>NW_019154108.1:28271063-28566053 GCF_002288905.1 Enhydra lutris kenyoni | reverse complement strand
ATTTATTTGACAGAGAGAGATCACAAGTAGGCAGAGAGGCAGGTAGAGAGAGTGAGAGGGAAGCAGGCTCCCTGCTGAACAGAGAGCCTGATGCGGGACTCGATCCCAGGACCCTGAGATCATGACCTGAGCCGAAGGCAGCGGCTTAACCCACTGAGCCACCCAAGCGCCCCTAAAAAAAAAAAAAATTTTTAAAGGAAGTTCCCTTGGCCAGGTCTATCCTCAGTGGAAATGACACTGTAATGAATTCTTATCAAAGACACAACTACCATGAGTGGGCAATGGAATTTAAAAGAAAACATGTTCATGGGCTCAGATTTAAATCCCAATTTCATGGAATACTATGCAGCCATCAAAAGAAATGAAATCTTGCCATTTGCAATGACGTGGATGGAACTAGAGGGTATTACGCTTAATGAAATAAGTCAATATGATAAAGACAACTATCATATTGTCTCCCTGATATGAGGAAGTGGAGATGCAACATGGGGGGTTGGGGGGGAGGTAGGAAAAGAATAAATGAAACAAGATGAGATCAGGAGGGAGACAAACCATAAGAGACTCTTAATCTCACAAAACAAACTGAGGGTTGCCAGGGGGAGGGCGGTAGGGAGAGGGTGGTGGGGTTATGGACATTGGGAAGGGTATATGCTATGGTGAATGCTGTGAAGTGTGTAAACCTGGCGATTCACAGACCTGTACCCCTGGGGCTAATAATACATTATGTGTTCATAAAAAAATTAAAAAATAATAAAAAAAATTTAAAAAATAAAAAAAATAAAAAATAAATCCCAATTTTGGGGGCACCTGGGTGGCTCAGTTGGTTAAGTGTTTGCCTTTGGCTCAGGACATGATCCCAGAGTCCTGGGATCAAGCCCTGAATCAGGCTCCCTGCTCACTGGGGAGACTGCTCCTCTCTCTCTCTCAAATAAATAAATAAAATCTTTTAAAAAATAATAAATAAACCCCAATTCTGCCCTTCAAATTGGGTAACTCTAAGCAAGTTTTTAACCTTTCTGGGCTTCATCTGTGAAATGATGCAATAACACCTACTTCATAAGATTGTATTAGTATTAATAGTATAATGTACATGGTAAGTGCTTAATAAATGGCTTTATCATAGAAATAAGGATGAAAGTCAACAAAAATGTTAAGAGCCATTAATTCACTCCAGTGTTGCACAAACATTAACAAACATGTTGAAACAGTTTCCTGGATCTCATCTCTAGAGATGCAATTCAATACAATGGGATGGGCCCATGAGTGAGCATTTCTATCAAGCTCATGGGTCATGATGCTCCTGCTGCTATTCTTGCCCCTTCTCCTTTTCTAGATGTAACTATGAAGCGTGAAGAGACTTCTCCCAGTCGCACAGCAAGCTATTGTCAGGACCTTGACAACAACACAGGTTTTCTGACATCACATCCAGAACTCTTCTTGCTATCACTCACTACCTCCCAGTGCTAATTCTGGGCTCGAGGAAGCAAACTTTAAAATATAATTCTTACCTTACAAAATTTACTGTTGCAAATAAGATGAACAAGAAAACCACAGTGTGAAATTTTAAATACTTGGTTTCTCCACATCCGATTACAATACCAAAGAAAGTATATAATAATTGTTGGAATACAGCTGAAAACATTATTAGGAACCTTGGATGAATGGAAAATAAATCACATTTTAAGCAATGGGTTTTTTAATAGTTGCCTTTTCGCATAAAAGTATGTATCACATATCTATCATTCTTGTCTTAGCAGAGGTCCTTGCCTCCAGCACTGTTGCAATCAACATTTAAAAGTATTTTGTTGGAACTAAAATCCACCCGGCTCCATATTCTCCAATACTCTTCATCACACCATGCCCATGGGCTGCCTCTCATAGGAGAACAGTAAGAGCAAGGCAGAAAAATAAAGCTCTCCACATCTTCCCTGATCGGTGATGTGACAGTTTTGCTGAGATTAGCTGGCATCATATCAAACTGTTGGGTCTGCCACAGGTAACCCCAGAACCACCTACTTAACCTTGACTTCTCAACAGCTGACTGGATCACCTCACTGTCCTCTGCAGGATTTCTTCCTTCATGATTTGCTTGAAAGTCCCTCACCTTGAAAATCTCTCCTGTCTGCTTTCCCATCTACTGAATTCCTAAAACTCTCATAAGGCTAACTCTAATCCCATGTTCTTCATAAAACTGTCCCAAGCACTCTCATTGGAAGTGACCCTCCTTTAAACCCCTACAGTGCCAATTGTCTATACCACCATGGTTTGTTAAGCAGACAAGTGAATTAGAATCACCCGTATTGCTTTCCATATAGCTATACACCTGGCCTGTCCCCAGAGTCTTACTGAGTAGACAGAACACAGTGGTTCGGGCTTAGAGCTGTTGTGGTACCATGTGGTAATATGCTTGCACCCAGTCCAGGTTTGACTTCTATAAGCAGATTGCCTCCTCTTGGGCCCCTCCACTGGAACTTTCCCTTTCAGCTAACTAGGTGAGTGTGCCTGTTCCACAAACCAGCCTCCTCACAGGTGGGTCCCAAGATCTACATTTGGAAAGCAGCATGAGGAAGCCTCATTTTGGCTTCGGAGGAAAACCATATTCTGTGACAGAGCATTACACCTATCAAGTAGATGGTCTGATTCTCTGATTCCCATCTCCTGCTTCATTAGATTCAGAACTCAGAGAAAGGAAGGGTTTGAGGTCCCCCCAGCCCCCAATGCTTAGTTTTCTGAAATTCAGAAATGATGGAATAACTGAGAATACTTTTTCAAATGTCTCCACAGGACCTAAAAAGAAAATCCATACATATAGCAGGATCCCAATAATTCTATAATGATTCATACTTACTGGTTTCTTATATAAACACGCCCAATCACTTAATAATGAGTGCCTTCTGAGAAGGGGACTTACTTACGTAGCCCCAAACTGAGATACAACATCCAGATCACAGTAGACATTAAGAAAGGATAGGTTGAATAGGTTCAAGGATAAACAATTAAATGAATACAATGAGTAATATATAGTGATGCTGACATACAGCATGACTGAGCTCAGGAAACTGTCCAAATTCAGACAAAAAGTTCTATGAACTGTTTATCCCCAAGCTTCTGGAGTCTAAAAACCAGGTAAGTGTCATATTCACATACACACAACATTAGAAGAGTGACAGGTGCCAATTTTTTAATTTTGCCAAGAGAAGTTATTTTTAAGAAGATACCATCTTCTATCACTGGGATTTCATAAAAGAAAGAACATTTTAAACACCCAAAAAGGAGACAGACCATAATTTCAGAACCATGGATAGTCATTTACATTTAAAAAAATGAATCTTCCTGGGAAAATTCAGGATTATGGCTTCTTGTTTTAGCATTTGCTTTCATTTGATCTATACTGGGCTAGGACTTATGAAGTAATTCTGAAACAATCCTATAATTTAGTACAGCTCTCTGCAGAGCCTAATTTATTTATCTGAGAAGATAGGCAAATGGGGTTTTCCCTCCACGCAGAGATAGTCACATGACACCCTGCATTACCAAATGTAGAGGGCAGCTAAGAATTTGGCTGGTGTAAAATCTTTTTTTAAAAAAAAAGGGGGGCGCCTGGGTGGCTCAGTGGGTTAAGCCTCTGCCTTCGGCTCAGGTCATGATCCCAGGGTCCTGGGATTGAGCCCCACATTGGGCTCTCTGCTCAGCGGGGAGCCTGCTTCCCCCTTTCTCTCTGCCTGCTGCTCTGCCTACTTGTGATCTCTGTCTGTCAAATAAATAAATAAAATCTTTAAAAAAAAAAAAAAAGAATTTGGCTGGTGTGGCATCTTTCTGCTACTTTTCTTCTCCAGCTCTTCCCATATTAGGATGCTGCCATTCATAGATGTCATGAAGGAAACAAAGGAATGAGGTATTTTTAAAATTTCTCACGATCCAAAGTAAATTTTTATCAAGAGTTATGTATAAAAAGACCACAGCCTCTGAGCCACACCTACATAATTTGTAACAAAAGAATATCAATCAATGTCAATAATTGTTGGTACCTTAAGTGCTTTCAAATATAACCGGTAATAAAATTCAGAATTAAGAGGCAGAAAAACGTTACAAAAGGGGTGTCTTATGGATCCAGGAAGGCAGAACCACTTAAGCACAAAACTTCTATGATATCTATACCAAGTACACAATAGGAGACTTACTTAGTAATTATTAACTCAATCCTCGGTTTAAAACTTAAGGAGTCTAAATTCAGTCCTACAGTGACTAACGCAACCATTCCTGACATTCCCAAAAATTCCACTGGGGAGGAAAAAAAATGAGTAAAATTAGTTGCATTCAAATCTGCACACTGAGGTACTTTATCTTGAGTGAAGAATTGGTGAGAGACTTAAGGGTCACAGTGCTTGGAAAGTTGTTCCAAGGATCGGCCTAATCCTGTAGATCAGGGGTTGGCAAACTTCTTCTGTAAAGGATCATAGAGTAAATATTCGGTCTTTGTGGGCCAAACAGCCCCTGTCACCACAATGGAACTCAACCGTCGTAGCAGAACAACAGCCACAGATAGCCTGCCAACAAATGTGTGTGTATTAAATAATAGACACTAAGAGCTGAAGCGCTTTGGAGCAGGGCAGAGCTGGCTGCTCTGGGAATGTGACCTCCCTTTTCTCTTAGCATCCCTGCATCTGTAAAATTGGTGTAAAAGAATAATGCTCCACAGTTGTTGTGCAGATTCAACTAAATAACATGAAAAGTGCTTGGCACACTTTTAAATCAATGAATGTGGGGCGCCTGGGTGGCTCAGTGGGTTGAGCCGCTGCCTTCGGCTCAGGTCATGATCTCAGGGTCCTGGGATCAAGTCCCGCATCGGGCTCTCTGCTCAGCGGGGAGCCTGCTTCCCTCTCTCTCTCTCTGCCTGCCTCTCCATCTACTTGTGATCTCTCTCTCTGTCAAATAAATAAATAAAATCTTAAAAAAAAAAAAATAAAAATAAATCAACGAATGTGCGATAGTCACTATTACTATGCTTTTATACATTCACTTTATACAGTCACTATTTACTAAGCCATTGCTTAGTAAATTAAATACTGTTTATTTAAATTTTATTTTTTTTCAATATTTTCCATATTTATTTTATTATGCCTTTGGTTTATCTAATCACTTAAGTCCACTTTTGATTTAGTTTTACCTATGTATCTAACTGAATTTAATATAAATAACCAAGAACAGTAAAACCAGGAGTGCTGGAAACTATAAGGATAGGGAAACTGTCTTTTGAAATCTTATTTCCACTTCCCTATAATTAGTATTACTGGATTTTAAAGCTTAAAAAGTCTTTCTCAGTAACAGACAGTACTTAGAGACAACATCTGCTATGAGGAAACCAGTAAATAACTTCCATTTTAGAAATGATGTCATCCTATTTAGTATAATCCCAATGTTACAGGGTTGCATGGTATGAAGGCATACATTAATATATGTATGTATGTTTATATGTGTTTTTTTAAAGGCTGAGGACATACACCAAAACATGTCCGTGGTCTAATTTATAACACTGGTATGTAGGTGATTTTTTTTCTTCTTTAATTTTTCAGAATATTTCCAAAATTCTATAATCAGTATGTATTACTTTTATAATTAGATAAAATTTTTACAAAATTATAAGTGCCATTCTATTCAATTGTATTTTAAATGTTCTGAAGGGGAAAAAGTCATGGACCATGTAATAAAGGAAGTAACTTTCATCTTCATAAAGCTGAGTAGTTAAAAATAGTAGTTTTTCTGACTCAATGGAGAAAACCATCACAGAAAGTCAATGCTGTAGACAAGTGGCTCTCTCAGTCTTTGTCTCTCTCTTCCTCTCTCTGGTATAGAAAAAGTGAAGGTTCTCCTCATAAAATCAAAGGGATTTTTTTCCCTAAAATCAACAGGATTGACGACTGGATGTTTTCTAACTAAAATATATTCGGATAATGATGGAAGTTTGACATTTATCACCCAGACCAACAATGACAGTGAAGAGACGGTGGAGCCATCAGCACTGACATGAGGAGGAAGGGGAGGCACTGTTTGTAGGAGTTTTAAAGCAATAAAACTAATGAAACGTTTTCTGCTCTTCATTATCTCCATTCCCCAGAAATTCTGAATCACGTCGATAAAATATTCCTCTTGCTTCTAGAAGCAAGCGGTATACCTCTGGCCTACACTATTATAAAACCCACTGTGTCTCATGAATTATACATTGACTCTTCAAGTGCCTTTTGTCCCCTCAATCAAATGTTCTTCCATGGGCTGATACGTTAATATTTCCAACTGTACTACCTGTCAACTGAACAATGTTCCTGAAGCCTTGTGTCCTTTGTGAGGCAATGTCTGTGCTATTTTTGTTTTGTTTCATGAAAAAGAGTGAATGTGCTAGTACGAGTGATTTCTTGAGGTCCAGATTTCATGACTTGAACACAATTAAGACAAAAAAAGAAATTACTGCATGTGCTCAAAGAGGTGATACTCTAACTTTAATCAGATGTTCTCTGGACTTAAGCCAGTTGGCTGAGTATTCCCTAGTGAGGGAAGAAAACAGAATTAGGCAACATAACAGAAATGTAACATTAGAGAATTGTGAATTTCAATTTTATCTATGTTTGACAATGGAATTTCTGGCAATGGAAATTCTCCTGATAACATGTCTATTACTGACTTCTGCTGCCAGGAACTTATTAAATATAAGAGTAAAGGACTGCCCAAAGTGTTTCTTTAATTCCTGAAGCAGAGGAAAATGCAACGGAGGAGAGAGGACTATCCGTTTCTGGGGCTGCTGGAACAAAGTACCACAAACTATCTTAAACACCATAAATTATATTGTCTCAGAGTTCTGGAAGCTAGAGGTCCAACATCAAGGCTCAGCAGTGATTCCCTCTGAGACTAAAAGGAAGGATCTGTTCCAGGCTTTCCAACCACTGACTGGAAGCACCTCCATCTTTTAGAAGGAAAGTGGAAAGGAACCAACATTTGTTGGCTGCCCTAACTTGAGTCCAGTGGCGAGCTGGTAAATGTTAAAATCAGCTCTCTGGAGGTAAAAAATAAATGAATTTTAAAAATTAAAAAAAAAAAATCAATCAATCCCTGCTGGGTAATGTCTGCCAATTTCCATGGTGTAAATGCTCCCAATAGGGCCAATTTCAAATGATGCTGCCTGTACAGAGTTGTGAGGACATACATGCCATCAGCTCCTGCAAGGAGGTAAGTTCTATCTCCAGCACATCAGCATGAGCAAGTTACCTAACACACATTATCTCGCTAGTGCCAGCAATAACCCTATAAATTACGTGTCTCTATACCACTTTTATAGATGAGGAAACTAGCTAAAGCTTAGAGAGGGTGAGTAAAATCCCAAGGTCAACAAGCGAATAAACTGTGAAGTTGGGGTTTGAATTCAAGTCTGCCTAACTCCAAAGCTCTTCAAGAACTCTTATCAGTTTATTCGACCAACATGTGTTAAATTACTTTCAGGCATATGGGGAGCACTGGGCCTGTCTGGGAGGGGGACACACAGAGAAGAGAATAAATAAAATGTTGAATAAAAGACAGCCTCCATGCCTCAAGGAACTCATGATCTAGTGGAAGAAATGGAAATATTAATTTTTAAATTTTTCTCTTCAGATATTTAAGACATCCATAAAGGTTCACGGGGAGAAAGAAGGGAGGAAGGAAGAATGGGAGGGAGGGAGGAAGGGAGGGAAGAAGAAAAAAGAAAGAAGAAGGAAATGACCCTTCAGTGAAGGCTTTCTGTAATTTTACTGATTTGGGGCAGTAAGCAGCTCCTGGGTGGCCATTTACCTACAGAGGAAGTAGCAATTTTAGGTAACGGGAGGTGACAGGAGGAGTAATTAAGCTCTTGATATCTGAGGTCTTTCCCAGATGGAACTTGCTCTACCGTGTGGCGTGAGAGCAGAAGCAAGATCTGACTGTCTCGGTGTAGTTACTACAGCTCTTGGGGACTGGCTACCTCCTTCAGGCCAGTAAAAACTTTAACTGCCCATCTCACTAGACTAAACCAACAAATGATCATTGCCGGGCTAGCAGTGCTAGGCTCTCTGCTTCCTGCGATTATTCCACTCCCTGCTTCTCTTCCAGACACAGGTATACCTGATTTCTCCCTCTCTTTCCCTGCCTCCTAGCCGCTGGTAAAGGCTGCCGTTCCTACAGTCTCCTCAGTCTGGTACCCACTGAAAGACGGTTGGGCTGGAAAGAAGTCAGGAGCATCTCTCCTAGCAAACTCATTTTAGAAATGGGCTGCTAAGGGTCAGAACAGGAATCAGCTCAATGCTGATTCCTCTTGCAGGGGACTGCTGATGATTAAATGAAAGGTCAAGGGGTGCCTGGGTGGCTCAGTGGGTTAAGCCTCTGCCTTCAGCTCAGGTCATGATCTCATGGTCCTGGGATCAAGTCCCGCGTTGGGCTCTCTGCTCGGCGGGGAGTCTGCTTTCCCCTCTCTCTCTACCTGCCTCTCTGCCTCCTTGTGATCTCTGTCTGTCAAATAAATAAATAAAAATCTTTGAAAAAAAAAAAGTAAAGTCAAAAGGTGGAGCTCAAAAAGAGTAACAGAGTATTTACATGGAGAAGAAATACAGAGGGAAGGGATGTGGACTTGGAATTAAGGGGACCTTAGGAGAGACCGGGAAAGAGCTAGAAGTGGCAGAAGGATAATATGACAAGATGCACAGAGGGGCTATCACAAGGAGGAAGCAAAGGAGAAGAGGCAACTGGATTCAAGATCAATGAAAACCAAAGATACGGGGCACCTGGGTGGCTCAGTGGGTTAAAGCCTCTGCCTTCGGCTCAGGTCATGATCCCAGGGTCCTGGGATCGAGCCCCGCATTGGGCTCTCTGCTCAGCAAGGAGCCTGCCTTCCCACCGCTCTCTCTGCCTGCCTGTCTGCCTACTTGTGATCTCTGTCTGTCAAATAAATAAATAAAATCTTTAAAAAAAAAAACCAAAGATACATAAGATTCCCTTTAAGGACAGCAGTTTTTGTATCTGCTTCTGCCTTACCAATGTAGAAAGTCATGTACACCATTGAAATGCAAAGAATGACACTGGTAAGTATGTTGCTAAAGAGGTCAGTCAGTATAAACTCAATGATCCTTGCACACGAATATCCACATATTATGCTTCCCAAGATGTCCAAGCAGAGGCTCAAGATTATATGTAACTCTGGAAAAAGAAAATAAGAAAAAAAAAGAAGTTGAACTATAGTTTTCATTTCTTTTACTGATGGCATTTGGGTCTATGCACTTTGGTTTGCTTTTGAGATTTTGAATGGGACCTTGTTCTTCAGCAAGTGGGAGCTTCCCATGAAAGCCTGGCAAAGCAGACACTCTGGGGGTGTATTTCCCTTACAGTCGGCTGCTGGAGGTTCGCTTCTCCGGGGACAGCAGACTCGAATGTCGTCAGAAGCCAGGCAGGGAGCATAAATGTGAAAAGCCTGTGACAAACTGGGGAGTGAATGTCTGACCAAAGGACATCCGAATTCATATTTTTTACAAACTGTGTTAGGGCCAAGCAAGTCATGTCCAGAGTCCCCATCCACCTGCTGTCTATTTGTGACCCCTGCCCCCAGCCCAGGGGCATTTGGGTAATGGAGAAGAGGAATTTTCCATAGTCACAATAAGTGAGGGCAACAGTGGCAGGAGTGCGCAGGTTTCAGGCAATGCCAAGGGTAGTCCTAAATAACAGACTGTCCCACCCCAAACGCCTGTAGCTCCCCATTGAGAAGCCCTGCAAAGCCCTTTTATCACCAATATTCTTCCTCCTTTTAGCACCTCTCTCCTAAAACTATCACACCGATCAGGAGTTCACCTTTTCCCTTTTCATGCTGTGATTTCCCTGCCTGCTTTCTTTTCTAGTAGAACCACATCTGGAAACCTAGCAAAGCAGCGTGCTCCATATCCCAGCGAACTTCAACTACAAGAATCTAGTATGGCGTCTAGGACCTGACTCTGCAGTGCTGCCAGAAACATTCTGCCTTCGCCCCCAGGCTCAAAGTCAGGATCAGGTCAATTCTTAATATCCGCTCGCTGAGATCCGGATTGATCCAGGCAAGAAGTTACTCTGAGCCAGATGATGTGTGTGCCTGTGTGTGTCCGGGTATGAAGGAAAGAGATGAAATGTATTTCTTTAACATACTTTCCCCCTCTTACTGTCCAAGAAAACACATAGATGGTAATTATTTTCTTGTTATCTGATATGCTATTTTAATTGGTCCAAAAGTAAAGCATAGAGAAAGCAGTAAAGTTAAGACATCTTGAATGTATTTTATTTTATTTTTATTTTTTTAAGATTTTTTTTTTTTATTTATTTAAGTAATCTGTATACCCAACATTGGTCTCGAACTCATGACCCTGAGATAGAGAGTCGCATGCCCTCTGGTCAAACCAGACAGGGGCCCTTTAATATATTTTAATTTTAGGGTGAACTGAAATGTATCATACAAGAATGATTTTAGAAAATAAGACAAAAAAGATGCTCCTACCCGTAAATACAGCCACGTGGAGACTGTTGCTCCGAAATACTCCAAAGCAAATGGATGTGAAGCCACAAATGATCATTGATTCTCCTCTTATGACATCAGTATACATTTTGGAAATACCTGGAAAGGGAAATAAAAAATATAATTTAATTTGGTACATGAAAATGATGCTCTTGCACAAGAAACACAAAAATAGAAGAGAAGGAATATGTCAGACAAAAAAACAAAAAAAGCCATGACTGGGATGGGTCTGTGAGACAATCACAATCACTTTTTTTTTAAAAAAAGATTTTATTTATTTGACAGAGAGAGAGATCACAAGTAGGCAGAGAGGCAGGCGGGTTAAGGGGGGAAGCAGACTCCCCATAGAGCAGAGAGCCCCAATGTGGGGCTTGATTCCAGGACCCGCTCCACCATCTTTTGGTTTGCATTGTTTCTGAAAATTGTTTCATGATCTGAGCTGAAATCAGAGGCTTCACCCACTGAGCCACCCAGGTGCCCCACAATCACCATTTTTAATCTCTCCAATGATAAACAAACAGGACAAGAGCATTCTTTGAAGTGTCCACGGCCTCAAACCAGGCTTGAGTTTTGGAATGAGACAGAGCACTTCTCAGGACACAATATTTAGCTTGAATAAACATGAATAGACTCCACAAAAATCACATTTTAGAAATAAGTACAGGGGTGCCTGGGTGGCTCCTTTGGTTGAGTGTCCAATCTTGATACACTCACACACACACTTTCTCTCTCTCTCTCTCTCAAATAATAAAAGGAAAAAAGAAAGAAGTACAAAGGATGACCCAGCAATTCTACTTGTAGACATATGCCCAAGAGAACTGAAAACCCATGTCCACACAAAAATTTGTACATGAATGTTCATAGCAGCATTATTCATAATAATTGATTGAATTATTCATCCACAGAAAAGAATGAAGTACTAACAGATACATGTTACAACATGGATGAACTTTGAAAGCATTATACAGAGTGAAAGAAGCCAGACATGGAAACCATGATATATGGTTTGATTTGCATGAAATGTCCAGAATAGGCAAATCCATAGACAGAAAACAGACTCAGGGTTGCTAAGGGTTTGGGCAAATGGAAGAATGAGAAGTGACTGCTAATGGGTAGGAGATTTCTTTTGGGGTGATAAAAATGTTCTAAAATTAGATAGTGATGATGGTTTTATAACTCTGCAAATATAGACCACTGAAATCTACAGTGGTCTGTGATTTCATTTTAATTTTAAATTTTTAGATTTTAATTTTAAATACTTTTAAAATTTTTTCTTTTTAAGTAGGCTCCACACCCGATAATGGGGCTTGAACTCATGACTCTGAGGATCAAGAATCACGGGCCCTACTGACTGAGCTAGCCACACGCCCTTGTAGTTTAAAAGGATGAATTTTATGGTATGCAGATTATATTGCAATAAAGCTGTTAATAAAAATTAAATACAAAATCTTACTGGTACTTAGCATTCACAAACAGCTTAGTGTAATGGTAAATATAATAAAATTAATTGCTCTGTGATATACAGATAGAGGATGAGAGTGACTGGTACTTGTTCAACTGGTATCCCTCTTCTGATGTTGGTAAAAATACTGGTTTTATCCAGGGTGACAATGTGTCCCGTTAAATGACCACTTTTCCTCATAGCCTAGGCTTCTAAGAGTGCCCACTGAGATAAAAATAAGGGGAAGTCATCAACTGGTACTTCAAGAAAATTTCTTGGGGGAGAGGTGACTTGGTTGAAAGGAGCATCTTTTTGTCCCTTGTTCTTCTTCCTCTTCTTACCTGAAATGTGGAATGCAATGGCCGGAATTTTAATCACCAACTTGTGATCCTGAGAGTGGAAACCATATGCAAAGAATGGGGGAGCAGATAAATCTACCCCACATTTTGCTTTAAATGTCATCTTTTAAAGCGATTTAAAATAAGAAAAAAGTCATATTTCCCCATATGTTTGCCAATTACAGTGCTTCCTATTGCTTTGTGTAGATCCAAATTTCCATTTGATGCCAGTTTCTCTCTGCCTAACTTCCTTTAACATTTTTTTTTTTAATAGCACAGGGCTGCTGGTGATAAATTCTTTCAACTTCAATATGTTTAAGAAAGGTTTATTTCACCTTTGCTTTTGAAAGATATTCTCATTGAGAATTCCAAGCTTTTCTTTTGGTACTTTAACAATGTCGCTCCACCATCTTTTTGTTTGCATTGTTTCTGAAAAGAAGTCATTATTATTTTTGTCCCTCTGCATATAGTGTGTCTCTTTCCCCCCCTCTGGCTGCCTTTAAGATATTCTCTTTATCATTGCTTTCTAGGAACTTGATTTTTACATGTCATGATGTAGTTTTTTGTTTCTTGGGCTTGTGGTATGTTGAGCTTCTTGAACTCTGTGGCTATAAAATCTTCATCAAGTTTAGAAAATTTTCATTCATTATTTCTTCAAATATTTTTCCTTTCTTCCTGTCTCCTCTCTTTGGGGGACTTGGATATTAAGCCACATGAAGTTGTCCCACAGTGGCTCACGGATGTTCTATTCGCTTCTCTTAGTCTTTCTCTCCATGTGCTTCATTTTGGGTAGTTTCTACTGCTGATAGGAGTAAGTTCTACCCCAGCCTTAATCTTTCCTCTAATTTTTTGAACATATAGAATACAGTTACAATAACTGCTTTAAGGTTTTTGTCTACTAATTCTACCATCTGCCTCACTACTCCCTCTACTTACTCTTTTTGTATGCTTTATGGGTTATATTTTCCTGCTTCTTTGATACCACCAAGAAGATATGACTGGCAGTTGACCCGTGACTTGGTCCTGCATGACTGAAGGCCCTTCAGCCCCTCCCCTGTCCCTGGAATGTGAGTTCCACTTGCCTTTCCTGCTCCCAGAGGTTGCTCCAAGGACAGAGCCTTGAGATAGTGATGTGGTGTTCAGAACAACTGCACCGTGTACATGACCGGACCCAGGGAAATTCTCTAGATAAACTTTCCAGATTTGGTGGACAGGTGCAGGGATGTTTCATCTTAGCCCAAGCTAAGCCTTGTAGGTAAGTTTCTTTTGCTTACAAAACCTGTCAACTACTAACCTGCAGTGACCTGCCTCTTGCTTTAGTCTCTCCCTGCCCTCCATGTATGCGAGTCAGTTTCAAATCACACCCAGGAAACTCCCAGGAGGGCTGCTAACCAATCTTCAGTTTACCACCTGTTGCTAGCTTTCACTGTGACAGAAGGCACAAAAATACTGGTTAAAGAGGTGTAGAAACTATTAGCACATTTGGTTTAGTTGGTCAAGAAATCCTTTCATCCTTCATCAAATTCAGTGAGTCAACCAGGAATAGGTAAAATATGAGGTCTGAAGTATGAAGATTTTTTTTTTAAGATTGTATTTATTTGAGAGAGAGAGAGAGCACGAGCAGGAAGAGGGTGAGAAAGAAGGCTCCCTGCTTAGCCCTGATCTGAGGCTGGATCCCAGAACCCTGGGATCATGACCTGAGCAAAAGACAGACACTTAATTGGTTGAGCCACACACATGCTCCAGTATGAAGCTTTGACCTCGACTTACAGTGTTTAATAGCAAAATACCACAAGAATTACTTCCCCATTCTTTATTGGCTTAATGTGGAACTAACTTATGTTCTCTAGTTCATTGTGAAATTTGGATAAGGAAAGAATAAAACAAAAACCACGTATAATTTCACAACTCAGATACAACCTTAATGTTGAGGTCTTTTTCTAAGCTTATAAACTTTTCCCTCAGTTGAGATCATACTAAACCTTAACATATTACTCCTTTATAAGGACGTATTCCAGATTTGTTTTAAAGCAAAAATTTCAACCTAGTACATTCTTTTCAAACAGGTAATAAATAGACAAGTTCCTTTTCTTTTCTTTTTAAGATTTAATTTATTTATTTGACAGAGAGAGAGAGAGTGAGAGAGGGAACACAAGCAGGGGAAGTGGGTGAGGGAGAAGCAGGCTTCCCGCTGAGCAAGGAACCCGATGCAGGACACTATCCCAAGACCCTGGGATCATGACCTAAGCCAAAGGCAGATCCCACGCCCAATGACTGAGCAACCCAGGCGCCCCGACAAGTTCCTTTTCTCTTGCATGTGAACACCCACTACTTTTTGCAGTGGCTCAGGCCATTGAAACTGCAGAGTTTACACGGCACAAGGGCACCACATCAAAAGAAGCACTATTCAAGCGCTTATAGGAACTATAGTTTTGTGTATTATGATAATTTTAGGCATGTGGCAAAACTATCTTTCCTTAGAAAAATTAATGTATTATGACAGTTAGAAATGAACTGTTTTTGAAGAAAGGACTATTTATCTAATTCACAGATAGAGCCTAAATGATGACTCTGTGAATGCCATAAAGAAGAATGATATCCCCCCTAAAAATGAGCCAAAATTTGTTTTATAAGGAAAAAATGTTATTGGATCCAGAATCCACATACCACCTTGAGCATTACTGACATAAAGAAATATCAACTAAGAGCTAAATAACTTCACTAGTTTTCTTTTAAAGAAATAGAAAACTTTCTATTATACTTCATTTTTGAAAAATTGAATATAGAAACTGCGATAAATAATGTTCATAGTCACTTACAGTCATGAGATTTCAGAAAAAGGAGCAGGAAAAAAATGAGATGAATAAAACAGCTGGCAGATACAAGTGGCTAAATGAGAAAGGCAGATGAAGGAAAAATAGGGGGAAATTGTACTTAAAAAAAGAGAGAGAGAAAGAAAAAAGAGTGAGAGAAAAAAGAGAGAGACAGGATGAGAGACTCTTTGAGAAGTATAACAATTTAGGATATCACTACCAAAAGTGTCTTAAAACTTATGTTTTCCCAACTGCACATATAAATGGGTATAAAATTGGGAAGCCCACTTGTGGGCAAGGTTGGAGGTTTCCCATTCCAGTCATAAGGCAATATATTTCCACTCAATATAAATACCTTAAAATTGGTTAGGAAAATATTTTCAAGTCAAAAACAGAAACCATAGCATCTAATCATTTCATGTTTTTACTGCTGTGTTAATAAAACATGATAACAGAGTAAAATATTTTCAGAGTAAAATAATCTTTTACCAAATAAGAGGGAAGTACTGCAGGACTTGAAACCCTTTTGGGAATAAGCTATTATTGAACATGTTTTTGCTCAACTATGTTCCTACACATTTCTTTTAAATAAACTACACCCGCTTCCACTACCTGCTTTAAAGTTAGCTAGTTCAAAAGGAAACTGTTCTTCCTTCTCTTTATTTTGTTCGTTTTTTCTTCTTCTTTCCTCTTCCTCTTCCTTTCCATCTCCTTCTTCTGGTGTATATATTTTTTAAATTTTTTGTGTGGTTTTAAATCTTTAAATTTTACTTGTTAAATTACAGTGCAATATTGGTTTCTGGAGTAGAATTCAGTGGTTCATCACTTACATGCCACTCAGTGCTCATCACAAGTGCCCTCCTTTGTACCCTTTACCCATCTATCCCAACCTCCCATCTAACTCCCTCCATCACCCCTCAGTTTGTTCTGTATTGTTAAGCGTCTCTTATGTTTATTTCCCTCTCTCCCTTCCCCCCATTCCCATGTATTCATTTGTTTCCTTTCTGAAATTCCACATATGAGTTGGATCATACTGTATTTGTCTTTCTCTGACTGACTTATTTCACTTAGCATAATACACTCTCGTTCCATCACATTGTCACAAATGGCAAAATTTCATTCTTTTTGGTGGCTGAATGATATTCCGTTGTGTATATATACTACATTTTCTTTATCCATTCATCAGTCAGTGGACATCTGGGCTCCCTCAATAATTTGGCTATTGTTGATGATACTGCTATAAACATCACGGCGCATGTATACTTTTGAATTAGCATTTTTATAGCCTTTGGATAAATATTTAGCAGTGCAATTGCTGCATCTAGGGTAGTTCTCTTTCCAGCCTTTTGAGGAACCTCCATACTGTTCCAGAGTGCCAGTTTGCATTCCCACTAACGGTGTAAGGGTGTTCCCCTTTCTCCACATCCTCTTCAACACCTGTTGTTTCTTGTGTTGTTAATTTTAGATATTCTGACAGGTGCGAGGTGGTATCTCACTGTGGTTTTGATTTTTATTTCCCTGATGATGAGTGATATGGAGCATCTTTTCATGTGCCTGTTAACCATCTGGATGTCTCCCTTGGAAAAATGTCTGTTCAGGGGCGCCTGGGTGTCTCAGTGGGTTAAAGTCTCTGCCTTCC
Organism: Enhydra lutris kenyoni; assembly: GCF_002288905.1. NCBI lineage: Eukaryota > Metazoa > Chordata > Mammalia > Carnivora > Mustelidae > Enhydra > Enhydra lutris. The sequence continues at coordinate 28,549,294 of NW_019154108.1, read as the reverse complement.
ACTCAGGTTATGATCTCAGGGTCCTAGGATCGAGCCCCGCTTTGGGCTCTCTGCTTGGCGGGGAGCCTGCTTCCCTGTCTCTCTCTCTGCCTGCCTCTCTGCCTACTTGTGATCTCTGTCTGTCAAAGAAAGAAAGAAAGAAAGAAAGAAAGAAAGAAAGAAAGAAAGATGTCTGTTCATGTCTTCTGCCTATTTCTTGACTGGATTTTTTGGGTTTTGGCTATTGAGTTCTTAATAGACTTTGGATACTAACCCTTATCAGATAAATCATTTGCAAATATCTTTCCCCATTCTATAGGTTGCCTTTTGTTGGTTGTTTCCTTCACTGTGCAGAAACTTTTTATCTTGATGAGGTCCCATTAGTTCATTTTTGCTTTTGTTTCCCTTGTCTCTGGTGATGTGTCTAGGAAGACGTTGCTACAGCCAAACTCAAAGAGGTTTCTGCCTGTGTTTTCTTCTAGAATCTTGAAGATTTCTTGTCTCACATTTAAATCTTTCATCTATTTTGAAGTTATTTTTGTATATGGTATAAGAAAGTGGTCCAGTTTTGCTCTTTTGCTTGTTGCTGTCCAGTTTTTCCCAACACCATTTGTTGAAGAGACTGTCTTTTATCCATTGTATATTCTTTCCTACTTAGTTGAGGATTAGTTGACCACATAGTCGTGGGTCCATTTCTGGGCTCTCTATTCTGTTCCATTGATTTATGTGTCTGTTTTTATGCTGGTACCATACTGTCTTAATGGTTATAGCTTTATAATAGAGCTTGAAATCTGGAATTGTGATGCCTCCGGTTTTGTTTTTCTTTTTCAGGATGCTATTCAGGATCTTTTGTGGTTCCATACAAATTTTAGATTCTTTATTCTAGCTCTGTGAAAAATGCTGGTGTTATTTTGATCGGGATTGCATTAAATGTGTAGCTTGCTTTGGGAAGTATAGACAGTTTAACAACGTTTGTTCTTCCAGTCCATGAGCATGGAATGCTTTTCCATTTCTTAGTGTCCTCTTCAATTACTTTCTTAAGTGTTTTATAGTTTTCAGAGTACAGATCTTTTACTTCTTTGGTTAGGTTTATTCCTAGTTATCTTACTGTTTTGGTGCAATTGCAAATGGGATTAATTCCTTGATTTCTTTTTCTGCTGCTTCCTTATTGGTATATAGAAATACAACAGATTTCTGCACATTGGTTTTATATCCTGCAACTTCACTGAATTCATGTATTAGTTCTAGCAACTTTTTGGTGGAGACTTTGGGTTTTCTACATAGAGTTTCATGTCATCTGGAAAGAGTGAAAGTCTGACTTCTTCCTTGTCCATTTGGATAACTTTTATTTCTTTTTGTTGTCTGATTGCTAAGGCTAAGGCTCCCAGTACTATGTTAAATAGTAATAGTGGAGTGCACATTGAAAGGGAGGCAGTTCTAACAAAAGGTAGCAAGGCCTTGGAAAACTTTCACTGAAGATAGGGCAAAGTTTCTACCTTGAGACTTAGAATTCAGTGGAATGGAATAAGAATGCTAATTTTTATCACCTTCTAGAAAAGTTACTTTTCTTCTTGAAAAAATTCTTTGAGATTATAATTGGTGCTATTTATCCCAGATTTTGGGTTGCTTATTTGCATGGCATCTTTCAAGTCCATCAATGTCCCATCTCCAAGAAAAATAGCATAAATATCTACCCTGCTGCATGTATAATTCATGCAAAAAAAAGAAGAAAAACCAAGATTAAAAAAAAAAAACTTATCTCTATATCTCCAAGGTAAGAGAGAGAAATAAATCTGACATACCAATAGTTTTCAGTGAATTCACAGAATGAATAGGGTCTGTCATGCCAAGGGTCATGCTAAAGAGTAGGGAAGTCTGCAAATCCCATAAATCTCTATTGAATTTCAGAACCACGTATCCAATTATGATGAATGACACAACAAAGCTAATTAATCCTGTTAACAAGACCTGTGAAACCAATTCATAACACAGAGTTAGATTCAACATTTAAAGATGGCATGGGTGCATTTACTTAGGGAAGAATCAGATCTTAGTTATATATTTTATATGACTACTCTGAAAAATAACTTTAAAAGGTATTCTAGGTTACCCGCCTCAAAGAAACCATCCTTTCCAAACAAAAGAAATTCTATCTTATTGTTACAAGAGCAATTCACTAATCTTCCTCTTTGTTAGTCCAACTTAATAGTTCCCAACATCAAAATGTCCTTAAAATGGAATGCCATTTTTTCCTGCTTCTGTGTGAAATGTTGCCTGGTTTCCTCAGTGTTGATTTACAGGGCTCTAGGCAGAAAGAGAGGTAAAACAAAGGGCAAAAAGCACATTCTGGCTCATTTGGCCCCTTATTAAGTGCTTTCTGGAAGCCTTACTCAACAGACTTTTGTATATATTTCACTAGTCACACTCTCTTTCTGAGGCTACCCAGCTACCACTTGCTGGGAAATAGAATAATTCACACTGGGCCCACTACCACACCAAGCAAAATCTAGTAAGTTTCTATTATGAGAAAGAGAGAATGCATATCAGATAGGCAAGCAGTGGCTACCTCAAAACATAAATTAAAAATTAGTTTTAAAAAAGCAAAAGAAATAGGACTGCCTGGGTTGCCAAGTTGGTTAAGCATCTGCCTTTGGCTCAGGTCATGATCCCAGGGTCTTGGGATTGAGTCCTGCATTGTGCTCCCTGCTCAGTGGGGAGCCTGCCTCTCCCTCTCTGTCTGCAACTCTCCCTGTTTGTGCTCTCTATCAAATAAATAAATAAAATCTAAAAAAATAAAAAATAAAAAGAAATAGATTTGGACTTGTTTCTCAATATAATTTTGCACTTTGCATTTACCTTTGCTTCTCATTCTTTCTTCCCTTTATTTATTTAATTTCTATTTTTTATTAAGCTAACAATATAAAGACTCCTCAAAAAACTAAAACTAGAAGTATCATAAGATCCTGTAATCTCACTTCTAGATATTTTTTTAAATTAATTAATTAATTTATTTTTAAAAATAAACATATAATGTATTTTTATCCCCAGGGGTACAGGTCTGTGAATCACCAGGTTTACACACTTCACAGCACTCACCATAGCACATACCCTCCCCAATGTCCATAACCCTATCCCCCTCCCCTAACCCCCCTCCCCCCAGCAACCCTCAGTTTGTTTTGTGAGATTAAGAGTCACATATGGTTTGTCTCCCTCCCAATCCCATCTTGTTTCATTTATTCTTCTCCTACCCCTTTAACCCCCCCATGTTACATCTCCACTTCTTCATATCAGGGAGATCATGATAGTTGTCTTTCTCTGATTGACTTATTTCGCTAAGCATGATACCCTCTAGTTCCATCCACGTCGTCGTAAATGGCAAGATTTCATTTCTTTTGATGGCTGCATAGTATTACATTGTGTATATATACCACATCTTCTTTATCCATTCATCTGTTGATGGACATCTAGGTTCTTTCCATAGTTTGGCTATTGTAGACATTGCTGCTATAAACATTCGGGTGCACGTGCCCCTTCGGATCACTACGTTTGTATCTTTAGGGTAAATACCCAGTAGTGCAATTGCTGGGTCATAGGGTAGTTCTATTTTCAACACTTCTAGGTATTTTTGTCCAAAGAAAACAAAACACTAATTCAAAAAGATATATGCATCCCTATTTATAGCAGCATTATTTACAATAGCCAAGATATGAAAGCAACCTAAGTGTCTATCGATAGATGAATGGATAAAGATATGGCACAAATATTTATTTATTTATTTATTTATTTATTTTTAAGATTTTATTTATTTATTTGACAGACAGAGATCACAAGTCGGCAGAGAGGCAGGCAGAGAGAGAGAGAGAGAGGAGGAAGCAGGCTCCCTGCTGAGCAGAGAGCCTGATGTGAGGCTTGATCCCAGGACCCCGGGATCATGACCTGAGCCGAAGGCAGAGGCTTTAACCCACTGAGCCACCCAGGCACCCCTGGCACGTATAAAGGGCTATGACTCGGCCATAAAAAAAATGAAATTTTGCCACTTGCGACAACATGGATGAACCTAGAGGGTATTGTGCTAAGTGAAATAAGTCAGGAAGAAAAAGACAAATACTGTATGATTTCATTCATGGTGGAATCTAAAACAAACAAACAAACAAATAAATAAACAAAAGCCAGAAATAGACTCATAAATACAGAGAACAAACTAAAGTTTGCCAGAAGGGAAAGGGGTGGGGGATGGGCAAAATAGTAGAAGGGGCCTAAGACGTACAAACTTTCAGTTATAAAATAAGTCACGGGGATAAAAGTACAGCATGGGAAATATGGCCATTAATATTGTAAATCTTTGTATGATGACAAATGGTAAACTAAGCTTTTCATATGTATATAATTATCAAACCACTAGGATATACACCTGAAGTTGTTATAATATTGTATGTCAACTATACTTCAAGAATAAATAAATAAAACAAACAAAATTCTTCCACACATAGGGAAAAAAATAATTAGTGGTCCAAAGAAAAAGTATAGTAAAAGTTTTAGGTAGGTTCGGGATGATAATGAGAGCATTAAAAATCATGGGGGACCTGGATGGCTCGGTTGGTTAAGCATCCGACTTGATTTCTGCTCAGGTCATGATCTTAGGATTGGGAGACAGAGCCCCTTGCTGCTCTGCACTGGGCGTGGAGCCTGCTTATGGTTCTCCCGCTGCCCCTCCCCCAGTGTCATGTGTGTAGACCCACAGGTGTGTGTGCACTCCCCCTCTCTCTCTCTAAACAAAACAAAAACAAAAAACACTAAAAATCAAAACATGGTGAAGCTAAAAGAGTAGTTACAGCAAAATTTAAAACCTTAAGTGTACAAAATACAAAAAATAAGAAAACTAAAAATCAATCAACTAGCCTCTAACTCAAGGTGTTAGAAAAAGTACAGAATAAAACTAAAGAAAATAAAATGTGTTCTTTGAAAGAAAAAGTAAAATCATCTGACAAGCCATGATTAAGAAAAAGAGAAGCCACAAGTAAAACAATGTCAGCAGTGACAACAGGTAAATCTTGAGATATATTTGAGATGAAGTCAGATAGGAGATCAGAATCTAGGCCCTGCCATTTATCAGCCTTGTTTGTGACCTCTGAACTGCAATTTGTTTACATACAAAATAGAGATACTTGTTCAGTGCCTCATCACAGTGGTCACTCAGCAAATATTTATTCCTTCTCCCTCCCCCTCACTCCCTTTTAATTAGTGGTTTCATGCAATAAGGAGGATAGAACAATTAAACTGTGAGATTTGCAAATGATTAATCTTCTTTATAGACAAACATATTTTCTGCTAACATAAATAAGCAAGATTGGGGCGCCTGGGTGGCTCAGTGGGTTAAGCCTCTATCTTTGGCTCAGGTCATGATCTCAGGGTCTCTGCTGGGCAGGGAGTCCGCTTCCCCCTCTCTCTCTGCCCGCCTCTCTCCCTACTTGTAATCTCTCTCTCTCTGTGTCAAATAAATAAATAAAGCAAGATTGACCATAATTTTTTTAATTGTGTTCTTACCTGCCAAAATACATTCTTGAGGATATAAAAGTCCACATCCAAAGCAGCCATAAATATAATTATAGGTGCAAAATAACAATAAAGTGAAAAACTTGGTGTTCTTAGAAGAGGGTAGACAATTTGGTACACCTAAAGTAACAAGACAAACAAGAAATTAGTTGTCTGCCATTTGGTGGTATTAAAAATTAGTGGTAGGTCACTCTGGAAAACAGCATGGAGGTTCCTTAAAATGTTGAAAATAGAACTACCCTATGACCCAGCAATTGCACTACTGGGTATTTACCCTAAAGATACAAACGTAGTGATCCGAAGGGGCACGTGCACCCGAATGTTTATAGCAGCAATGTCTACAATAGCCAAACTATGGAAAGAACCTAGATGTCCATCAACAGATGAATGGATAAAGAAGATGTGGTATATATACACAATGTAATACTATGCAGCCATCAAAAGAAATGAAATCTTGCCATTTACGACGACGTGGATGGAACTAGAGGGTATCATGCTTAGCGAAATAAGTCAATCGGAGAAAGACAACTATCATATGATCTCCCTGATATGAGGAAGTGGAGATGCAACATGGGGGGGTTAAAGGGGTAGGAGAAGAATAAATGAAACAAGATGGGATTGGGAGGGAGACAAACCATATGTGACTCTTAATCTCACAAAACAAACTGAGGGTTGCTTGCTGGGGGGAGGGGTGTTGGGAGAAGGGGGGTGGGGTTATGGACATTGGGGAGGGTATGTGCTATGGTGAGCGCTGTGAAGTGTGTAACCCTGGCGATTCACTGTACCCCTGGGGATAAAAATATATTATATGTTTATAAAAAATAAAAAAAAATAGTGGTAGGTAATTTGAGGTATTAGAAATTGATGTGATATCAATCATTGTAAGTTTTAGTATATTCTAATCTGCAACTATCTGCAATTATCTACAAGACCAGTCCTGAGGGTTTTGTAGATTTCTTGATCTGACTGTCCAGAAGAGTTGCATGTACAGTCCTCTATTCACCAGAGAATTGTGTGAGTTTGGGCTACATAAACATTGTTTGTGATAAGTACTGTAATCAGCATTTTTACAAGTGATACCCCTGCCACTGGTGATCCTTGACATGACTTTAGGTATCCACAGATAAGTATTTTTTTTTTATTTGACTCTTAGATATTTATTCTAATTTGCAGTAAGAAACAGAAAAGAGAAACTTGCACAGGTACTTATGATTTCACAAACATTTGTTTAAGATTTTTCATTTCTCCTTCAGTGAGCTGGGGCACCTGGGCAGCTCAGTTGGTTGAGCATCTGACTTTTGTTTTTGGCTCAGGTTGAGATCTCATGGGTTGTGGGACTGAGCCCCAGGTTGGATCCCTGCTCAGCCAGGAGTCTGCTTAAGATTCTCTCCCACTGCCCTCCTGTCTCCTGCACTCCCTCACACGGGTGCGCTCTCTCTCTCTCAAATAAATAAATCAATCTTTAAAGAAAACAATAAAGTCCTTAAGAGAATCAAGTAGAGAAAAATAACACATAGATAATAGCACATACTGTGTATATAAGACATAAATCATGAAGGTTGTACATTTAAAAGTTTTGGGCTCAACTAATACTTTATTCTTCATTACTTAACCTCCCTGTGCCTCAGTTTTGTCATCTGTAAAATGGGATAGAATACCTACTTCCACTGAGTTTCAGTGAAAGTGAATGAATTAACTCAAGAATTAGTAAGAAGTTGAGCATAGCATAACACAGAGAGAAGTCGAATCACTATTTTGGATACCTAAAACTAATGTAACATAATGTGTCAACCATACTCAAATAAAACATATTTTTAAAATTAAACAGCTCCATTTTTAACTGGAAAGAAGAATAAATAATAAGTTAATAAACTAATAAACACAAAACACTTTAAAGAGAACCGGGCATATAGTAAACACTCAAAAGATGTTAGTAGTAATGCGGGTGTTTCAGAAGAGTAACAGGAGGCTTTTAAAAATCCTAGACAGATACAAGCATCATCTCCATTGAAAAAAAAAAAAATAAAAGAAAAGTGGAGACAAGTTGCTACAGATCACATGTTATGCATTTGAAATCAAGAGTTAGTAAATTAAGAAAATTTTTCTTGTATCTATCTATATTATATATTATATGACACGTTTTGCATTGAATCTAGCAGTTAGGAAAGAGTAACCATGTTTCATTATGACAATAACAGCTGCCTTTGATAATGTCTCTACATCATCATTATCTGCATTGTGTTCCACACAATGAAGCCTGTGTACGGACATGGGAAAGAACAAGAGCAAGGCTCCCAAAGCAGAACCCAAGATGCACTCCAATTTTACTCACTTCCATACTAATGTCTTATCTTAAGGACCTCTAATTTATATGTCTTTTATTGTATGGTTTTTCATTTTCAAAATTTATAATACCAGATGAATTTTTTCAGTAGCTGTTCACATTTTTTAAATTTTTATTTTTTTATTTAAGGTGGGTGTGGAGCGCAACCCCAGGGTCCGAACCCACAACCCCGAGATCAAGAGTCAGACACTTACCAACTGAACCACCCGGGAATACCAGCGGTTCCCTTTTTTTTTTTTTTTTTTTAATTCCATACATTCACAAATGGGGTGAGAGTAGACCTTGATTTTGGTCTCTGTTCTTTACTAACTTATTATTGTACATACATACATAAGGTACATACATACCTTAACAGAACTGTGAGCCAGTTGTCCTATCACAAACCCTGACACTGAAAGAATTATTAAGACGGTGACTTCAGAACTCCTTAAATAGGTCCTCAAAAATCCTGAAGAAATACATGTATGTGTTATTTAGACATAATGTATAGTTTCAAAGCATTTAATATCCCCTTTCTCTATTTCATTTTAAACTTCCTGAGTGTCACATCATATAAAAAACAATTGACAGCTCTTACAAATGCTGTCTCTTAAGAAACACATAATGAAGCTTTTCTTATAGGTGAATCTGGAAAATATTGAAGTTCCAACAATCTCCCATTTGCCCACTGACAGGATCACTGTACAAGAGGATCTATGGATCTGATGACAAGAGATTACAAAAAGTCAAACGTCGTATCTACCTGGTATACCTTTTATTAGTAATTACTTATCCTAAACTGCAGCAACATATATTCTATAGTTTTCCTAAAAGCCAGAAATACTTTCAACTGAGCTCTAACTAGAGAGAAAACTGCCTTCACCAGACAAGTCACAGGAGACCTGTGTTATTGTCTACGTGCATTTTCTTACCTTGCCACTCTCTCCTCTGTTCAATATTATTCAGCTCATTCTCTCCAGAAGCAATGTATGGACTATAATCCAATCACTTTATGCCTAGGGCAAGATTCATTGGCATTCCAGATTCTGCATTTCCTGTCTTCCAGCTGAATCAGTGCATATTTATTGAATACTTCTTTTGTGTAGGGCTGAAGAAATGTTTCTCCAACTATTTCTGCAATGCCCCTTACTGCTGAGCACTTATCTCTATGTAATCATTAAGGATCTAGAGCTGGTGAGATTCATGGTCACCAGCACCTCCTAGTACCACAGGGGACCAACGTCATCAGTGTGTTTTCAAGGCTCGCCCCAGAGGACGTGATTTTACTCTCTGACAAGTAAAATGGAAGACGAGTATTTGCTTCATCATTTCTTTATAGTCTTCCCAATTCCAGAAAGGATTTTAAAGCAGCTGACCTTTTTTCCCCCAAAGAAAAATGTTTTAAAGAGCACTAGAAACTTTTCCCTCATCACTAGCATTGAACTGGGGGAATAAAGTACCTGTGTTTTTCAGTCTGGTATTTCATCCGTGTGACTATCATTCACCATTCCTACTGAATTCTTCTTTTTAATATTTTATTTATTTGACACACAGAGAGAGATCACAAGTAGGCAGAGCAGCAGGCTCCCTGCTAAGCAGAGAGCCCGATGCGGGGCTGGATCAAAGGACCCTGAGCTGAAGGCAGAGGCTTAACCCACTGAGCCACCTAGGCGCCCCTCCTATTGAATTCTCTTTTTTTTTTTTTAAGATTTTATTTATTTATTTGACAGAGAGAGATCACAAGTAGGCCAAGAGGCAGGCAGAGAGAGAGAGAGAGAGAGAGAGAGGGAGGTAGGCCCCCTGCAGAGCAGAGAGCCTGATGCGGGACTCGATCCAAGGACTCTGAGACCATGACCTGAGCCGAAGGCAGCAGCTTAACCCACTGAGCCACCCAGGTGCCCCTCCTATTGAATTCTTAATGATCATTTAAGAGTCCCTTAATTGTGAAGTCTCTCCTAATTCCCCACTAGGGGTTGGAGTGGGGGGATGTTCCCTGCAGTAAAATCACACCAAAAGGTATAATAAAACGGACAAAACTAATTGCAACAACTGTGCAAATTGTGGAACAAATGTCTGGGTCCTATTTGCCCCCATTGCCCTGTCCTCATCCCAGATACATGTTGGTTAGGTTGGGCCTGGCAGGAGGCAGCCTGAGGCCTTCTAGGCCACCACTGGACAGTTACACCAACCCCATTGCATCATAATTCCTATCTTGCCAGTGAGAGGACTCCTTGAGGTTAAGGAATTGTCTGACTCCCCTTCTGCCTACCACTCTGCTATGCTCAGCACATGCCCCTGAAGGAAGGAACATAGTATTGATACTACAGATAATTAAATGAAGCCACCCTGCCAGTGTTCACTCACATCTTACAGTTCCACCAGACTTCTTTTGATGACATTGTGATGGCTTTCTGCCCTGAGAAAGGTTCAGAGGGCAGAGGAAAGATGAAATTTAGAAACAAGCACTTACCTCCCAAAACAACAATGGAGCACACAAGTGTCAGGAAATGCCCATTTACAACGGTGTAGGTGGCTGAGCGCCCGCAGAGTAAGTCAGGTCTGTTACCTTCTCTTTGCATCCAGAAGGAAGAGTTTATGTTTGGCATTGCTTTTTCAGTCCTAACTTGATGAATTTATATAGGAGTTATTTTCACCACCACAGACTAACCTGTTAGGATACGCAAAAAAAAAGAAGAAAATGAGCACAGCATCCACATTCTTTCTACCTAAGATGGTACCACCCTCGGATCTGAGCACCTTTCTTCTTGTCACAAAGCACACACTGATACTTACTCTTCTACCTCTTGCTCCAAGATCATGTTATAGGAACACCAAGAACACTTCCTCCACACTTCTACATATACTAGGGGAGCAACAGCACTGATTTCTGCATGTAATCATTGTATGAGTGGTGTGTTTGCCTTCCTCATTGAATAGTGAGTTTCTCAAGGCCCAGGATTGGATATTATTTTTCCTTAAGGCTGTGTACACAGTATGTGGCCCATAATACACTCTCCATAATATTCGATCAACTAAACTTTTTTGGAGCGGTACCTCTTCCTCTATATGTACAAGTCATTCTGGAATTCCCCTTTACTACTTCAGTCCCATGTCCCTTTTCCCCTCTCTTGGGCTCCTCCAAACCCCAAATGGGAAATGAGGTCAAAGTTGAGTCACACCAGATAAGATTGGGATGGAGAAGTGGGATGAATAACCTAAAAACAAAGGAAAAGGCTAAAATTGTGGTTTTATCATACAATGCCTTTAAGTGAATTAGAAAAAGTTCCCCTTCCCGATGACAGGGCACGTGGCTTGGCATATAAATAATAGGTTTGATTTCAGTCCAAGTACCTACCCTCAGCTGGCGCCCTTGTGCAGAACATAGCCTGCAAAAATCTCGTGGTGGTCCTGAGACGGACTCATTCGGTTTTATGTTTCCCTGCAGTTAACCTTAACCTAAAAATTCCTAGAGGTTCCTGAAGTATCCCCAATAATCTTTGGTTCTTTGTACTTATTTTTTGGTTCTTTGTACTTATTTTGGTTCTTTTGTACTTATTTGGTCTACAAGCCACAATGATCCTGGTGTGAAGAAGAAATGGGCCAGAAATGAGATTCAAAATGCTACATCTTCAAATCACTTCACCTGTCCCTCAAATTGCCCTTCACGTCCTTGGCATCCTCACCTCCTGCCATCCCCACCTGTCATTACAGCATCACGCTCAAATCACATTCTCCAAACTACCAAGACCAGAGTTACCGTCTTCCAAGGCCAAGCTGGTTCAGAGTTGAAATCAAGATGAAGGCTCTTGAAAATCACAAAGAAAAATGCTCAGCTCTGCTGGCTGTTTGCCAGGGACAATACTGCCAACTGATATCACGCCCAAAGTCATTTCCATGCCTAAGTCCCATTGGTTGCTTGCCAACTTACTTTCACTCTGATTGGCTACATATAACATCCCCACCCCCAACCCAGAAGCAGCTAAGTGATCCAGTTCCAGGGAAGCTTGCATTTCCTAATGCTGGAGCTGTGTCTATACTCACAACTGTTTTAACTGACTTTCTTTGCCTGACATAATAGCTGAAATGGTCATTCACCATGTAGACAGAAGATCCTCTTACATGTTTTTAAATATATATTCTGTTTTTCATTCTCCGGCCCTAATCCTCTTCAACACTACCTGCTCTCCCATCTGACTTTTTCATTCCTCCTTTCCCATTTTCTCTTTTTCTACCTATCTCTCCTTTTTGATGGGTATTTCTCACTTTTAGCCCTTAATTTGAAGAAACAACATTTCTCACTCTTCACAGGAGGACAAACGTATCCCAAATTCTGTGATGTCAAAATTAATATATTTTTGCCTCAAATCTAATCACTAAAAACACAGTACAAATTTAAACAAATGAACAGCTAATCAATTTATAGTTTCCTTCCAAGGAGATTATTTTGTGACAATGAAATTCTACTCATTCTTATGTCATACTAGTATAATACTCTTCCCCAGGGCACCAAGAATAGTACCACAGCAGTGAGATTACAAACTCTATAATCAATCTTCTCCATTACTATATATCAAAGAACGTTTCAATTCAAAGTCCCAATTCCTACTTTCAACTGAAGAGTTTTAGTCAACAGCTTTATGTCTGGCCCTGATTGAAGCAACCACCTTTGGTACCCATATACCATTCTCCAAAATTTTTCCTTCAGCATTTTGTTGTCTGGTATGGTTCTTTTAAACCATTCAGCCAATAAAGCCATCTTATTCACAGGCTGTCTCTTGAGATACCCATTCCTTACTCTTTCCCATGCCTGCCCTTAACTCTCCTAGTTACCAAGTTCACTACTCTTTCTCCCATTTCATCTTTATGTTATCTGAACCTCTGGTCACCTTGAATTCTCTCAACTGCTTTCATATCATTTTGAGTAATGTCCTTTCACCTTCTATCTAGTTTCTATCCTAGTGTTCCCTCAGATTCACTTGGGTCACCTAGACCCTACAGGAAAGTCTCATGAAGCTTTACATTTCAAAATTCAGATTCTCCATGGCTTTTAGAAAAATCTTCATACCTTGAGAAAAATTGGACAAAATTCATAGTTGGCTCTAGATTACATAGTTCTGCCAGAGATGAATATAACTAAAATATAGAGATGATCAAATTTCTTTAATTCATAATCTTTCCCATATAACTCAAAGAAAAGCAATAATAAATCATATTTCACCAGTTTTGGTAGAGCCAGCTGAGTAGACTATGATAGCTTTAGGAGCTGAGGGCTGAGAGGCTGCCCAGTATGTTTCCCCCAACTGCATATTCTGAAAATAGACTATATTATCTGGGTGAGACAAGGCTGGTTAGTCATATTTTCTCATCCCCCATATAATGGTTCAGAAATGGGCACAGGACTCAGATAGGACCAATCAGATGGTTTCTAAGCTTGATATATACCATTATTGACAGAGAGCTATTCTCTTTGCATTTTGGTTTAGCTATGACAATGATTGCCTCCAGCAGATAGAGGTCATCTTCCTAGATGCACTGAGAATGCCTATCTCAAGGCTCAGAAGTTCCAGGAGGCACCACCTTAGATATCTCTAAGGTCTTATGACCTCACAATCCCACCTGAGATTCTTGTCTTTTCTCAGAATCCATTTCCTAGTTTGAGAACTTTTTGCCATCTAGAAAGGCTAGGCATGAGAAACAATATTATTTTTAAACCCAGTGAGTACTGGCTGCATTATATTTCTTTTAAATTTCATTTGAAAACTGAACTGTTCTTTTCAGCTCATCTCTCTTCTCATATTGCCGTAGAAGAAGCCAAGTGGCACTTGACAGCTATCTAGGAAAATCCTTAGCATGATCATTAAGTTCATTACTTAGACAACAGTGTGATTGAATTTACCACCATCACCTAACAAGGGCCCCTTTTCTCCAGCTTCTACTATGGCATTCTTTTCTTATAACTCCCACTAATCACCTCCGAGAGGCCTTTAAACATTCTGCAGGCTTTCACTGACACTCTCTTCTAGACCCTTTGGGCTTCTGTCTGTCATCCAATCCCAAAAGGCAATACCACATATTTTACGGTTTGTTACATCCATTTCTCACTCCAGAGTCCAAAATTGGTATGTTATATATTGCAGCATAACAAACAGACACAAAGCTTTGTAGGTTAAAACAACAACAATCATTTATTTAGCTGAAATCTACAATTTTGACAGGACTCAACAGAGAAGGCTTCTCTTTGCTCCATATAGCACTGGCTGTGGTGGCTTGATTGGAGGATCCACTTCCAAGATGTCTCACTCCTATGGCTGGCAGGTTGGCGGGGACTGCTAGCTGGAGCTCAGACAGGGCTTCAGGTTGGGGCCTCAGTTTCTGTCCACATGGGTCCTTCCATACAGACTGGTTCCCAAGACTGGGCATCTCAAAAGAACTAGCTAGAGACTGAATCCCTTTTTATGATCTATGGAAATCACATAGTATTACTTCCACTATAATCACAGGCCTGCCCAGATTCAAGAGGAGAAAACAGAGACCCTCCTCTCTCTGTGAGGAAGGTCATGATCACATTGTAAGAAGAACATGTGGGGTAGGAGATGTGGCCAACTTGGAGAATATAATGTATCACAGATCAAGTGTCAATATATTGTCAGTCCTTTATAACTCGGGGCATCATGTTAACCTAAATAGCATTCTGCCTGGTTCAGCTCAGTCTGGACAGTTGTTCTCAAAGGCTGGACCATAAACCAGTGGTGATTCATGACAAAAGTTCCAGCATACATGGCAAAATGAGAAAAATATGCAAGTCCATAATTAAGCTTAATTTATTCAATTTAAAGGGCAGAGCCTTACAATGAATCATACCTTTGGTTCTTTTCTGATGTTAAAATGTCTCTTATTAAGTAATAGTGATAGCAGATAGTAGTTGTTTTCTTAGTGATGTCATTTCAATGTCCTCCATTTTTTCACATTTTTTTCCAGTGAAAATACAGAAGTCTTAGAAACCACTGTCTAGAGTTTATCACAGCACTGAATTTAGCCTTTGCTTGACCACTTCTCAAATAATGTGATTTAATTTACTAGTATGCAAACTGAAATTATTCTGTGGGTGTTCAGAAAACATCTGCAGCTACCTGTAACAGTTCAAACTCAAAACACAAGGGTATTTTAACTCTCCTATGAATATACATATAATACAATGCAATGACAGATCACGAGAAGTATTATTGCTCGCAAAACTCAGATCCTCATATCAATGGAATCTTTGAAGTGAGATCCAGGAATCCCTTAGCAATCACCAGGTTCACATGACTACAAAGTCGTGTGGAATCCAAGGTAAAGGTCAGAAAATAGAAGGTTATGGAGAAAATTAGATACATAGTCATGATGCTGTGTGTACATGTGGCTAGTGTACTGGGAGAGTGGGAGTAGAAATGGGGCACTGGCACAAACAAGATATGCAGAGGAGGGTTCAGGAGTCATTTTTAGAAAAGGTGAATAAGTTCTATAAATGAAGGAAGACTAGTGAGCTCCAGGAATAAGGTAGCACCAAAAGAGAATTTATTCAACTGTTATTTATTAACTTACTATCTTACAGGAGTTAAGGTATGAAGAAAAATATGACAAAACCCCTACCCTCAAAAAGCTCACAATTCACATGGGGAGGCAAACGTGAACGATTAAATGGAATATATATGTAGCTATTAGCACTATGGGTGCCCCAAAGGAGGAGGGAACCTAACACTGGGAACAGAGAAGGCCATGGGGTGGAGAGTTACAGACTTCTTTGCCAAGGGTCAGAATTGTGGTGTTTTTTTTTTTTTTTTTCTTTTTACAGCTTTATTGAGGTATACCTGGCATATAAAATTGTAAGCCAGGACTGACTTTTGAGAAGTTTCCATTGCTGGAGACAAAATGAAGAACAGGAGCTGGTGTTTGGTTCAAGCTGCTATAACAAAAGACCATCAATTGGATACTTTATAAACAACAAACACTTATTTCTTACAGTTCTAGAGGCTGGGAAGTCCAAGATCATGGTGCCAGAAGATGCACTGTCTGGGGAGAGCCCATCTCCTCAACGCATGTCTTTTCACTATAACCTTGCATAGTGCATGGGGCAAGTCAACTGTTTGAAGGTCTCTTTCATAAGACGAGACCTTCGAAAAGCCCCATCTCCTAACACCATCACATTAGGCATTAGGTCTTAACATATGAATTTGGGGGGATACAAGCACATTCAGACCATAGAAACTAGTGAAGGTGTTAGAAAAGGAGATTGTTAAAAAAGAAAAGGAACTGGGGCGCCTGGGTGGCTCAGTGGGTTAAGTCTCTGCCTTTGGCTCGGGTCATGGTGTCGGGGTCCTGGGATCAAACCCCACATCCGGCTCTCTGCTCAGCGGGGAGCCTGCTTCTCCCTCTCCCTCTGCCTGCCTCTCTACCTACTTGCAATCTCTCTCTCTCTGTCAAATAAATAAATAAAATCTTTAAAAAAGAAAAAAAGTAAAGGAACCAAGAGCACCTGGGTGGTTCAGTTAGTTAAGCGTCTGCCGATAGCTCAGGTCACAATCCCAGCGTCCTGGGATTGAGCCCCACATCAGTCTCCCCGCTGAGTGAAGAGCCTGCTTCTCCCTCTCCCTCTGCCCCTCCCCCAACCTGTGCTTGTGCGCACACTCTCTCTCTTTCTCTCTCATAAATAAATAATTAAAAAAAGAAGAAGTAAAGGAACCATAATGACATAAAGGTGCCAATCAGGGAATTCCAAAAGATAGCATAACTATATACATTAAAAGTTTTAGGAAGTTTGAAGATAAGGACTGAAAGATAAAGGAGAGAGGGGTTTATTTTGTACCAGAATCTCCATAAGGACCTCAGTCTCACCTAGGAATCTCTGAAGTGAGATTCAGGAATCCACCCTAATTACGGGGACCACATGCCTGGGAAGTTGTGTCATACTCAAGAGTAAGGCTCAGAAAACAGAGAGTTAGAGCAGAAATAGTAAAAATGGCAACTAGCCTTGTCCTAAATTGCTGCAGTGCTTAAAGGTAATGGACTTCTCACAGCAAGAGAAGGACAGAGCAAACACAGAACCACCTCCTTCTTCGTAGGGCTCCCAAAACACCGCTGGGCCTACCAGAGGGGAGTGACAGTTACTACCCTGTTCTTTTGCTTAAGGCAACTGAAACTCAAGTGCTCATGCATAAATATGATCTCAAAACTTAAAAATCTGTGACACAAATTTAAAAGTGTTACCAAAAAATCATGGTTGAGAAAGTGTCAACCGACAAGGAATTACTAAATTCCTTATTTCTTTTCTTTCCCCTCTATAAGGAAAAACCAGCTTTCAGGGAAGGACAAAAAAGAAAGTCATAAGGACAACAAATAAATGTGGGTTTTTTTTCTTAAACATGTTCTTTCTAGAAAAGTTTTCCACAAAATCAGAATAATGGGAGGTTCAGGGGCTTTCAGATAAACTAGGGAAAAAAAGACATTCCAAATCACTAATATGAAACCAGCAGTGATATTTAAAACCTAAAAAATATAAAACAGAAAAGAAAGAAAGATACCATGGAGTCCTGCTAAAATTTCTATATCGCCAAACCTACAGATTAGGGTAAATCTAAATATGAGTGTGTGTGTGTGTGTGTGTGTGTGTGTGTGTGTGTGTGTGTGTGTAGAGAGAGAGAGAGAGAGAGAGAGAGGGAGAGACCAAGGAGGTGGAAGTTAAAGAAACGAGGTTTCACTAACAGACTAAATGCCACCTCACAGGTAAATTTTAATTTGGATGTGAAAAGTAATAGCTTATTATTTCATTGCTCTAGAATGGTGTTCTACAGTTTCCTTTTGAGAAAGGAAGAACGAATTTTTCCTAACTAATACATCTTTTTTTAAAAAATATAATTCCTCAGTTGAATGGAAATGTCCTGCCTCAGTTACACAGAAAATTGTCAGGTTCTCTGTGCAGACGGGAGGGCTTGCGGAGAGCCTTGGTGAGTGATTTGCACCCGCGTGCTCTCTGGAAAGAGCATGTGGGACTCACACGGTCCTGCACTGGCGGCAGAGGCAAGGCCAGAGCGTCTGGATGTAAGCATGCTGAATAGGGTAAAATTTTAAAAAGGGTGATTTAATTTCATACATAAACCTTTTTATAAAACCCCACATCGATTTTCTTAACTTCAGTTGGCGTATTAAGTTTGCTTTTTATAAATACTAGAAGGAAGTGTGGTCTTTCATAAAATACATGTTCAGTAGAAGGTATGATCTTGACTTCTTTTCTGACCATGGCTTAGGCTACAGATTTGCCACTTTTCACATGACCTGAAAGGAAGCAGATTTTAAAATTACACTCAATTAGCTTTTTTTATAAAATTAAAATGAAGCCATTTTAAAAAATAATTGGCATGAAATAAATGAGTATGCCCCAGCCTGAACCAGTCATTAATTAAGCCTTGGTGTTATGTCAAGTCAAGAATTCTCCCCTACCCATCTCTCTCTTTTTTTTTTTTTATATTTAAAGCTATGAGGTCACATTTCCCATAGAGCCGGTATTATTCTTCCTAATTCTGCTACGAATAGAATAACTTTGAATAAAGTGCTTGCCCTCTCTGGTCTTCACTTTCTTCACTGTAAACTGAGGGGGTCATTTCAGAGGTTCCATCAAGACCTAACACTTCTATAACATGAAAGTGTAAGATACTGGGTGCTTGGAGGGCATGTAGGAGACGTGGCGGGAGAGGTGATCTTCCTGGAAGTTGGGAAGGGAAGCAGGGAGAGGTTACGGGCCAGGCTAACGGCAGTGGTGGAACAGAGGGAGACAGTGGGAACCAAATGGTACCATCAGTAATTCAGGCCAAAACTTAGTCATCTCCCTCCTGGATTATGTTGGTCTCACTCTCTCTAATCTCTTCTTCAGCCATTTTATAAGGAAAGCCATAGTATTCTCCCCTACTAAATTCCTCTTCTCTGCTACTCAAAGCTTTTAATGGCAACCCTCTGCCCTGGAAATAAAGACCAAACTTCCAAGCTTATAATTCAGTACTTTTAATGAAGTGAGCACCAGTTAACTTTCCAACTTTGTTTTCTACAGCCGCTTACAGACTCAAACACAATCAGCCAAATGGATCTTGGCCACTTCTCTATTCCCGTGTTTGAACGTTTCATCATCATACTGGGCTTTCATTCTAGAATTCCCTTCATGTTCCACACTTGCTACCCATCCGTTCAGGCAATTCCTCTTCTTTCATGATGCTTCCTCTTCATACTTAGGCATCTTTGAACATACACAGCACTGAGTTTAACTTTTCAGGTATGCACGCTCACTCACAAACTGGGTGGTGGGCTGCTTACAGACAAGGACAGTGTAAAGCCTCTGTCTCCCTTCAGGGGACTAGGCATGGGCTGTGCATAAGCTCTACAGATACCGGGTAAAGACGGCAAGGGATATTCTGCCAGAAGATCTAGATTTGATTGTCTTAACCTTTAAAAAACCATAGCGCCTTTTGATAAACAAAAAAATCTTAGGTACTGAGTGTTCACATTCAAAAGAAGGAGTTCACATCCTATATAAAAAATAACTTAAAATGGACCATAGAGCTAAAAGAAAAGAGCTAAAACTACAAAACTCTTACAAAGAAAACATAGGAGTAAATCTTGGTGACCTTGGATAAAGCAATGCTTCTTAGAACATGACACACACAAGCAACAAAAGGAAAAACGGATAAATTGGACTTCAAACTTAAAGCCTTTTCTGTCTCAAAGAACACAAGAAAATGAAAAGATAATCCACAGAATGGGAGAAAATCTTTGCAAAGCATATATCTGATAAGGGACTTGACTCCACAAAATACATAAAGAACTCTTACAAATCAACAATAAAAAGACGTCCCAGCTTGAAAATGGACAAAGGATTCAAATAGATACCTCTCCACAGAAAGTATACAAATGGCCAGTAAACACATAAAAAGATGCTTAACATCATCTGTAATTAAGGAAATACAAATTAGAACTACATTAAGGTATCACTTTACACCCACTGGGATGGCTAAATTTTTTTAAAAGGACAATAACAAATGTTGATGATGATGTGGAGAAAATGGAATCTTCGCATATACTGCCTATTGGCAACATTCAGCAGTTCCTCAAATGATTAGGCACAGCCTGGCAATTCTCCCAGGAGAAATGAAAACCAGCAGTCACACAAATTTGTACAGTAAAGTTCACAACATTGTTATTTATAATAGCCAAAAGCATGGAAACTCAAATATCCACCAACTAATGCACGGATAAATTTGAATCCATACAACAGAATATTATTCAGGAAAAAAAAGGAACACTGAAACATGTTCCAACATGGAGGAACCTTGACAACAATAAGCTAAATGAAAGAATCCAGACACAGAATGCCACAGATTGTATGATTTGTGAAAATGTCCAGAACAGGAAAAACTACAGAAATAAGGATGATTAGTGGTTGCCGGAGGCTCGTAGGAGGTGGGAGGTGATTGCCAATAGTGTTTCTTTTTGGGGTGATAAAATGTTCTGAGATTAGATGGTGGTGATGATTATATAACTCTGTGAATACACTGAAAACTGCTGACTTGTACATTCTTAAATGGTGAATTTTATAGTCTAAGAATTATATCCCAATAAGCCTGATATTTTAAAAATTCTTAGGTATGCCTGCCACCAAGATTCTGATAGTGCACCCTCCCCAGGGACAGAAGAGTATTCCCCCAACAGGCTTTACAAAATACAGTTATAAAACTGAAAGTGCTTTTTCAAATTTTGCCACTCTATCTCCTAGGAGGACACGCCTCCTTAGTTGAAAATCAAAGGCACTGTAAATTATGTAAAATTAAACAATGACTAATGGTGACAATAGTAAGATTAGTATTAGACATTCTCTGTAAAAATAATTCAGTTATTATTTTTAGTTATTCTTAATACTGAAACTAATAACAAACCCAGAGAGTTCATACTTATATATGTGCTGGTAAAAGGTTAATGGCTATTTAATGAAGATTGTTAAAATCAGAGTATCTCAGAAATAACAATACTGAACCTCATATTCATCTTTTCTGACATTCAAACCATCTTCATCCAAAACTTACGCGGTGTTGCCATTTTTGTGAAGATAGGAGTCACAATATCTTCCAATTGTTGTTTCTGTTCAAAAATCTCGTTAATGGAAGCTTCCAGATTGGTTTCCAACCACTCATTTTTTACACGGCATGCAGTGAGGATGGTATTCTAGAGACAGAAACAAAGAGTTTATTTTCTACTTGTTTGTTGGAAAATAAAACTCTGTAGTATCTCTAAACTAGCACTGTGCAACACAATTTTTTAGAATGATGGAAACGTGCTATCTGCATTGTCCAAACCAGTCACCATTTGACATTTATAGCCACTGAGTACTAGAAAAGGGGCTAGTCTGACCGAGGAACTGGATTTTTAATTTGATTTAATTTTAATTAATTCTAACTTAAAACAGCTACATGTGGCTAGTAGTTGCTATGTTGGACACACAGCTCTAACATCAGTGGAATGTCGTATATAATAAAACTCATAATCTAGAGTCATGAAGGCTTGGGCCAGTGAATACCCTCTCCCTAATTCTTTAGTTTCAGTGGGCCCTGTGAGAAGAGAAGTGTTTGCAAAGGTTGAAGAAGAACAGATAGATTGTATGACCCAAAGGCAACTAAACAGACAATGATCTTTTATTCCCTCTCAGATGGTTCAGAGGAGAGGAAGTGCAAGAAATTCCAGAAGAGCTCCACCTCACTGAAAACGGCTCAGTTTGCACTGCAAAGCTAACTCTGCCCATGCACAGCAAACTGAGGGCGTCTGCTTTAAGATGTTTACTTGGAGGCCCCTGGAAGGCTCAGTCAGTTAAGCGTCTGCCTTCAGCTCAGGTCATGATCCCAGGGTCTTGGGATTGAGCCCCGCATCAGGCTCCTTGCTCCGCAGGTAGTCTCTTTCTCCCTCTCCTTCTCCCTCTGCCCGCCACTCTGCCAACTTGTGATCTCTGTCTGTCAAATAAATAAATAAATAAATAAATAAATAAAGTCTTAAAAAAATAAGATGTTTACTTGTTCTATGCTTAGTAATAAGAAAGAGAAATGAATGCTTTATTGTATGGCCTGTCCATATTATTAAATAAGCAGTACTGTATGCAGACATAGGTAGAATCAAGTGGATTTGAAAAGATGTTCATAATATATTATTAAAAGAAAGAAAAGCAAATTAAGGAATTATATGTAGTTTAAAAAAGAATAAAATGTATAGTGTAATCCCACTTATATAAAAACGAAACCTTATAAAACGTATGTACGTTTATGTGTGCGTACATATGTTTATAGAAGTGATGGGACAAGTATGGTGAAATTAACACAAGCTTGTTATCAGAACCACAGGGTAAGGTAGTAAGACTGGAAATGGGAGAAAGAAAGTTAAGTTTACTTTAGGCATTTCAATTTTATTCTAATTATTCCTACATGTACACAGTGTTTTCTAGTTCAAATAACCAAATATTTAAAAATTGAAATTAAAAAAGCTTTTATAGTAACTTGTTAGACAAGGTACTGTCTGTGGCAGGAAATTTTTGTTTCCCAGATCCAATAGCTGGGAATTAGAATCCAATAGATTCTAATAGAATTTTGCCTATATTTTGTTGGTCTCAAAAGAGATTTTTTGTAAAGTGTTTTACAACCACAAGTAAAATGTGTAACTTCTCATGTTCTCAGAGGTGGGGATGTATTACATTTTGAGCAATAGGTAATTCCTTTTCATCAGAATTTTAAGTTACAAGGAATTCACAGAACATCTTGCACAGAAATGCAAGACATAATTTATTTTTATAAAGACTTATTTATTTGAGAGAGAGAGTGCATGCCCAAGCAGGGGGAGGGGTATACAAAGAGAGAGAGAGAATCTCAAGCAGACTCCCCACTAAGTGAGGAGCCCTATGTGGGACTCCATTCCATCACCCTGAGATCACAACCAGAGCTGAAATCAAGTCATCCAACCAAGTGAGCCACCCAGGCATCCTGAGAGAGAGAATTTAAAACCAAAACACATTTCTGGTACCTGGAGCACATTTTCTTATTTTAGTGTATATCCAAAGCAATAAACTACTCTATACGCAGAACTTAGTATATGGTAAATTTGGGAAGTTGGCTTGACAATTAGCTCTCCTTATATTTGTGTATCTTTTTTTTTACCATTATGTAAACTTTGAATATGCACTATATGTATACAAAGAAACTAAAATATAATAAATATGTAAGTTTTAAAGCAAAACTTAATGAAATGATTATCAGTAGACCCCACTAATCAACAGAATAACCAGAACATTGCCAGAATAACGCTATTTCTGTGCCCTGCCTGTAATTCATCTCCCAATCCTCCTCCAAGAGATAATGACAACCTGTGCTTATAACTTTGCTTTCTTTTTTAATAGTTTTACTCTATACGTAGGTATCCCTAAACAATACAGTTTTATTTTGCTTGGTCTTGAAGTTTATGAAAATCTCTGTAGTCTTTCCTGATTTTTTTTTTCCACTCAACAATACATTTAAAAAGTGTATTCAAGTTCAGGTGCCTGGCTGACTCAGTTAAGCACATGTCTCTTGATTTCGACTCAGGTCATGATCTCAAGATGGTGATCTCAGGGTTGTAAGATTGAGCCTTGCATCAGGATCCCCACTCAGCATGCAGAGTCTGCCTAAGACTCTGTCTTCCTGTCCCTCTGCCCCGCCCCTCCCCCCTTGCTCATGCATGCTCATGTTTTCTCTCTCAAAAAATAAATAAATTTATTTTTTTGAAAAAGTATCATGCTATTGAGTGTGATACTTAGTACATACATCACTATGTCACTCCTTAATACTATTTCATTTAATTTTTATCAGTCTATTTCTTACTAGTAGTTTACTAAGGAAGGAGTAAGGGAAGGAAGGAGGGAGGGAAGAAGAGTAGGAGGAAAGTTGGAAGGGAGGGACAAGACAGCAGTAAGGACCACCACCTACCTCTAGAGCATTAGTATAGAAATTAAAGAGGGAAAGCAAAAATCTCAAAAGACTTCAGAATGAACAATAATGCAATACCTTGTCATCCTTAAAGAGCTTCCCTGGTCCCTTTTCTGTGTCTGTAACAGCTCCAGAGACCTTTGCAATATATTTTTTCAGAGTCAGCCTTGCCTCTAAAGGAATAGGACAATAAAATGCACAATAGTAAGACAAAGACTAAAAAATACGGTCAATTATTTACAAGGTACTATTATATATCTGGAGTTTATAAAGACTATGTAATAGAATGGGCACCTGGGTGGCTCAGTTGGTTAAGTGTCTGCCTTCAGCTCAGGTCATGATCTTGGGGTCCCGTGATTGAGCCCCATGTTTGGTCCCCTGCTCAGTGAGGAATCTGCTTCTTCCCCTACATCTGCCCCTTCCCCCCTGGCTCATTCTCTCTCTCTTGCTTGCTCTCTCTCTCTCTCAAGTAAAGTAAAAAATTTAAAAAAAAAAAGTGTGTAGGAGATTTGTTTAGGTTGTTTCATTGAATTTCAAGATAGATAATACTTAACTAGCATAAAACTTTGGGACATTCATTGTGTTCCTAAAATGATGCTAAAATTTTGAAGACAAATAAATATAAAATGTGACACCTAATCCTAAAAAGACCATATTCCATTAAAAAATCTACTCTAGAGAAAGGAACAAAAATTCATTTCCAATAAATAAGCTCTCACTTGCTTTTACCCTTTGTGGTCCTTCAAAATAAACTCAAAAATAGTTTTTCTCTTTTTAAAATATTTATTTATTTAAGTAATCTCTACACCCAACATGAGGCTCAAACCCATGACCCTGAGATCAAGAGTGGCATGCTCCTCCAACTGAGCCAGCCAGGCACCCAGATTTTCTCTTTCTTTCTTTCTCTCTCTCTTTCTTTCCTTCTTTCAAGTGTTTAAAATAATTCCATTCACTATAGTAAAGTCATCACAAAATCTGCAAAACCTGTTTGAATAAAATTACACCTTGAGAGAAATAAAAGACTCAAATAAATGGAAAGTTTTACCACATTCCTAGATGGAACAACTGAATATTGCAAATTGTAGATAAGCCCCAAATTAATTTGAAGCTTGGTGTATTTACCTTCTGTGGCTGCTATAACAAATGGCCACAGATTTTGATGGCTTACAACAACACAAATTTATTCTCTCACAGTTCTGGAAACCAGAAGTTTAAAATTGGTATCAGTGGGCTAAAGTCAAGGTGTTGGGCTGATTCCTTTTGAGGGACCTAAGAGGAAGACCCATTTTCTTGCCCTAGTGGTAGCTTGTATCCATGACTGGTGGCTCTTTCCTCCATCTTCAAAGTACATTAGGTCTCACCTTGATAATCCAGAATAATCTCCCCATGCTTGACTGAAGGATCTACAAAATCCATTTGCCATGTGAAATAACATTCACAGTTTCCAGGTATAAGCACCTAGATATGTTTGTAGCCATTTTTCAGCTCATCACAGCCTGCCCTAAAATTCACATCTATCCCACACGCAAAACACATTTACCTCATCCCAACATCCCAAAATCTCAACACATTACAACATCAACCCAATGTCCAAATGCTCATCTAAAATATCAACTCAGAAGTCTTAAATCTCATTGTCTAAATCATCTAAACAAGCTATGGGTAAAACTTTGGTGTGATCCATCCATGGATAGATCTAGATGGAGTAAAATTCCTCTCTACCTACAGACTTGTGAAACTAGAAATCAAGTTCTCTACTCCCAAAACACAATGGTGGGACAGACGCAGTGTAAGAAGTGTAGACACTGCCATTCAGAAAGGGAGGAAGTGGAAGGAAAACAGGAGTCACTAGGCCCAAGCAATTTTGGAATCCCACAGGGCAAATCCTATTAGATGTCAAGACCTAAGAATAATCCTATGTGGCAGAAGGTTCCATCCTCTTGGCCTGCGCTCCAGACTGAGTCATTTTTTTTTTTAGGAAAGGTAGCATGTGTTCACAGCTGAATAGCCTCATCAGTCTGTTTCCTGCCTGCAGGGTTTTGGGAGTCCAGCAGCCTTTTTCCCTTTTTTTTCCTTTTAAGATTTTACTTATCTATTTGAGAGAAAGAGAGAGAAAGAGAGCACAATCGGGGGAGCGGCGGAGGGAGAAGGAGAAGCAGACTCCCCACTGAGCAGGGAGTCTGATGACACGATGCGGGGCTCGATCCCAGGACCCTAAGATCACAACCTAAGCCAAAGCCAGATGCTTAACCAACTGAGCCAGCCAGGCATCCCAAACAGCCTTGTTACTTTTTGTTTTCTCATCTCCCTTTGTTCAAACTGACAATGCTCCTATTGGTATAACATCCTCAAAAACCTTGTGAGTCTCCCTGCAAGCCAAAGAGACTCATTACGTTAAACAACAGGCTCCTCCATGGGTCCTTCTTAGATAATCTTATTTCTATTTCTGGCTTCTGCTAAGATGGCTGAGGGAAGCCACGAGTAACACACCCAATCTCTTCAGCACCCACAAAACACTGTTCAGCCACATCCTTGCTTTTCCTCCAGAGAACACTTTCCTAACAGTGAATCTCCTAATTTTAGCACTTTTGCTACCTGGATAGGCTGAGAATTTCCCAAGTCATCAAGTCCCATTTCTCTTTTACGTAACAGTTTTTTTTCCTCAGTATATCTTTCCCCTCTCACATTTTACTATAAGCAACAAGAAGAAACCAAGTCATGCCTTCAACACTTTGTTTGGAAATCCCTTTAGCGAAAGGTCCAAGTTCCCCACTTACAAATTCTGCTTTTGATATACGGACAGGACACAATTCAGCCAAGCTTTCTGCCATGTTTGTCTTTCCTCCATTTTCCAATAACATGAGCCCTAACCAGCAGCATCTCTACTGTCTGTGTTTCTATCAACAGTCTGCTCAAGGCAATCTAAGCTTTTTCTATTTTGCACCTCAAAATTCTTCTATCTACTCACTACCCAATTCCAAAGTTGCTTCCATGTTTTTAGATATTTTTTATAGCTGTACCTTAATTCCAGGTACCAAAATCTGTCTTAGTTTTCCATGGCTGCTATAATAAATTATCACAGACTTGATGGCTTAAGACACAATATATTCTTTTACATTTCTGGGTGCCAGAAGTCTGAATTGACTTCACTGGACTAAAGTCAAGCACAGACAGGGCTGACTCCTTCTAAAGGCCTGAGGGGGGAAAACTATTCCTTGTCTTTTTCAGCTTCTAGTAATTTTCTGTTTTCCTTAGATTGTGGTCCCTCCCAACACCTTCAAAGTACATCATGCCATTCTCTGCTTCCAGTCACATCACCTTCTCCTCTTCATGTCAAACATCTATTTCCTTCTTTTAAGGACACTTGTGATTACATTTAGGGTCCACCTGGAAAATCCAGGATAATCTCTCAATCTCAAAATCCTTAATCATATCTGTGAAGTCCATTTTGCCCTATAACATTCATGGACTCCAGTTAATGACCTGGATATATTTGGGGGCCATTATCCAGCCTACCATGATCATCATACAGTCTCATGAAAGTCCATATGGGAGTTTTTGAGAGATTTAAAAAGATCACTATACAGAGAACGATGGAAACATGATAGGGGGACTATAGGCTCATCTTGTCCCACAAACACAAGTAGATAATGATCATCCTAAATTTCCCAGAAACGAACCTGAACAAATTCTACAACTAAAGTGAGAGAGGAAGACACACAGAAGAGGAAGAAGAAGTAGAGGAAGAGGAAGAGGAAGAAGAAGAAGAAAAGAAGAAAGGAGATGGTGAAGAAGGAAGACGGGGAGGAGGGGGAGAGGGAGGAGGCAGCAGAGACTTAAACAAAGTGTCAAGATGGAAGAATTCAGACCATATGAAAGACTAAGATAAGGTTATGGATAGAGATCTAAATGAAACAAATATAAGTAATGTGCCTGATGGAGAATTTAAGGCATCATAAGGATACTCTCTGAATTTGAGAAAAGAATGGAAGACTTCAGGGAGACCCATCACACAGAAATAATAGAGTTAAAAAGAATCTGTCAGAAATGAAATTGCAATAACTGAGATTAGAAATGGGCTTGAGGCAATGAACACCAGGCTGGAAGAAAAGGAAGAATGAATTAGCAATACAGAAGACAAAATAATGGAAAATAAGGAAGCTGGACAAAAGAGATAATGAATTATGGAACATGAGAATAGACTTAGGGAACTGAGTGACTTCATCAGAAGTAATAACATTTGTATTATAGGAGTCCCAGAAGAAGAAGAGAGAAAAGGGGGCAGAAAATTTATTTGAAGAAATAATAGCAAAAAAATCCCCTAATCTCGGGAAGGAAACAAATACCCAGATCCAAGAGACACAAAGAACTCCCATCAAAATCAACCAAAGCAGGCCAACACCAAAAACACTGTAACTAAATTTGCAAAATATAGTGATGAAGAAAAAAATCTTAAAAGCAGCAAGACATAAGAAGTCCTTAACTTACAAGGGAAGACCCATAAGGCTGGCTGCAGATTTCTCAAGAAAAACATGGCAAGCCAGAAGGGAGTGACATAACATATTCAAAGTGCTGAATGGGAAAAATCTGTAGCCAAGAATATTCTACCCAGCAAAGCCATCATTCAGAAGAGAAGGAGAGAAAAAGAGTTTCCCAGACAAACAAAAACTAAACCAGCCCTGCAAGAAATATTAAAAGGGACTCCCTGAGTAGAAAGGAAAGACCAAAAGTGACAAAGACAAGAAAGGAACAGAGAACACTTCCAGAAACAATGACAAAACAAGTAATAAAATGGCACTAAGTACATATCTATCAATAATTATTCTGGGTGTAAATGGACTAAATGTTCAAATCAAAAAACACAGAGTAAAAAACAAACAAACAAGACATTTATATGCTGCTTACATGAGACTCATTTTTTACCTGCAGATTGAAAGTGAAGGGATAGAGAACCATTTATCATGCTACTGGATGTCAAAAGAACATCAGAGTAGCAATACTTTTACAGGAAAACTAGACTTTAAAATGAAGACTGTAACAGAGATAAAGAAGGGCATTATATCATAATAAATGGGATAATCCAACAAGAAGATCTAATAATTATAAATATTTATGCATCCAGTATGGGAGCACTCAAATACATTAAATAATAAAGAAACATAAAGGAACTAATTGATAATAATATAATAATAGTAGGGGACTTTAACACCCCACTTATATCAATGCATACATCATCTAAACAGAAAATCAACAAGGAAATAATGGCTTTGAAGGACACACTGGACCACATGGACTTAACAAATATATTCAGAACATTCCATCCTAACCAGCAGAGTACATATTCTTTTCAAGTGTACATGGGATGGTCTCCAGACCAGATCACATACTAGGTCACAAATCAGGCCTCAACAAGTACAAAAAGACTGAGATCATACCATCCATATTTTCTGACCACAATGTTATGAAATTTGAAGTCAACCACAAAAAAAAAAAAAAAAAAAATTTGAAAAGTCCACAAATACATGGACCTTAAACAACATGCTACTAAATAATGAATGTGTCAAACAGGAAATCAAATAAGAAATAAAAAAATACATAAAAACAAATGAAGATGAAAACAAAATGGTCCAAAAGGTTTGGGATGCAGCAAAAGTGGTCACAAGAGGGAAGTATATAGCAATATAGGCCTACCTTAAGAGGCAAGAAAAATCTCAAATAAACAACCTAAACTTACACCTAAAGGATAGAAAGGACAAGAAAAAGAGCTCAAAGCCAACAGAAGAAAGGAAATAATAAAGATTAGAAATAAATGATATAGAAACTAAAAAAAACAATGGAAAGATCAATGAAACCAGGAGCTGGTTCTTTGAAAGAATTAACTAACTTGATAAGCCCCTAGCCACACTTATCAAAAAGAAAAGAAAAAGGACCCAAATGAAATCAAGCACAAGAGAGGAGAAACAACAACTAACACCATAGAAATATAAACAATCATAAGAGAAGATTATGAAAAACTATGTGCCAACAAACTGGACAGCCTAGAAGAATGGATAAATTCCTAGAAACTTATAAACTACCAAAACTGAAACAGGAAGAAATAGAAAACTTGAACAGACTGATAACCAGCAAAGAAACTGAATCAATAATAAAAATCAATAATAAAAATCTCCCAACAAACCAAAGTCCAGGGCCAGATGGCTTCACAGACAAATTCTACTAAATATTTAAAGAAAAGTTAACATCTATTCTTCTCAAACTATTACAAAGAACAGTTTTGAAATTCATTCTATGAGACCAGCAATACCCTGATACCAAAACCAGAAAAAGACTCCCCTAAAAAGAAAACTACAGGCCAATATCCCTGATGAACATGGATGCAAAAATTCTCAACAGCAAACTGAACCCAACACTACATTAAAAGAATCACTCACCAATCATGGCCTCATAGAATGATTTTGGATATTTTTCTTCCTTTTCTATTTTTTGGAATAGTTTGAGAAGAATATGTATTAGCTGTTCTTTAAATATTTGTGGAATCATCTGTGAATAAAGGAAGTGGGGTTTATTCCTGGGCTGGAAGCATGGTTCAATATTCGCATATCAATCAATGTGATACACCACATTAATAAAAGAAAGGATAAGAACCATATGACCCTTTCAGTAGATGCAGAAAAAGTATTTGACAAAGTACAACATCCATTCATGACAAAAATTCTCAACAAAGTAGGGTTAGAAAGAACAAATGTCAGCGTAATAAAGTCCATATATGAAAAACCCACAACTAATATTATTCTGAATGGGGAAAAAAAAACAGAGCTTTTCTCCCATGGTCAGGAACAAGACAGGGATGTCTACTCTCACCACTGTTATTCAACATAATACTGGAAGTGCTAGCCACAGCAATCAGACAACAAAAAGAAATGAAAGGTACCCAAATTGGCACAAAAGAAGCCAAACTTTCACTATTTGCAGATGATATAATACTCTATATAGAAAACCCAAAAGACTGCACCAAAAATCTGTAGAACTGATACACAAAATCTGTAAAGTCACGGGTTACAAAAACAACATACAGAAATCTGTTGCATTTCTATATACCAATAATGAAGAACCAGAAAGACAAATTAAGACATTGATCCCATTTACAATTATATTAAAAACCATAAAATATCTAGGAATAAACCTAACCTAAGAGGTGAAAGAGCAGTGCTCTGAAAACTATAAAACACTGATGAAAGAGATGAATATGAAAAACAAAGAAATGGGAAAACATTCCATGCTTATGATTAGAAGAACAAATATTGTTAAAATTTCTATGCTACTCAAAGTGATCTACATATTTAATGTAATCCCTACCAATAGTATTTTTCACAGAGCTAGAACAAATAATCCTAAAATTTGTATAAAACCACAAAAGACCCCACATAGCCAAAGCAACCTTGAAAAAGAAAAGCAAAGCTGGAGGCATCACAATTCTGGAGTTCAGGTTATATTACAAAGCTGTAGTGATCAAAACAGTATGGTACCAGCATAAAAACAGACACATAGATCAATGGAACAGAATAGAGAGCCCAGAAATGAACCCACAACTATAGGGTTAATTTATCTTCAATAGGGGCGCCTGGGTGGCTCAGCGGGTTAAAGCCTCTACCTTCGGCTCAGGTCATGATCCCAGGATCCTGGGATCGAGCCCCACATGGGGCTCTCTGCTCGGCAGGGAGCCTGCAGCCTGCTTCCTCCTCTCTCTCTGCCTGCCTCTCTGCCTACTTGTTGTCTCTGTCTGTCAAATAAATAAATAAAATCTTTAAAAAAAATTTATCTTCAATAAAGCAGAAATTAATAGCCAATAGAAAAGAGTCTCTTCAACCAATGCTGTTGGGAAAACTGGACAGCAACATGCAAAAGAATGAAACCATCTTACACCATCCACAAAAATAACTTCAAAGTAACTGTCACCTAAATGTGAGACAGGAAACTACTAAAAATTTAGCAGAGAACACAGGCAGTAACCTCTTTGACATCAGCCACAACAAATTCTTTCTAGATATGTCTCTGGAGGCAAGGAAAACAAGAGCAAAAACAAAGGATTGGGACTTCATCAAAATAAAAAGCTTCTGTGGGGGCACCTGGGTGGCTCAGTGGGTTAAAGCCTCTGCCTTTGGCTCAGGTCATGATCCCGGGGTCCTGGGGTCGAGCCCCGCATTGGGCTCTCTGCTCGGCAGGGAGCCTGCTTCCTCCTCTCTCTCTGCCTGCCTCTCTGCCTACTTGTGATCTCTGTCTGTCAAATAAATAAATAAAATCTTTAAAAAAATAAAATAAAATAAAAAATAAAAAGCTTCTGCACAGAGAAGGAAACAAACTACAAAACTGAAAGTCAACCTGTGGAATGGGGGACAATAATTGCAAGTTACATCTCTGATAAAGGGATAGTATCCAACATATATAAAGAACCTATACAACTCAGCACTCAAAAAACAAATAATCCAACGAAAAAATGGGTAAAAGACATGGAGAGACATTTTTTCTAAAGAAGATAGAGAACAAACTGATGGTTATGGGGGGGGGACTGGGTGAAATAGGTGATGGGGATTGAGGAGGGCACTTGTGATGAGCACTGGGTGTTGCGTGGAGGTGTTGAATCACTAAATTGTATATCTGAAACTAATATTACACTGTATGGTAACTAACTGGAATTGAAATAGAAACTCAAAAAAATTCACTGTAATACTCAACTGTGTCATCTCTACTACCTAACAAACTCTTAAGCTTCATTTGTCTATCTGTAAAGTGGACATAATAAGAGAGGTCAAATTCAGACCCATGTCTGGAATAGTTTTTTGGGGTTTTGTTTGTTTGTTTGTTTCTTCAGTAGGCTCCATGCTGGGCTCAACACAGGGCTTGAATGCATGACCTTGAGATCAAGACCCGAGCCAAGATCAAGAGTTGGACAGTCAATGGACTGAGCCACCCAGGTGCTCCAGGAATTGTATTAATATACAGGGACCAATTAACTAGTATCCTTGCTTTCAGCCCTTCACAGCTTCAAACTCATCATTCATGCTACAAGCAAAATTAATTCCCTAAACTGGAATCCAAGGTCTAGGTTTTGGCTACACTATTTGGGTAACTTGGAGTCAGTGGTAGTTCCAGAATTCCAATACAGGATGGAGGAATTAGAAGACAGGACTAAAGAACTTGTCATGAAACTGCATTTGTATAATAAATTCACTGATTTTACCAAGAGCATGTGTTTATTTGGGGTGGTTTGGTAGAGAAAGGAGCATCCTCTTAATACCACCTGTGTAAGGCATTCAGGCTGCTATGGCAAAACATCACTGGCTGGGTAGATTATAAACAACAGAAATTCATTTCTCAAAGTTCTGGAGACTGAGAAATCCAAGATCAAGGCACCAACATGGCTGCCGTCTGATGAGAGCCCTCTTCCTTCATAGCTGGCACCTTCTCACTATGCCTTCATGTGGTGGAGGGGGCCAGGGAGCTCTGTGGGAACGCTTACAAGGGCACTAATCTTACTTGTGAGGGTTCCACCTAAAACTATTACACTGGGCATTAGCATCCAACATATGAGTTGGGGGTGGGGGAGACACAAACATTTAGACCACAGTAATACCTCTAAGTTTTGTCTATAAAAGGGAAGTATTATAGTACAGTCCTCACAGAATTGTCAAAAGAACTAAACAAAGTGTACTATGATGCATGCAAGTGTCTTGGCGCAGTGCCTGGGACAGAGTAAAGCACCGGGTAAGTTTATTATGATGTCACTGCTGTCCTCAAAACTCTCTAAATGACCCCCTGCAGACTACTGAATAAAACACAGATCCCTCCAACACCCATCTAGCCAAAAACTACCTGTCTAGCTTCATCCCTTCCAGCATTCATCCAGAGTTTAACCATTATTTACAGAGCAATATCCCCGCCTGCCAACCTCACTCTCAGTTCTTCAGGTCTCTGCTCAGACATTTGCCTATCAGAGAGGCCTTTCCTGCTCGCCCTCTCTAAGGGAATGCACACTCACTCGTTCCCTTACTGGCGACTTCATAACCCCCTTGCTGCTCTACTTTTCTTGAAAGCACTCCATAGATTTATAGATTTTGACATAAATTTCTGGGTCTTCCTCCTGGAAAGTAAACGTCAGGAACATAAAGATTCTGTTTTGTGCCAAGTTGTACATATATTCTCAGGTCCGGGAAGAGTATTTAGCACATAGAGGTACTCGATAAATATTATATGAATGTTGACATAGAATTTATTATGTTTCCTCAACCTAAGATGCCCTCTCGACATTGCCATCTTCCAAAATTTTACTTTTTTTTTTTTTTTAAGATTTTATTTGTTTGACAGAGAGAGAGAGATCACAAGTAGGCAGAGAGGCAGGCAGAGAGAGAGAGAGAGGGAAGCAGGCTCCCCGCTGAGCAGAGAGCCCGATGCGGGGCTCGATCCCAGGACCCCGAGATCATGACCTGAGCCGAAGGCAGAGGCTTTAACCCACTGAGCCACCCAGGCGCCCCAAAATTTTACTCATTTTTAAAAAAGATTTTATTTATTTATTTTACAGACAGATATTACAAGTAGGCAGAGAGACAGGCAGAGGGTGAGGGGGAAGCAGGCTCCCCACTGAGCAGAGAGCCTGATCCCAGGACCCTGAGATCATGACCTGAGTCGAAGGCAGAGGCTTAACCCACTGAGCCACCCAGGCGCCCCCAAAATTCTATTCATTCTTCAAAGCTGACTCAAATACTCTTCTGTGAAACTTCTGATTCTCCCAAGTAGAGCTCATTGCTCTCTCAACCATCACATGATTATAATTTGAGTTAGCTCTCATTTTAGTCTGTCTTATAATTTTTCTGATCTTATTTTTTGCTTCTATCTCTAGACTGTAAGCTTTTTAAAGCAGGATCTATGTCATATCTTTTTATCATACTCCACGCCAAATTCCCCACCCCTCACTCACTATCAGACAGTACCACATTGCCGCCATAGGGACATAATTTAAAAGAGGGTTGGAACTCAATTTTTGCTTAGCTATTTGAAGGGAAGAGTGAAAAAACAGAGTGAAAAAAAAAAAAAAAAACCAGAAGCAGATGCTAAATTGTGTGGAAGGGTATGGCTCTAGCAACTTTTTAAGGAGATATAAAACTGCCATACCTCAGAAGGCTTGGAAGGGATATAAGTAAATTATTTCCATGAAAATCTGTTAATGTGATTACAGAAGTTATTAGCAAGCAAAAATTAGGAAAGTTTTCATTTTTCAGGAAAGGGAAAAAGTCTAAAACAATCCGATGAAAAGCAAGGAAAAACATCCCTAAGAAACCCAGTAGGGAAGTCGAGCTGGCTCAGTTGGTGGAGCATGTAACTCTTAATCTTGGGGTTGTGAGTTCAAGTCCCATGCTGGGTGTAGAGATTACTTAAAAATACAATCTTAG
This sequence comes from Enhydra lutris kenyoni, assembly GCF_002288905.1. Taxonomy (NCBI): domain Eukaryota; kingdom Metazoa; phylum Chordata; class Mammalia; order Carnivora; family Mustelidae; genus Enhydra; species Enhydra lutris. The sequence continues at coordinate 28,513,979 of NW_019154108.1, read as the reverse complement.
AAAGAAACCCAGTAATTGGCTGGATGGCACCTTTTCGTTCTCATGTGGTCCTTTATGACATCACTGAATCTAACTGAATCACTATGACTGATGATGCTATAATGGTCATCAGTGTATATTATGCTGATGATGCTTCCAGTGGAGCACCATATTAACTGATCCCAGAGTGATTCTGCTCTGTGACCAATTTTTTGGCTGTAGATTTTTTTTTTCCCAATTAAGAAAGATGTCCATTCAAGGACCATCCCTAACTTTTTCTCTGTTGTTTATCTGCTTCCTTAGGGAGAGCTGCTGCATTTGTGATGGAACTATCTGGACAAAGGTTGGATGGGAGATTTTTCCAGAAGAAATGCATTATCTGAAAGTTAAGCCTTCTCCATCTCACTGTCTACCTTACCCTCTGGACAAACTATGCTGCAGTTTTGCTAATATGGATCTATTTCAGGGTTCTTTACATCTCATTTATATTTTAGTACAAGCTCTCTTTTTAATACTGTCTGTTTTATCTGTGCATTACCTGTGGATGAAATGGAAAAAACACCAAAAAAAGGTGAATTAGTGATGCAAATAGTAATAGTTCTAAATACCATAGACTTTAAAACATAAGATTATCAGCTTCTTTGAGGGAACGTATCATGTCTTATTCCTCTTTGTAACATCTCCTTGCTCCCACCACTCACCCCCAAACATGTAGTACATTGTCTTGCACATACTTGGGGTTCAATAATGTGTACTGAATTAGAAAGTCTTTAAAATAATCTAGTTCATCCTCTCTCTTTCAAGTTACAAAATATATCAGGAAGATAATGAGCTACAATGAGTAGAATGGTTAAGAGATGAAGTTACCTCTTTGGGCCCATAGGTTAGTCACTCAATCTTTGCTGTCTTCACCCATAAATGAAGTGTCTGGACAAGGGATCTGTAAAGTCCCTTGCAGACCTACCTAAGAAAGCTAAGTATGTCAAAGTTGTCATGTATTATTTTTTCTTTTTTAAATAGACTGCAAACTCATTTCTAAGGTAAGGATAATATTCTGGGAAATGGTGCTCTTAACCTAATTTCCCACTTTGCCAATGGAACTGTATTTTGAGGCAATCTTAAAAGCTCATTGACTGGGGCACCTGGGTGGCTCAATGGGTTGGGCCTCTGCCTTCGGCTCAGGTCGTGATTTCAGGGTCCTGGGATCGAGCCCCGCATCGGGCTCTCTGCTCAGCAGGAAGCCCGCTTCCCCCACCCCCTACCTGCCTCTCTGCCTATTTGTGAGCTCTCTTTCACTGTGTCAAATAAATAAAATCTTTTTTTTTTAAAAGTTCATTGACTTTCACAACAATTAGGTATTTATGACATTACTGGGATTTGATTGCATTATATGTTGATGCACGTTGATGATATGTTAGTAAAGGAAAATATTCTACTAATATTCAAGTAATTTCTTTCAGCAGAATGCTCTAACCATAAAAAGCACATATTAAATGCTCACTGATCATGATAATCATCACTGTAATCTTAGATGATATACAAAAGAGCATTTCTTCTGCGCTTACACCTTTCTTTTATAGTAACCTTTCTTTTGTATAGATAAATCATATGTAGTGTTTAGAGTTTAAGTGTACATATCCAGAAAACAAATGTAATTTGAATTACAGTAGGAAAAAAAATCTGTAATATCATCTGTCTGTCTTCTTTTAGCTGAAAAAACGAGCCTCCTCAGATACATTTGTTAAGGACCTGGAAAATCCGTCCATCTATGACATTGATCAAATACTCTGCCGGCTGGTGGCCACAACATCAATGATGACCAAGTACCTGAATCAGATGTCCCAGCATACTCCAGCTAAGAAAGTCAAGTACCGAAAACTGAAAAAGAGGAGTGAAGAAGGAGCCAGAGGATACTAGACCCATCTGTATGCCAATGTAGCCCAGTCCAACATGGAGGTTACATAAGAAATCTGTTGAAACAACTCATGCAAGGATAAAAATGGTTCTTTGAGAGCCTTTGTAATTTTTTTTGTCACATACTTTACTGAATCTTTCCAAAGAAGTATGGGTTGAAAAATTACTTTTGTTAAAAAGGCATCCATACTTACTAGAAAAAGATTGTATACAATTACTTCTTCATATTTGTGTTTTTTCCTTTTAGTGTATTAGATTATTAATCATTAACCAATATGTAGAATAGAATCTTGATTAAGTATTGCAATAAATCTGATTAAAAAAATATTTGTGGGGTGCCTGCGTGATTCAATTGGTTAAGTGTCTCTTAATCTCAGCTCAGGTCTTGATCTCAGGGTCATGAGTTCAAGCCCCACATTGGGCTCCACCCTGGGTATGGAAAGCTACTTTAAATTAATTAATTAGTTAGTTAGTGATTTTTTTTCTCACTTTCTTGAGTAGATTTTTTGGCCACACAGAGACTTTTAGGTTCCCATCTCAGATTGCTGAAATAGTATGGAAATATTAAGAAATAGGATAATTTTTTAAAGTATAAATTTTTTCATTTTCATTATGACAAATGATTAAGTATCAACATTTTTAAAATTTCAGGCTTTGGTTGATAAGATACCTCAATTTTTAGAAAGTATTCTGGGCTTTTGTTGATCAGCCACCTCAATTTTTATAAGTATGGTTACCATATTTTCCAAAAAAACTGGGAGACCTATCTGAGACCAGGATAGAAGATTTGATTTAAAACATGTTGAAAAATGCCAGAAAAACATGCCAGCTCTGTAACATAACTCCCATCAATATAAGGGGGAGGGAAAAAAAAAACTTTTAAAACTTTTAAAAAACAATTCTCAAAACAGTAATATATAACTCTACAGTCTTTACAAGTAACAGAATAGTGCCTGCTCTGGGTTATTGTGGATTATTAAAAGTTTATGAGTCCACTTTCCAGACTTTCCTCCTTACTTCCATTCTCCCTTAGCACAACCCTACTCTTGCATCTCCAAAAATGTCTCTTCCATCCTTTCAGAGTTCTGACCTGTCAACCAATTCCCTCTAAGAAAACACTGATACAAATTTCTTTTAATGAAAAGTGTCCAAAACTCAAAAATCCAAAGCAATTGATCTCTGATAGTGGAATTTTCAACAGTATGGAGGAGACCCTTTTTAGGGTAGGTATTGGAGTAGACAGGCTTTAATAGGATGCCTGGGGGCCAGCAAAGGGGGAGTTATGGCTAGCGATTGGGAAAGTAAAGACTTGTCCTGACAGCACTGCAATAGAAATGAAATGAAAACACGTTAGCCTGGCATTTCAGGGACTTATCTGGCTGTGATAACAGCAGTAGCATTTTTCAAGTGCTAATCATAGACCAGGTCTTGTGGGAAGTGCTTTGTATTGTCTCATTTCATTTCTCACAACAACCCCATGAAGAATTTAAGTACCTTGTCCAAGGTCACATAGGTTTCAAGATGGAGACACCAGTATTTGAACTTCAGCGAAATACCTATGTACTTTTGCTTTTATGATTCCACTTGTGCTGTAGCCCTCCTTTGCAAATTATGACTTGCTAATATTCTAGTAAGACAATCTCATCCCTGTCCCCCGATATGCACTCTCATTCCTAGCCCTTGGGGTGTGTTCATACCCTGTCCCCTTCTCATGTATTAAAATCCCACCCATTCTCCAAGGCCCAGCTCCAGTCCAACATGCTCCAACTTCACCTTCTCTGACCACCCCATAGCATGGACCATACCCTCTGCTGATTTTAACCCTTCTTGGTAGGCTTTCTGATGTTTTTATGTCTATAGCTTATCATCCCCCACCTAACAAATGTCCAGAGGGCAGGAACAACCAGGTGTACCTGCAACAATGCTATACTCGTAGTGGGCATTTAATAAATGCTTGCTGAAAGCACAAATGCAAGAGAACCATGCGAAATGAATGCCAGGAACTTCACAAATACTAGTTTTTTAACCAATGTGTGTATACATAATTACACAGGTATTATCTCCCTAGAATCCCTAAGCTATGTTCTACATGGCTGTGGAAATGAATTAACCAAAAAAATCACTAAAACTCAAAATAACACATAGCTTTTTGACCTTTGATTGCAGCATTAACATACATGCAGAAAAGTGCAAAAATTGTAAATCTATATAGCTCAATAAACTTTCACAAATGAATACACCATGCACCAGATCAAGAAAAAGAACACTACATCCTAGAAATTCCCTTCCTTCCAGAAAGATAACTGCTATTCTGACTTCCAGCACTATAATTTTCCCTGGAAAGTCATTTTAAATTATTATAACTGTATCTACCTGGGAAGGCAATATATGGTTCAAATACACCATTAAAAAAAGAAAAGGAATGGTCCACTCTGCCTAAGTCTCTCAGAAAATGGCCCTGAACATATAGCATACATATATCCTTATAAGAAATTATTGATGAAACTGCTAGAAATTAGTCAATCAACTAACTTCCAATAGGTACAGTTTCTATTGAGTACAATGTTTGAGGTCAATAGCAAAATAGAAAAAAAAAAGATTTCACACGCTATCAGCAGCCGTGATTACATGTACAAATAAAACTTGATAAAAGCTGAAAATGCTTGAAAAACAAGACAGAGGATCATAGGGGAAGGGAGGGGGAAAATGAAACAAGATGAAATCAGAGAGGGAGACAAATCAAGTGAGACTTTTAATCTCAGGAAACAAACTGAGGGTTGTTGGAGTAGAGGGGGGTGGGAGGGATGGGGTCACTGGGTGATGGACATTGGGATGGTATGTGCTATGGTGAGTGCTGTGAATTGTGTAAGACTGATGAATGACATACCTGTACCCCTGAAACAAATAACACATTGTATGTTAATTTTTTTTAAAAAGACCTATATCTTAAAAAAACAAAACAAAACAAAAAAAAAGACGTGGTATATATGCAATGGAATATTATTCAGCCATAAAAAAAGAATGAAATCTTGCCATTTGCAATGACACGGATGGAGCTAGGAAATATTATTCTAAGTGAAATAAGTCAGAGAAAGACAAATACCATATGAATTCACTCCTATGTGGAATTTAACAAATGAACAAAGGAAAAAAAAAAAAGAGAGAGAGAGAAAGAGAGACAAACCAAAAAACAGACTCTTAACTATAGAGAACAAACTGATGGTTGCCAGAGGGGTGGTGAGGGGGAGATGGGTGAAACAGGTGATGGGGATGAAGGTGTGCACTGGCAATCAACAATGGGTGTTGTATGAAAGTGTTGAATCACTATATTGTGCACCTGAAACTAATACGACATATTAACAATACTGGAATTAAAATTTTTTTTTAAAAGCTGAAAATGCTAATTGTCTCTTGATTTGTTGATGGTATAACCTATAACTCATAGGGGAAAAAAATCCATCATTCAGTCCTTTTGCTACTGTCACCAGCTAGATCCCAAGAGCTGACCTTTACTACATACCTGCTTGTGCTCACTAACCTCTGTCCCTATTTTTCCTTAAGCACTTCTTTCCAGCTTATCTCTTAACTCAGGCAAATGGAAATGAAACTACCCCTTAGGCATAGCAACTACCCTGAGGCCTCCAACCAACCCAGACTACCCAGACCAGTTTGAGCATAACCCACGTCTTGTGCCTGCACAGAAGGACCATGGAGTGACCCCTAGAATAACCAACAACTATCTTTATCTCACTTTAATACTAAAATCTCCACCAGAGGAGGACACAAGCCTCGTTTACAAAACATACAATGTATGTACAGGCATGTTGCCTTAAGGCGCATGGGGGACCTGATACTCACCTGTACAAACAATGATGAGGATCCCCTTTCTAAATACCCTAGCCCTTAGTAAAAGGAGCCCATGTACCCTTGCTTGGGGAGTCATAGCTTTGGAAGTTGTTCTCTTCGATATTTGCTGCAAATAAAGTTTCGTTTATGTGACAACTCACCTGGGGTAGTTTCTATCTATGACTTAACAAGGCGTGAGAACTCGTGCAACTTTGGTTACACTACCTTGGGGCTTCCTTACCTGCCCAGTCCAGGAATTCCACACACTCCATCTGGGAATACCGAGCAGCAACATCTCGAGCTCTTTCTTCCCGGAAATTCAACGCTTCTATATCAACGTCCAACTCCACTAGTGCTTTCAAAGTTTCCAGACGGCCCCAGGCTGCAGCACAGTGTAAGAGTGTGTAACCTAACAAGAGAATGAAGATGGTCAGGTCAAATAGGCTACATTGTTTCAGGCTTGTTTTACTGAACAGAAGATCATAATGAAGATCAACTCTTGAACAATTACTGTGAGTGAGGCACTATTCTACATACTTTATACATAGTAAACTCATTCAGTTCATAAAAACCCTGAGGTCAGAACTATTATAATCCCCACTTCACAGATAAGGAAACTGAGGCCCAGAGAAGTTAAGGAGGAAACTGAGGTCCAGAAGCTTGCCCAAGGAATGCAGCCAGTGAATGATGGATGCAAGATACCAACACAAGTAGCCTTAAGTCTGAGCTCTCCAACGCCTTTTAAAAAGGAAGACAGCAACCTCCCCAGAAGTAATCTATTTTGGAACACAATTAGACCCACAACTCTAGTCTAAGGGACTTTCAACAAACTCTAATTACATTGGCATTATTGTTAATGCAACCGTATGAATTATGATCACTGTGTATGCCTTTGGTTTGAAAATTAATCATTTGAATTAAAACTGAAATCATGACCCACCAAATTAGAAAGTTGTTTTTTAGACTTGCCGTGGCAACTACTAGGAGGGTGACAAAAAGGGAGGCATAATTAAAATTTTTTCACACTGGTTTAAAACAATCAAGTCAAAACTTCTTTGTTTTAACTTACTCACAGGACGTATTTATGACTCATTTAACTGGCCAAAGAGGCATGTACTTCTAATACAAAAAGAACTGAGCAAAAGAATGAACAGATGTGTTGACTCTATTATGTACCAGGCACTTTATGTACTACTACTTGATTCAACCCCTTCAAGAACCTCTGAGGTCTGTACTGTTAACCCCATTAAAAGACACAAAGGAAAGTGAAGGTCAGAGAGGTTATCCCTTGCCCAAGGCCACACTGGTAGTAAGTAGCCAAAGCAAAATTCAAACCCAGGTCTATTGCCAAATAAAGGGTTTATAAAGAGTAGGAAACAGTACTTAAATGCTTGCCACTGAGTAGAGTAGGGAAAAACAGAATCGTGATTCCACCACTTCCTCCCAGAAACCTCTTCTTAAAAAAAAAAAAGAAAGAAAAAAAGAAAAAAAAAAAGAAACCTCTTCTTGGCTCCCTACTTGCCACATTCCCACAGTCCCAGGTCTGTTTTACATGAGGTTGTAAACTACCTTTGTCTTGAGGATATCATAACCTGAAGGGTTAATAAGGGAATCAAAAGGAGCATCAAGTGAACTACTCCAAGATCAGCCCAACTTGGAATTACCTCTCCTCTTTGGCCCAACTTTTTTTTTTTTTCCCCTCAATATCACAGCAAACGAGAAATTTCAAAAATGAAGAGATGGAGACTGGCCCAAGAATTTCACTGTGCCTTTATCCTCTACAAAAAAAAAAAAAGAGAGAGAGAGAGAGAGAGAGAGAGAAATACCCTGCCACCACCCTCATTGCTCTTGCCTTCTGCCTGAAGATGAAAGTCTTCAATGAGCCAAAAAAGTCCAGAGCCCCGATTTGCTGGAGGTGGGAGACACTGTCTACAAACAAGACGCTGCTAGCATGAGCAAGAGGCCATTCCAAATGAGTTCTGGCTCCTTATATTGCTTTTCTCAAGGCTGAAGTTCCACACCACTGGTAACACCTAATTTTTTTTTCCTATTTAACATACATAGCTTAAAAACAAGAAAACAAGATTTCTAAACAGAGGCTTTTAACAAAAAATTTGGATGTTTTAAAAACACCGTTACATTTTTTCCCCCCTTGTTGGGGATGGTCTGTTTTCTAGAGAGAAACACACAGATCCTTGTAGTACATTAATCCCACTGCCTTCCCAGAAGAAGAAAAACATTTAAATAAGATGATTTCAAAAGTAACCAGAAGAGAAAGGGATTTTCCTAAAGTTCTCTCATAATGTTGGCAATGAGTGTTGGATCGCAGGTGAGGTATACAAAGGGCCACGTGACAGAAATCCCAGTAGGATGAATGGTACCATAAATGGAATTAGGAAGGCTTGGGGTTGATTCTGAGAGGAAAAATAATCTCTTTGTGGAGGACTACTGGTTACTGAATACAGAGTGGGTCAGCTGAGCAGGTAGTTCATAGTAAGGCAAAAGATCAGACAGGAAAAGGAATATTTTCCTCTATGTGGGCACCGTTCTATGCGCTTCACAGCTATGAACTCATTACCGTCCTATGAAGTAGGCACTAGTGTATTCTCCTTTATAAGAAAACAAAAGCACAGAGAAGATAAGTACTTTTCTCAAGGTTGCTGTAAGTTAATGAAGGTATATGGTGAGGTCAAAGTCCAAGAACAGGGATGATGAGTCAAAAACAAATAATAGGCCATGGAGCAAAATACTCACCTATCTAGAATATTTCTCACAATCTGCCTCCCACCCCAGTACCAGACTCTTTGAATTCCCCAAATCATGTTTCATCCTGTACAACTTTGCATATGCTGGTTTTTTCTGACCTGAAATAGTAATCACAGTAATGGAATAAAGTAATTCCAGTACAAATGTAATGTTTACTTAGTATTAATACTGGTATTTTATAAAATGGAGTTCAGAATTAATTTTTTAATTTTTTAATTTACTTTTTTAAAGATTTTATTTATTTATTTGACAGAGAGAGATCACAAGTAGGCAGAGAGGCAGGCAGAGAGAGAGGGGGAAGCAGGCTCCCCACTGAGCAGAGAACCCAATGCGGGGCTTGATCCCAGGACCCTGAGATCATGACCTGAGCTGAAGACAGAGGCTTAACCCACTGAGCCACCCAGGTGCCCTGAGAATTCATTTTTTAAATTTGTGAAACTATTTAATACACTTTAATGTTAATACATTTATGAAAATGTACAAACAAAAGATATCAAAAAAAGCCTAAGTATGAAATAGAAATGTTAAGAATAGATTTTCATTCTATTAGCCATAAAAATTGTCGGATAAAACTGACAAAAATTGGGACGCCTGGGTGGCTCAGTCGGTGAACCATCTGCCTTCGGCTCAGGACATGATCCCAGGATCCTGGGATCCAGTTCCACATCATGCTCTTTGCTCAGGGGGAGCCTGCTTCTCCCTTTGCCTGCGGCTCCCCCTGCTTGTGCTCTCTTACAAATAAATAAATAAAATCTTAAAAAAAACACACACACACAAAAATTAAGAGCAAAAAAAAACACACTACAAAAATAAAGAAATGTAATTAATTAATCATGAAAATTTCAAATGAAACATTAATTTTTCTAAGTGTATCAATGGTATCACCAAGACATTTTTGTAGAATTTTTTTTAGCTATTACAGTTTTTCTCATTCAATATTGGTTGGAAGTGGTTATAAACTAATCTCAAGTATGTTAATTTTTTAAAAAGATTTTACTTATTTGAGAGAGAGCACAAGAGCAGGGTGATGGGCAGAGGGAGAAGCAGACTCCCCACTGAGCAGGAAGTCTGATTCCGGGCTTGATCCCAGAGGCAAAACAACATGCTACTACTAAACATGGAATGTGTCAACTAGGAAATCAAAAAAGAAATTTAAAAAATACATGGGAACAAATGAAATTGAATATATGACTGTTCCAAACCTTTGGGATACAACAAAAGTGGTCACAAGAGGAAGTATATAGCCATACCGACCTATCCCAAGAAGCAAGAAAAATCTCAAACAATCCAACCTTACACCTTAGGGAACTAGAAAAAGAACAACAAATGAGCCCCAAAGCCAGCAGGAGGAAGGAAATAATAAAGATTACAGCAGGTAAATGATATAGAAACTAAAAAAACCAATAGAACAAACAATGAAACCAGGATCTGGTTCTTTGAAAAAATTAATAAAGTTGATAAACCTCTAGCCAGATTTACCAAAAAGAAAAGGACTAAAATAAATAAAGTCACAAATGAAAAAGGAGAAATAATAACCAACACCACAGAAATACAAGTAATTATGAGAAGATCATGGAAAACTGTATGCCAACAAATTGGACAACCTGGAAGAAATGGACAAATTCCTAGAAACATATAAACTACCAAAAATAAAACAAGAAGAAATAGAAAAATTGAACAGACTGATAACCAGCAAAGAAACTGAATCAGTAATAAAAATCTCCCAACAAACAAAACCTGAGGGCCAGATGGCTTCACAGGTGAATTTTACCATTTAAAGAGTTAATACCTATTCTCAAAATATTCCAAAAAACCGAAAGGGAAGGAAAACTTACAAATTCATTCTACAAGGCCAGCATTACCCTGATACCCAATCCAGATAAGATTCCACCAAAAAAGAAAACTACAAGCTAATACCCCTGATGAACACAGATGTAAAAATCCTCGACAAAATACTAGCAAACCAAATCTGACAGTACATTAAAAGAATTACTCACCAGAATCAAGTGGGATTTATGCCTGGGCTGCAAGAGTGGTTCAATATTCACAAATCGATCAATGCGATACACTATACTAATGAAAGAAAGGATAAGAACCATATGACCCTTTCAATAGAGGCAGAAAAAGCATTTGACAAAGTACAACATCCATTCGTGATAAAAACTCTCAACCAAGTAGAGTTAGAGGGAACATACCTCAATATATTAAGAACCATATAAGAAAAACCCACAGAGGGAGACAAATCATAAGAGTCTCAATCTCAGGATTGCTAGGGTTGCTAGGGAGTGGGCAGGGAGGGATAGGGTGGCTGGGTTATGGACATTGGGGAGGGTATGTGCTATGGTGAGTGCTGTGAAATGTGTAAGACTGATGATTCACAGACCTGTACCCCTGAAGCAAATAATACATTATATGTTAATAGGGGAAAAAAAAAAGGAAAAACCCTAACTAATATCATTCCCAATGGGAAAATGGAGAGCTTTTTCTCTATAGTTAGGAACAAAACAGGGATGTCTACTGTTACTCAACAAAAAGAAATGAAAGGCATCCAAATTGGCACAAAAGAAGGCAAATTTTCACTGTTTGCAGCTGAATGATATTCTATATAGATGACATGATACTCTGTACTCTATGTAGAAAATCCAAAGGACTCCACCAAAAAATTGCTAGAACTGATACACAAATTCTGTAAAGTCACAGGATACAAAACAACATACAGAAATCTGTTGCATTTCTATACAGCAATAATGAAGGACCAGAAAAAGAAATCAAGGAACCAATTCCATTGTAATTGTACCAAAACTATAAGATACCTATAATAAACCTAACCAAAGAGGTAAAAGACCAGTACTCTGAAAACTATAAAACACTGATGAAAGAAATTAAAGATGACACAAAGAAGTGGAAAGACACTGCATGCTCATGGGTTGGAAAAACCAATATTGTTAAAATGTCTATACCACCCAAAACCATCTACACATTTAAAGCAATCCCTACCAAAACACCAAAAGCATTTTTCACAGAGCTAGAACCAATAATCCTAAAATTTGTATGGAACCACAAAAGACCCCAATTAGCCAAAGCAACCTTGAAAAAGAAAAGCAAAGCTGGGGGCATCACAATTCTGGAATTCAAGTTATATTACAAAGCTGTAGTGATCAAAACAGTGTGGGGCGCCTGGGTGGCTCAGTGGGTTAAGCCTCCGCCTTCTACTTGGGTCATGATCTCAGGGTCCTGGAATCAAGCCCCAAATCAGGCTCTCTGCTCAGCAGGGAGCCTGCTTCCCTTCCTCTCTCTCTGCCTGCCTCTCGCCTACTCGTGATCTCTGTTGGTCAAATAAATAAAATCTAAAAAACAAGCAAACAAACAAAAATATCCAGTATGGTACTGGCACAAAAATCAACACATAGATGAATAAAACAGAACAGAAAACCCAAAAATGAACCCACAGTATATGGGCAATTAATTTGCAGGAATGAATAAATGTTCAAGTGGAAAAGACACTCTTTTCAACAAATGGTGCTGGGAAAACTGGACAGCAATATGCAAAAGAATGAAAACTAGGACACTTTCTTACACCATACGGAAATATTAAATGTTTTTATCTTAAAGATTTTATTTATTTGTCAGAGAGACAGAGAGAGCACAAGCAGGCAGAGAGGCAGGCAGAGGCAGAGAGAGAAGCAGGCTCCCCGCTGAGCAGAGAGCCCTATGTGGGACTCAATCCCAGGACCCTGGGATCATGACCTGAGCCAAAGGCAGCAGCTTAACCAACCGAGCCACCCAAGTGTCCCCAAATATTAAAATGTTTATCAATCTAACAAATGAATAGTGATAGCTCATTGTTTAAATTTGCATTTTTAATAGTGAAGTTGACATTTTATGTACTTATTGGCCATCAACATTTCTCTTCCATGAATTGATTGCTTGTTCCATACTTTTTCTATTTTTCTATTGGGTTCAATTATTCTTATTAATTAGTAGATGATCTTAAGTAGATACATCCTTTGTGGGTTGAAAAAATATTACAAATATCCTCTTGTAGACTGTGTGTTATCTTGGCACTTTGTTTATAGTATCTTTTGTATAGAATTTTAAATTTATATATATAAAATATATATCTCTTTTCTTTTGATGGTTTTGTTCTTATGTCTTCTTTTAAGATATTGAGTAATATCTCAAGAATATAACAGCTCTCCTCTATCTTTCACAAAGTTCGAAGCTTTTTCTTTTCACATTCACATCTTGCAAAACCTGTAACTGATTTTTGTGCATGGTATAATGTAGGTATCTAATTTTTTTCCAAATTAATAACCACCGTTCTCCACACGTTAAATATTTCATCATTTCCCCACTGAAATTAAGGGTCAGCTCCTTAGTTCCTATTTTTAAAAAAACCTAATGTGATATTAACTAGATTGATAAATTAATTTGGAAGTAAGTTGCCATCTTTATGATATTCAATCTCACTGTGTAAAACATACACAATTTGGGTCTTCTTTGATGTAACTCAGTAATGTTTTAAACATTTTGCCATGAATGTGTTGCAATTCTTTTGTCAGATTTAGTCCTAATTTGTGTATGGTTTTGCTGTGAATAAGATTTGTATTTTTATTACATTTCCTTTTTTCTACTTCAGTTGTTATTTTATGTTATTTATATATATTATTTATAAATATATATATATTCATTCTATGTGATAGTGGTATTTACACATTTGGGTCTTTAAAACATATTTTGCTTACATGTCACCACCCTACTGTATATAATTTTGTAATTTGTTTAATTCTTATTTTTCTTGCCTCAATGTTTATTTAAATTTAAAAAATCAGAAGACATAGAGAACTTTAAAAATTCATCAGAAGGTAGATCACAAGGTGAAGAGATGAGTTCATGACATTATTGAGGATGTAAGAAAAAATAAGCAACTGTCTACTACAATACATTTTACTTTTGATATTACACTATCAAGTTCACATTTGCGGGGCACCTGGGTGTCTCAGTGAGTTAAAGCCTCTGCCTTCGGCTCAGGTCATGATCCCAGGGTCCTGGGATCGAGCCCCACATAGGGCTCTCTGCTCAGCAGGGAGCCTCCTTCCCCTCCTCTCTCTCTGCCTGCCTCTCTGCCTACTTGTGATCTCTGTCTGTCAAATAAATAAATAAAATATATTTTTTAAAAAGTTCACATTTGGATAATTCCAAGAAATTTCTCAAAATGAATGCTTCTTTATTATATTTCCTGATTGTTGATGGTACACAGAAAGCTACTGACCTGGGGTATTGATCTTAATTAATGTCCATTTCTTACTAAATTAAATTGTTAGTACTAATAGTGGATTCCTTTGGATTTAAATCTGTATCCTTATGAATAATGAGAGTTTTATTTCTTCCAATCAAATCCTTATATCCAGCAGTTTCCTGGTAAATGTTTACCACTAGTTCTCTGGGGGGGAAATCCCTGATTTGTACCATTAGCAATTTCCATGATATATACTCTTAACATGGCCAACTTCAACCTACCAAAGTGGTGTCAACCAATTTACAAAACCTCTAAAATTTCAACAATCAGCTGGCAAGAGCTTGTAAAAGCCAGCTCCAGCACAGTACTGTGTTATGTCTCTTATTTATTTTTCTTATCTTACTGCACTTGCTAGGACTCCCACTCTAATCATTAATAAAAGTCATGATAGGGACGCTTGGGTAGCTCAGTTGGTTAAGTGTCTGCCTTTGGCTCAGGTCATGATCCCAGGGTCCTGGGATCAAGTCCCATGTAGGGCTCCTTGCTTGGCAGGGACCCGGCTTCTCCCTCTGCCTGCGTCTCCCCCTTCTTGTGCGCGCTCTCTCTCTCTGACAAAGAAATAAAATCTCTCTAAAAAAAAAAAGTCATGACAGTGAATACCATGGCCTTGTTTCTGACTTTTTTTTTTTTTGAGAGATTTTATTTATTTATTTGAGAGACAGAGATAGCAAGAGAGAAAGTAAGAAAGAGCACAAACTGGGAGGAGAGGGAGAAAACCACCCTACTAAGCAGGGAGCAGGTCACCTCACACAGGGCTCCATCTCCTGATCTGAGCCAAAGGCAGACACTTAACTTACTGAGCCATCCAGGCACCCTTCATTTCTGATTTTAAAGAATGTTTCTAAAGATTCAATTCTGAGGTATCTGACACTTGATCTCAGCTCACATCTTGATCTCAGGGTCATGAGTTCAAGCCCCACATTGGGCTTCATGCCCTACTTTTAAAAAATTAATAAATAAAAAATAAAGATTCAATACAAGGTATTTTGCTTCAGGTTTTTGGTAGAGAGCCTTAATTAAGGAATTAAGGAAGGTTTCTTCTATCTCTGTTTCCCTAAGAGCATTCATCGTGGCTGAATGCAAGTTTTTTTTCAAAAGACTTTCTGCATCTTTTGAAATTATCATGTGCTTTTGTTCATTCAGTTTTTTAGTGTAGTCACTTATACTAATCTTTTTTTAAAAAGATTTTATTTATTTATTTGACAGAGAGATAGAGTCAAGTAGGCACAAGTAGGCAGAACAGCAGACAGTGGGAAAGGGAGAAGCAGGCTCCCCACTGAGCAGGGAGCCCAATGGGGGACTCAATCCCAGGACTGTGGGATCCTACTGAGCCACCCAAGTGCCCCACTAATCTTTTTTCTAATGTTAAATCATCCTCTCCTTAATGGGATAAACCCAACCTAGTATATTACATTTTATAAAGTACAATCTTAGATTTAATTTGTTAATATTTTATTTAAGATGCTTGCATCTTTGTTATTAAATGAGATTGGCCTATAATTTTCCTTTCTACCACTGTCCTTAACTTGTTTTGCTATAAAAGTTGTTTCTCTCATAAGTTAAGCAGTTTTACAACTCTCTTTATATGCTGTGAACATTGTAAAAATTAGAGATTACCTTTTCCCTAAAAGTGCAGTAAATCTTACCTTTTAAAACGTCTGAGCCCAGAGTTAGGTGGGGGTGGGGGAGAGATGCCTATTTTTATTACTTATTTATTTTTTCAAAATAACCATTGATATAGTCAAGATTTCTATTTTTTCTTGAATTAATTTTGGTAATTTATACTTTATAAGAAAATTCTCCATTTCATCCAACTTTTCAAATGTATTGTCATAAAATTATTTATAATATTTTCTAATGAATTTTTCTTCAAAATTTTATTTAAATTTTAGTTAGTTAACATATAGTGTAATATTGGTTTCAGGAGTGGAATTCAGTGATTCATCACTTATAGATAATATCCAATGCTCATCACAAATGCACTCCTTAATACCCATCACCCACCTCCCTCGATCAATCCTCAGTTTGTTCTCTATGGTTAAGAGTCTCTTATGGTTTGTTTCTTTCTCTCTTTCTCCCCCCTTCCCTTTTGTTCATCTGTTTTGTTTCTTAAATTCCATATGAGTGAAATCATATGGTATTATCTTTCTCTGATTTATTTCTCTTAGCATAATACATTCTAGCTCCATTCACATCACTGCAAATGGCAAGACTTCATCCTTTTTGGTGGCTGAGTAGTATTCCATTGCATATATACATATATATGTATACACACACACACACACACACACACACCCCACATCTTCTTTATTCATTCATCAGTCTATGGATGTAATTATTTTTTTAAAAGATTTTATTTGAGAGAGAGAGAATGAGAGAGAGCATGAGAGGAGAGAGGGTCAGAGGGAGAACAGACTCCCTGCTGAGCAGGGAGCCTGATGCAGCACTCAATTCTGGGACTCCAGGATCATGACCTGAGCCAAAGGCAGTTACTCAACTGAGGTACCCAGGCACCTGGATGTAATTTTTTAAGTCTTAGTTTTTCCTGTGTGTATTCTCCACCCTTTAAAATTCCAAATATTATTTATGCTTTCCACCTCTCTGATATTATCAAATACCAAAAATTATCAAATATTATCAAAGGTATATCAACTCTGTCTTTTTCACTAAACCAGATTTGGTTTTATTGATCCGTTCTATTGTTTCTTTCCTTTCTTTTTTTTAAAGATTTTATTTATTTATTTGACAGACAGAGATCACAAGTAGGCAGAGAGGCAGGCAGAGAGAGAGGAGGAAGCAGGCCCCCTGCTGAGCAGAGAGCCCGATGTGGGGCTCAACCCCAGGTCATACAGCTAATTAAGAGTGAAGCCTGTGGGGGTGCCTGGGTGGCACAGCTGCTTAAGCATCTGACTTTTGATTTCAGCTTAGGCTGTGATCTCGGGGTCGTGAGATCAAACACAGCAGTGGGTTCTGTGCTGAGTGTGGAGCCTGCTTAAGGTTCTCTCTCTCCAAGGGACAGAAGGTTTAACTGAACAAATTATAGCTGAGAACTTCCTTAATCTGGAGAAGGAAACAGGCATTCAAGGCCAGGAGACACATAGAACACCCCTCAAAATCAATAAAAATAGGTCAAAACCTTGACATATAATAGTAAAGCTTGCATAGTTCAAAGATAAAGAGAAAATCCTGAAAGTAGCTCAGAACAAGAGGTCCTTAACCTACAAGGGTAGAAACCTAAGACTGGCCTGTGTACAGGCCTGTGTACAGAGGTAGGCCTGTGTACAGAGACCTGGCAGGCCAGAAAGGACTGGCAAAATATATTCAATGTGCTAAACAGGAAAAATATGCAGTCCAGAATACTTTATCCAGAAAGGCTGTCATTCAGAATAGAAGGAGAGATAAAGAAGTTCCAGGACAAACAGAAACTAAAGGAATTTGTGAACATTAAACTAGCCCTGCAAGAAATATTAAAGGGGATCCCTTCGGTGGAGAGAGAGCCCAAAATTAACAAAGACCAGAAAGGAACACAGACAATCTAGGAGGGAACAGTGACATTACAGATAACACAATGGCACTAACTTCGTATTGTTCAATAATTATTCTGAATGTAAATGGACTAAATGCTCTAATCAAAATATATAGGGTATCAGAATGGATTAAAAAAAAAAAACCCAAGACCATCTTATATGCTGCTTACAAGAGACTCATGTTAGACCTAAAGACACCTCCAAATTGAAAGTGAGGGGGTAGAGAACCATTTATCATGCCAATGGACATCAAAAGAAAGCTGGAGTAGCCCTCTGTATAGATTTTAAACCAAAGACTAATAAGTGATGAAGAAGGATACTATAAGTGTCTATCCAACAAGAAGATCTAACAATTGTAAATATTTATGCCCCTAACTTGGGAGCAGCCAATTATATAAATCAATTAATAACAAAATTAAAGAAATTCATTGATAATATAATAATAGTAGGGGACTTTAACACCTCATTTACAGCAACAGACAGAACATCTAAACAGAAGATCAACAGGGAAACAAGGGCTCTGAATGACACACTGGACCAAATGGACTTAACAGATATATTCTGTTACATATATTCAGAGTATTTCATCCTAAAGCAGTAGAGTACACGTTCTTCTCAAGTGCACATGGAACATTCTCCAGAATAGATCACATACTGAGTCACAAATCAGATCTCAACCAGTATAAAAAGACTGAAATTATACCATGCAAATTTTCAGACCACAATACTTTAAAATTTGAAGTCAACTACAAGAAAAAATTTGGAAGGACCACAAATAAATTGGGATTAAAGAGTATCCTACTAAAGAATGAATGGGTTAACCAGGATCCGTGGGAGCAAATGAAAATGAAAACATGACAGCTCAGAACCTTTGGGATGCAACAAAGGTGGTCCTAAGAGAGAACTATATTGCAATACAGGCCTTTCTCAGAAAATAAGATAAGTCTCAAATACACAACTTAACATTACATCTAGAGCTGGAAAAAGAACAGCAAATAAAGCCTAAATCCAGCAGGAAAAGAGATATAATAAAGCTAGAGCAGAAATCAATGACATAGAAATAAAAAAATAATAGGACATATCAACAAAACTAGGATCTGATTCCTTGAAAGAATTAATAAGATCAATAAAATCCAGGGTGACTGGATGGCTCAGTCGGTTAAGTGTCTGCTTTCAGTTCAGGTCATGATCCCAGGGTTCTGGGATCAAGCCTTGCAATGGGTTCCAACCTAGCAGGGTATCTGCTTCTCCCTCTCCCTTCACCTCCTTTCCCCTGCTCATGCTCTGTCTCTGTCTCTCAAATAAATAAAATCCTTAAAAACAACAACAACAATAAACTCCTAGCCAGACTTATCAAAAAGAAAAGAGAAAGGACCCAAATAAATAAAATCATGAATGAAAGAGGAGAGATCACAACCAATACCAAAGAAATACAATTATAAGAGAATACTATAAGCAATTATATGCCAACAAATTAGCCAGTCTGGAAAAACGGATGCATTCCTAGAAACATAAACTACCAAAACTGAAATAGGAAGAAATAAAAAACCTGAAAAGACCCATAACAACAAAGAAATTGAATCAGTAAACAAAAATCCCCCAACAAACAAGAACCCAAGGCTGGATGGCTTCCCAGGGGAATTCTACCAAATATTCAAAGAATTAATACCTATTCTGAAACTGTTTCAAAAAATAGAAATGGAGGGAAAACTTCAAATTCACTCTATGAGGCTAGCATTACCTTGATCCCAAAACCAGATAAAGACCCCACCAAACAGGAGATTAAGGACCAATATCCCTGATGAACAAGGATGCAAAAATTCTCACTAAGATACTAGCTAAAAAAAAAACATTAAAAGGATTATTCACCGTGACCAAGTGGAATTTATTCCTAGGCTGCAAGGTGATTCAACATCAGCAAATCATTCAATGTGATTCACCACATTAATAAAAGAAAAGTCAAGAACTAATAAAAGAAAAGTCAAGAACCATATGATCCCCTCAATAGATGCAGAAAAAAGCACTTGGCAAAATACAGCATGGTTTCTTGAGAAAAACTCTCCATAGTGTAGGGATAGAGGGAACATACCTCAATATCATAAAAGCCGTATTAAAAAAATCCACAGTGAATATCCTCTTCGATAGGAAAAACAGAGCTTTTTCCCTAAGGTCAGGAACACAACAGAGGATCAGAGGGGAAGGAAAGGAAAAATAAAACTAGATGAAAACAGAGAGGGAGGCAAAACATAAGACTCTTAACTCTAGGAAACAAACAGGGCTGCTGGAGGGCAGGTGGATGGGGGAATGGGGTAACTGGGTGACGGGCATTAAGGAGGGCATGTGATGTAATGAGCACTGGGTGTTACACGCAACTGATGAATCACTAAATTCTACTTCTGAAACTAGTAATACAATGTTAATTAAACTGAATTTAATTTAAAACAGATTCTCTCTCTCCCTCTGCCACTCCCCCCTCCCCCCCACTCACGCGTGCACATGCAGGCTCTCTCTCTCAAAAAAAAAGCGTTAAGTCGGGGCTCCTGGGTGGCTCAGTGGGTTGGGCCGCTGCCTTCGGCTTAGGTCATGATCTCAGGGTCCTGGGATGGAGTCCCGCATTGGGCTCTCTGCTCAGCAGGGAGCCTGCTTCCCTCTCTCTCTCTCTCTCTGCCTGCCTCTCCATCTACTTGTGATCTCTGTCAAATAAATAAATAAAATCTTTAAAAAAAAAAGCGTTAAGTCTGTGTACTTTACTATAAAATACTCTTATCAACATGTATACACATACTCACATATGCATATATATGTATGCATATATAATATATGCAAAACATAAAGCAGGCACATCAAATTTATCCAGCTTTAGGGATGGTACATAGCGTCTTAAATATTCATAAGTAATACTGATGAGCGAAAAAGACAAAATACCTCTGGTGGTTTTTTCATTCAGATTCACACCGTATTTTGCCAAAGCTCTAATCACATCACTTTGCCCAGCCATGCAAGCTGCATACAACAAATTTCTCCCAACGATGTCTTCTTCCAAGAGTAGCTGCATGGCCTGTTCATGACGAGGGTTCTCAGGATCCTCAAAAATCTTCTGCAAACCTTCTACATCCCCTGTGAGAGCAGGTTGTAAGAGGGGATTAAGAGGGACTATTTCCTCTGGTTCTTTTGGTTCTTCTTCATCTTCTTCTTCTTCATCATCGTCTTCTTGCTGTGAGAAAAATGCTTTTTCTGAACTCTCTGATTCTGGAGGTCCTTCTGGCTCCATTAATTCCAAAAACACCTGAGGCCAAGAAAAAGTAATAGTAATCTACTCAAACTAATCAGTATTTGTTTATCTGCTTATTTCATCAGTCAACTGACAATATAGATGGGATAAAAATACTTAACTGGTTGAAAATAATTATAGAATAAGACACTTCATCCATGGAATCAATAGAGTTTATTGTGAACCTACTATAAGTCAGCACACTGCCTGAATATACACTAAAATGCTGAATGTGTGATATAAACAGTAAATTCAACAGGAACAGAAGAAGAAACAGATCAATGTGGCTAGATTTATCAGGAAAAGATTGAAAGAGAATGCAAATGAGATTCACCTGCCTAAACAAGGGTTTATACTGGGGAAAAGTGAGAAATACAGAGGGATTACCAGAGCCAGATTAAAACCTTAAAATTTAGGCAATGACATTTAGACAGAACTATTCATTCAGTGATGGTTACTAAAAGCTTACTAATATACTAAGTGCTGTGTGGGCACTATGTAAATTACGAAGAAGAATCAAATTTATTCCTGCCCTCAACGACTTACTATTTTAAGGGAGAAAATATGAGATGCACAAAATAAGTGTGATAAAAGGTAACAAGAGCTAAGTATCATAAGAAGGGATGAGATTAATTCCAGGCACAATTAATCAAGGAATTCTTTGTGCTCAGTCTAGCAGAACACATATAAATTAGAGTAGCGTAGTCCCCCCTTCATATGTATAAGAATGTTCATAGCATCACTGTTCATAGCAACGAAAATCCTGGGCAGGAAAATGAAGCCCAAGAACAAAAGCATAAACTGTAGCAAGTCACACAAAATAGTATATAGTAATTAAAATGAATAAATTATAGTGACACCCTGTGGTAGGCAGCTTCTAACATGGCTCCCAGTGACTCTCACCCTGTCTCCTGGTATTCACACCCTTGAATGCAGTGACTTTCTTTTAATGAGAATACAGCAAGAGTGATGGGATGTCATTGCCACAGTCAGTTATAGGAGACTGTGACTTTGTCTTGTTGGTATTCTCTCCCTGGCTCTTCTCATGCAATATGACGGAAAGGGTCACCTTTCAAGCAACAGAGGGCAACGTCTGGCCAACATCCAGTAAGGAATGGAAGCCCTCAGTCCATTAGGTTGTGAGGAACTTAACTCTGCCAACAACCACTGAATGAGTTTGGAAACGGATCTGCCCCAGTTGAACCTTCAGATGACCAAAGTCACTGGCAACAACTTGATTGTAGCTTCATGAGAGATGCCAAAGTGAAAGATCTAGCTAAGCTGCGCCCTCGTTCCTGAGCCAGAGAAACATGGAGATAATGCATGTGCACTATTTTACATGTTTGGGGGTGTTTTGTCACCCAGCAGTAAATAACTGAAGCACATAATATGAATGAATGAATCTTAGCAATACAATATTAATGGGAAAAAGTAGATCCAAAAAGATTATATATATCAAGATATATTTTTGTAAAGTTCAAAGCAATTAAAAATGACATTTTAGGAATACAAATAGACTCAGTAACACTATTTTTTAAAAAAGAAGAAAAGCTGACAGGGGCCCCTCGGTGGCTCAGTCATTGGGTGTCTGCCTTTGGCTCAGGTCATGATCCCAAGATCCTGGGATCGAGCCCTGTGTCAGGTTCCCTGCTCATCAGGAAGCCTTCTTCTCCCTCTCATTCCCCCTACTTGTGTTCCTCTCTCTTCATAAAATAAATAAAAATCTTTAAAAAATATATTTTAAAAAAAGAAGAAAAGCAAGATTCAATAGAAGATTCAGGATCATGTTTGTGGCAGGAGGGTAGGAGGAAGACACAGGAAATGGGATAAATAGATTCATATATTTAGTAAAATATACAGCATTTAAGCTGGGCCATAAAAAATGGGCAAGATTTGGCCATTCAAAAGTCAGAAGGAAGGGCAATCTAATTAGAATAATATCTCTATTTACCATAAGCTTACATTAATCTCTACCTTCACTAAATGTGTATACTTGTAAGCTGTTGAAATTAGGAATTCCTTGATTACAGATAACTGAAAAAATAATAAGACTGACCTTCAAAAGTAAAAGATTATTTTTTCACATAACAAGAAATGTAAAGGTGGAGATGGTTCAGCAGCTCAAAAATACACATGCAAGCTCTTTCTATCTTTCTATTCCACCATACTATGTAAGACTTTCATATCATGGCTGTTGCCTCATAGTGACAAGAGGGCTGTCATAACTCCTGGCATCACATCTGCATTTGTGGCAGGAAAAAGAGGGAATCATCGAGAGGATAGCTATGCCATCCATCTTTTTAAAAGGAAAGCCAAGTAAAATCTCTCCTAACAACCCCTAACAGAGGCCAAACTGTATCCCTATATTTAAAAGAAAGAAACAAACAAACAAAAAGCAAGTTTCTCTATTATAATTATTATATTATGATATTATATTATATTATTATATATAATAGAAGCAAACAAGGTAGACGGGATTGGGAATGGGAGTTGTTAGCCAATCAGCCATGACTCCACCATAAGATTTGACCCAAAGCTTATCTTTTTTTTTTTTTTTAAGATTTTATTTATTTGGGGCACCTGGGTGGCTCAGTGGTTTAAAGCCTCTGCCTTCAGCTCGGGTCATGGTCCCAGGGTCCAAGCTGGGATCAAGCCCCACATCGGGCTCTCTGCTCAGCAGGAACCTGCTCCTCTCTCTGCCTGCCTCTCTGCCTACTTGTGATCTTTAAAAAAAAAGATTTTATTTATTTATTTGATAGAGAGACAGAGAGTGAGCAGAATTAGGCAGAACAGCAGGCAGGGTTCTGCTGAGCAGGGAACCCAGTGGGGGGCCCAATCCTGGGACCCTGAGATCAGGACCTGAGCTGAAGACAGATGCTTAACCAACTGAGCCACCCAGGCGCCCCCTAAGGCTGATCTTTGAAACTGTTTCATTTAACTCCTTCATTTTACAGGATAAATATAGAAAAAAATTTATAATCCTTTTGAGTGCTGGCATCTAACTCTCCACCCTCCCAACACACACACACACACACAGACACACAGACACAGAGCCTTCTTAAAGAATCCCAATCTCCATTTTAGAGATTTCTAGTGGAAGACAAAGCTAATTTTCCACTATATAAGCCACAGAAGCAAGATCCTCCTCCTCCCCGTCTCAGCACAAGGTTGGGGACAAAAATGTAAATTAGGCTCTGCCAGTCAGCTGCTCAATCCTAGGATCTTGACACTTTCTGCTGTTGTTTTTAATCATTTCATTTTTTCCCTTCACATATAACACTGTATTAGTTTAATACAACATAATAATTTGATTTATATATCTATTATAAAATAATTACCACAGCTAACATCCATCACCCCATATAATTAAGAAACATTTTCTTGTGATGCAAACTTTTCAGATCTAATCTCTCAGCAATTTTCAAATACAATAATACAATACAGTATTGTATTTAATTCAATGCAGTATTGTTAACTATAGTCCCTATGCTGTACAGTGCATTCCCAGAACGTATTAATCCTGTAACTGGAAATTTTTACCTTTTGACCCTCTTTACCCATTTCACCTACCCCTAACTCTACCTCTAGCAACTACCAATCTGTTCTCTGTATCTGTGGGTTAAGTTTTTTTAGCTTTTAAAATAAGGGACCAGGATCTTGACACTTGAACAGGGGACACAGGAATATGAGGCTAGTTGAAGGTCATTCATCACAGTGACTCAAGGGTGTACTGATCAAACTTCCTGCTATGAGAACAAGCTGTGGTTCTTGTGGTCTGACTCTCCAGAGCTCCCTTGGTTCCTGCTCATTTCCAGGCTCTGCATGATCATGCGAGCCCCTGATATAGTACTCAGACACAGCTGTTGTCCCTAAAATCAGATCTCCCCTTTCTTTAGGAACAGAACCCTACTCTCTTTTTTTAACCACACATTTTTAAAAAACCAATATTTATATTGGAATAAAACTGCTTCCCAGTCTCTTCTACAACATGATGTGGCCATATGGCCAAATGGGAGACCTAAGATGTAAATCGTCATGTAGTATGCAACTTCTAGGAAAGTGTGGTTCCTTCTCACTGGATTGGACATGACTGCTAGCGCTTGCACAGCTAGTTTGGACCATGATGTGGCTGTCCTGTCCAAACACATATATATTGTTTACATATATATTGTATTATACATAGTATATATAAATAATTTTTATGTATTATATAGTATATATTAGTTTATGATATCTTCTTTCAATTTTACATATGTAAATATATATATATATATATATATATATATATATATATATATCTTCTACTAATAGGTTAACCAACCAATTAATTATCAGTGGTAATGGACACTTGGACACTTGTCCTGGGTACACTGCATATATGGGATATACTTGCATGTATATCATTAACCTAAATACCATTTATCCTTACCATATGTAATACACTGATGTCTTTATTCCCATTATATTTTTAAAATTTTTCTTTTTTTTTAAGATTTTATTCATTTATTTGACAGAGATCACAGGCAGGGAGAGAGGCAGGCAGAGAGAGCGGAAGGGAAGCAGGTTCCTGGCTGAGCAGAGGCCCAGATGTGGGGCTCGATCCCAGGACCCTGGGATCATGACCCGAGCCGAAGGCAGAGGCTTTAACCCACTGAGCCACCCAGGTGACCCAAAGTTTTCATTTTTTTAAGTAATGTCTACACCCAACGTGAGGCTCAGATTCAGCACCCTGAGATCAAGAGTCGCAAACTCTACCAACTGAGCCAGGCAGGCATCCCTATTCCCATTATATATATATATTTTTTTTAAGATTTTATTTATTTATTTATTTGACAGACAGAGATCACAAGTAGGCAGAAAGGCAGGCAGAGAGAGAGAGAGAGGAGGAGGAAGCAGGCTCCCCGTGGAGCAGAGAGCCCAATGTGGGGCTCGATCCCAGGACCCTGGGATCATGACCTGAGCCGAAGGCAGAGGCTTTAACCCACTGAGCCAGCCAGGCGCCCCTCCCATTATATATTTTAAGGCTGGTGCCACCCACCAAACTGATACAAGCCACACTGTGAAAAAACATTAGTTTTGAATAACCTCTATGGAACTATACCAGGAAATCAACAAGAGAGAATTTAGCAGAAGTTAGACAGCATGTGTTTATGGTTAATAACTTGGGTGACATATGTTTCAATGTACCCAGGGCAGTTCCAGTTACATCTGTTCCCCTGCTGTAATTTTTAATAGCACCCTCTTTTACTTTCAAAGGTGTCTATCATTACCACACAATAAGTTATTTTGTCACCCTATTAATAACGTTGTGATCTCCTGGAACATATCCACTATAGATATCCATATTCAAACCTTAGGGAACAGAGGCAGAATATGCTTAAAATGCCTTTCCTCACCGGCCTAGTGGGGGCCCAGACAGGAGACCTTAAAGATACTGAGAAAATCCTATTTACATCTCATATATATTCCTGTTACTAGGTCTAGAATAATGTTTCTTTTCCTCCTCCATTCTTACTATCCAAATCCTATTTAGGCCAAGCTATCAACCTATTTTCTTCCTAAAACTTTCCTTGACTCCTCTCTTGAATGCACAGGGGCTCTTCCTCCTATGATCTCCAAAGGCCATTATACATCGTCTGTAACATACAACTTACCAAGTATGGTATTACATTATGTTCTATTTGTTTCAAATGCAGAAGACATCTACTTAATTAGATTATAAACTGGATGGGGGCAAGGATCAAACCTTAGATTTTTCTTGTGTCCCTTCCAGACTTACCACAATTCTTGACGTATGTTCTCAATAACTCTTAACATCAAGCTTGCGATTCCTACTGCTGCTCTTCACAGCCAAGAACAATGGGTTTTGGAGTCAGAAAGACTTGAGTTTACAATCCAATCCTGCAATTAATTTATTAGCTGCATAAATACTAGGTGATTTACCTAATCTCTTGTAGGAATACCACTAGACCTAGTTTGTAGGATTGTTCTAAGAATTAATAAATTTGATGTTGCATATGCCAAGCCCATGGTGAGCACTCAGGAAACAAAACCTATAATCATCATTATGTCATCATTCCTCCAGCAAGAGCATTCATGAAATAAAAGAAAAGATGGTAATACTATTTCTTATTCTTTTTCTTTAATACACAGTTGTCCTATGCATGGTGTGAGTAAATTATTTTCTACTCTACCACCACCAAACATTTGATTACAGACAGATTGCTTTGCATCTAGAGATCAGTGTGGTCCCAAGTTAATTCAGAGATTGATAAATAAACTAGATCAAATCTGGAAATATGATTCAGGCCAGAATACTCAAAGCTACTTTGATATACCCTTGAATGGAACTTAATTTCCATATCATCCCAGAATTAACATGATTAGGGCAGCATTTCTCAAATTCCCTGATCTCAGGGCTCTTTACACTCTTAAAAGTGGAAAGCCCCCCCAAATTTTTATGTGGGTTATATCTATCAGTATTTACCATGTTAGAAAAAAACATTTACCATATTAGAAATTAAAACTTAAAAATCTTTTAAGATATGTATTAGTTCATGTTAAAACAATTACATGTTAACATACAAATTATAGTTTATGAAAAATATATTTTACAAGGAAAATTTGATCAGAAGAGTGGCATTATTTTACATTTTTGCAAATCCCTTTAATGTCTGACTTAATAGAAAAGAGATGGATTCAAATTCCTGCTTCTGCTTTCATTCCCATGATGTGTGATGTTGTGACAGCAACTGTCATTGAGCCTCCAGAAAACCACCATAACACGTGAGAGAATGAGAATACAAAGACAAATGATGTGTAAGAATGAATATGCAGATAGCTTTACCGGTGAACTCCCTGAAAAATGTCGAAAGGACCCCCAGGGAATCCTCAGACCATACTTTAAGAGCCACTGGACTAGGACAAAGTCCTAGGACTTAAGTCACCCTGGTCTGTGGTCAAACCTACAAGACTGTTCTACTCCAAATCTAGACTAAATTGAGATCAGCCTTTCCGAAATAAAAGAGCAAAGTGAAGTCTTCCAGGGCATTTATCCTTAAGCCTGTCTTTTAAAAGACATGTAAGCTGGTGGAAAAAAGTAAACTCTTCTGTCATATGTTTGGTGGTCTATTGTTGATTGTGTCCTTCATCATACTGTTTTTTTTTTTTTTGAAGATAGAGCAAAGAATTCTATTCTTTATGGTTTTTTCTTCTTATAACATAGAAGTTTTAGAATATTTTAAAGTACTTTTACTGTGACTATAAGTACTACTAGGATGATCATAATAACATAGCTTTTCCTTTCTTCCTGTTATCAATATTCTATATATTGAAATGTTTTTTTAAAGATTTATTTATTTGAGAGAGAAAGAGAGTGAGCATAGGGAGAGGGAGAATCTCAAGCCGACTCCCTACTGACTACAAAGCCCAACACAGGGCTGGATCTCACTACCCTGAGATCACGACCTGAACAGAAATCAGGAGTCAGATGCTTAACCGACCGAACCACCCAGGTACACCTAGACTGAAAATGTTTAACTCTACTTCCTCACTAATATTTTTGTTTTAGAAAATACTTATTTTCCATGAGAAATATGTAATTTATATTTAACATATAATAGAATTATTTTTATTATTGTTAAAAGAAGTAACGTGTTTTTAATTCTCAGTTTTAATTTCTAATTCTTACTATATTTTTAATGCTCATTTTATGGCTAGATAAAACTCACCTAAAGGAAAGCTTTTCAGATCAGTAATTTTTTGAGCATGTAATGGAGTACTGGCACCAAAAAGTTTGAGGACCACTGTTCTAAGACATGTTTGAGATCCAGAAATGGCAGAGTCTTCTTGTAGGGGCCGTTGGAACCAGAGTGGAAGGAAAGTCACAGAAGGTTCAGGGCACTGATCAAACCAGGAGAGATCTGTTCACAAGGGACATGACTCCGAACATGACAAAGGGACCTCAGTTGCCCAAAAGTTTCATGAATCCCCATATATCCACACACCAGAACACCATCTCAAGGACAGTATCAGGGGACAAGTTATCTGAGTACCTAAATATCTTTGCATAAGAGAAATTAAACATTAGACAAAGAAGCCAGTTACAGATGTGTCTAAACTTTAAAACCACTTTTAAAAATTATTTTTTTTCCTGATAATCAATGAGTGAGGGCTCACAAAAGAATCTAGGTCACAGACAAAAAATAAATTCTGTTTTCTTTGCCCATAGAAGTTACAACGTAAATCAAAATTGCAACCCAGGTACCTATAACCAAACATTCATAGAGAATGTAAGCACAGAGAGGGGAGACAGGGTTGGAACTATGAAGGCAGAAGGGCAGAGCAGTCTGCGAATCAGAGGGCCCATGCTTTAGTCCTAATTCTGGTATTTAATAATCACGTGACTTTTCTGAACTCACACTCTTTATTCGTGGAATGAGAACAGCACCTGCTCGGCTTTACTTAATTCATGTTGGAAAGCAGGGCTACAAACTCTTCCTTTTAACCATGAAGTGCGAACTCATTTGAGGTTGCTAAGGCACTAATAATAGAACATCACAGGGGCCACGGTCCTACCCCGTAGGCCACTCCCCAGTCCACTGGGGAAGCCACCAGTAAATCGGCAATGACGGTGAGACAGGGATATAGTGGAGATACAAGCAAAGAGCACTCTGAGAGTAAAGACACTGGACACTTAAATTAGACTGGCAGTGGGTAGGTTTGGAAAAGGCTTCCCAGAAGTGGGGACACCCCATGATGGAGGAGTAGGAAGGTGTCTTAAAACGAGAAGAGAAGGGCAACCTAAGTCATGAGAAGGAAACACAAAGGGCAAGGAGGCAGACAAGCTCGACGTTATGATGAATAGATCTTAAGGCCCTTTTAAGCTAATTGAATTCTTCTTCAAAAAAACGTGGCCCCTCGAGGATTTTAAGTCCCAACAAGGAGAGGGCCCCAAAGTGCAGCCCTGGGCCCCTGGGGTTAAACAAAGGAAGGCCTGAGGAAGCGCAAACAGAGTGACAGTCCCATGAGGCCCGGGCGGGGCGGACACCAGTCACTTCTGGACAGAGGAGCTCGCCTTCCGGCCTGAATCCCTCAGGGACACTCGGGGATCTCCGAGGATGCCCGTGGGGCGGGAGCCGCTCTGCAAAGCTCTGGGCAGAGGCAAAGCCTGAAGACGCCGCGGTTGACGCCCACTCCCCTAGGCTCGGCCCCTGCGGCCACACGGAAAGACGCCCATTCCTCTCCCCATCCCATCACCGCCCATTCTGGAGCGCCCACCGCTGCCCTCCGCGCGAGACTCCGACTCACCGCTCCCCAGGCCCCCGACTTCCGCGGTTACCATGGCGACGGCGCACCCGCGCGCGGTAGCGCCGCCCCGAGCGCCGCGGTTGCGGCGGCGCGCGAGGGTCGAGGTCGGCAGGTGCGAGTCGAGAGGGCGAGAGGAAACCCAGAGGAATTCATCCACCTGCGTTAAATCGCTGCGTTCGGGTGGCGGGGGGAGTGTTCTTTATTTTGTAAATTTTCTACCGTATGGACTGTATGTACTCTACAGTTTAAAAAATAATTTTTGAAAATAAGGCGTGCGCATTGGTTGCAGGTCCGTCTTAAGTCTTATCTTTGGCTTTTGAACTAAAGAATTTTTCCAGAAATACGAAGATGGGTTCTGAAAACTACGAAACATTGTAATATAACCGACAGCTTGCTTAGTGTTCTAGGCTGTTAGAAGTCTTTTTCTTATGGTTTATGGTCATTGTCACCAAGTCCGTTTCCTGAGAACTTACAAGTGCCAACTATGTCAGGCGTGGAAGGGCCTAGGAAATTAGTATCTAGCTTGCTTGAGGAATTTAAGATCCAAAACAGACTTTTTTAAAAAATATTTTTATTTGACAAACAGAGATCACAAGTAGGCAGAGAGGCAGGCAGAGAGAGAAGGGGAAGCAGGCTCCCTGCTGAGCAGAGAGCCCGTTGCAGGGCTGAATCCCAGGACCCTAGGATCATGATCTGAGCTGAAGGCAGAGGCTTTAACCCACTGAGCCACCCAGGCGCCCCCAAAACAGACGTTTTAAAAGGGAGGATGGGAAGGGTTGGAGCAGGGGTATCAAAAGGAGACAGCAGAAAAGTGCCACGCTTACCCAGAAACTATATAAATGTCCGCATTAATCACAGAGTGAAGACCGGGAAGTTTTGGAGCTGATTCATGAGTGAAGGAAAGCATTTGTTTATTTACTATTTCTACAAGGAAATAGTTAAGGAGGAGGTAATATTTTAGAAGAGCTCAGAACATCTGAGCTGAAGGCTGAATAGCTTAGTTTTAAAATAAATATTTGGCTCAAGATCCAAGTGAAATATCAATACCATAGGTCTGAACTTCTGGAATAAAAAATAAGTTTGAGAAAAAAATTTAATTATTAGATTTCTCTTATTCAAAGTAGTTGTAAGAGTCAAAATATTAGAGTTTGACATTATAGACAGGAACCATAGAAATTTTGTCGCCTGCTAGCTCACTCCTGCAATCAACACATAGCACATTTGCTCTACTAAGCACTTATTTCCTACTGAAGTTGTTGGAAGAGCAAGATATTTTAGGTATTTCACTTTTAATATGTTATATGTATGTACTATGTTTTTCATAGTCTGGCTGAGGTTTCTTTTTTAGCATCTGGATGGGAGATGACTTCTGATGCATGATCGCGCTTGAATCTGTTTTTAATTTGTCTTCATTGGGTGTGAAGAATTCTCAAATACAACTGTTTATGGAAAGTCTTAAATGGATTCCAATACTGAAAGTTAAATAGAATTCGTAAAAGATTATTTTTAGTGCTCTGAATGCTAGAAAGGATGGGAAGACTCTAAGTAGGTCCGAGGAACCTAAAAGCAAAGGGGCCCTATTCTCTGCTTAACTCCATGTCAGAAACAATTGGATGATTCATTTAGGCAGACCAGGTGAGAAACAGCCTTGCGGAGGAAAATTCTGGCATGGGAGTGGCCCAGATCCAGTAGAAAGATTTTCATGATCCTCTCTAACTCCCATTCCCTCCCCCGCCCAAGTTTGGCATGAGAATATTGAAGAGAGCCATTAGATCTAAAGGGGCCAAATGGATGCAGAAGAGACGAATCTTAGCAACAACCTGTGGGCTCCAACTAATGATGGAGGTCCAGATACGACAGTGAAGTCCTGGTGTACAAATGGCTTAAGGAGCAGATGAGTTAAACAGTATTCAAGCCCCCTCAAAATTAGGTCAGCTCCAGAAAATTATAGTGGGCTGGAGGTTTCCAAATTGATTGAAAGTAGAAGTAGATGTGCCTGAACCCATTTTTATTCTTTTTTCAATTATTACAATAAATTACTTTTTTTTTAGATTTTTTTAAAGTTATTTATTTGACAGAGAGAGAGAGAGAGATCACAAGTAGGCAGAGAGGCAGGCAGAGAGAGAGAGGGGGGAAGCAGGCTCCCTGCCGAGCAGAGAACCTGATGCGGGGCTCGGTCCCAGGACCTTGAGATCTTTTTTTTTTTTTTTTTTTTTAGATTTTATTTATTTGACAGATAGAGATCACAAGTAGACAGAGAGGCAGGCAGAGAGAGGAGGAAGCAGGCTCCCCGCTGAGCAGAGAGCCCGATGCGGGGCTTGATCCCAGGACCCTGGGATCATGACCTGAGCCGAAGGCAGAGGCTTTAACCCACTGAGCCACCCAGGTGCCCCGGACCTTGAGATCTTGACCCGAGCTGAAGGCAGAGGCTTAACCCACTGAGCCACCCAGGCGCCCCAATAAATTACTTTTTTATAGGGGCGCCTGAGTGGCTCAGTTGGTTGTGTCTGTCTTCTGCTCAAGTCATGATCGCACGGTCCTGGGATTGAGTTCTGCATTGGGCTCCCTGCTCAGTGGGGAGTCTGCCTCTCCCTGTCCCTATACCCCTCCCCTCTGCTCCTTCTCTGTCTCTCTGTCAAATAAATAAGTAAAATCTTTTAAAACACTACTTTTTTCTAAGTAACCGAAGAAAGGATTAGATTTCTGTTACTTGTAACATCAATGTCTCATAATATGGAAAGGGGAAAATATAGTATGGCTTTATTTTAGAAACATGCTGTCCATCGAGATAAATTCCCAAAATGAAAGTTGGAAAGGATAAAATTGCAGGTAGGTGTTTTTCTTATAGATGAAAAAACTGTGCATGAATATTATCAGTTAGAGGATCAATGTTAACCTGGAGGCAGGTTTCTAGCAGGATGCTCTAGTACTCTCTCACCCTCTCCATTTCAACAACTTTGTGTCAGTGACTTAACTATAGCCCTATAAGGCACACCTAACAAATGACCCAATGCTCAGAATAATAAATAATATGATAGAGGATAGCAGAATGAAAATCCAAAACTGTGGGTGCCTGGGTGGCTCAGTGGGTTAAAGCCTTTGCCATTCGGCTCAGGTCATGATCTCAGGGTCCTGGGATGGAGCCCCACATCGGTCTCTCTGCTCAGCAGGGAGTCCACTTCCTCCTCTCTCTCTCTCTCTCTGCCTATCTGTGATCTGTATTTGTCAAATGAATAAATAAAATTTTTAAAAAATCCAAAACCAAAGGGTAAATAGAAATTCAAAAGGCAAAGAAGTGGGAAAAAGCATTCCAAAAAAAAAAATTGTAAAAAAAAAATGGAGTCACAAAATAAATAGAGAAATAAATGCATATGTAGATAGAAACAGGCCAAAGATATGTGGTTGAAAGAGGCAGGAGATGTAGTTAAAGGGATTGGAAGGGGTCAGACAGCAATACGGAGAACAGTTTGGAGGAAGGTAAGACAACAGGCACGAAGAGAAGCCAAGGGTGACTCCCAGGTTTCCCCTGGGTGACCAGGTGGCTGGGGGTCTTCTAATTCAGAGAGAGGGTTTGAATAAGGATGATGTGTGCAGTCTTAGACAAGCAGAGGCAGAAATGCCAGTGTACCTCCAGCCAACATACATTTGAATCTAAAGGTCAGTAGAGGCACCTGGGTGGCTCAGTTGGTTGAACTGAGTTGGTTGACTACT
Organism: Enhydra lutris kenyoni; assembly: GCF_002288905.1. Lineage (NCBI taxonomy): Eukaryota > Metazoa > Chordata > Mammalia > Carnivora > Mustelidae > Enhydra > Enhydra lutris. The sequence goes on along the minus strand of NW_019154108.1, from coordinate 28,480,357 downwards.
CTTGGTCAACCACCTCTGTTGGTTGACTCTTGGTTTCAGCTCAGGTCATGCTCTCAGGTCATGATCTCAGGGTTGTAAGATTTAGCCCCTCTACCTCCCCCACCAGGCTCTGTGCTCTGTGGGGAATGTGCTTGAGATGCTCTCCCTCCCTCGGCCCCTCCCTGTGCCTGTGCATCCTCACATGCATGCTCCCTTTTTTTTCTCTCTCTCCTCAAATAAACAAATTTAAAAAAAAAGCTCAATAGACAAGACTGGAATATAAATAAAAATTTGGGGGTCCTTGGCATATAAATGTTATTGAAAACCTTCAAAGAGTTATCCAGGGTGATGCATAAAAGACCAGAGTGCTAAGGGCAAGCGATGGGAACAGGAACGTTAAGGAGTAGGCAGAGGAAGACAGGGAGAGAATGAACAGGCCCAGGTAAGCGTGGCAGCATAGAAGCCAAGGAAATCGTTTCAACAAAGACTTGGGAAAAAAAAATAACAATGGAATTTGGCACTTGGGGTAACCTTTATGGGATCAGTTTTAGTGAAGGGTAATAGACAAAAATCAAGAGTGCAGTGGACTGAGGAATGAAGGAGGGAGATGAGGAAGTAGTCCACTAGGGATAGAATATTCTAGCTTTGAAGAAGGTAGAATAAAAAGCTTTTTCAGAAAACTGTCTCTTGCAGGAAGTATCTTTATTTTTAAGGTAAGACAGGTTTGGCATTTGTCAGACATAACATCAGTGTGATTGGTTTAATAACAATAATTGAAATGAAGTGATGGTAGAGAATATCTGCTATTCTTTTGAGAAATTCCAATAAGATGTTGAGAAATAAGAAATGGCTCAGTTGTTAAAGGAATACAAAGTATCAAGGGAGATGTTGTGGCAGGGAGAGGTCACAGAAGCCCACGTGTATCTATAATGTGACAGCAAGGAATTTGCTGAAAGAGAAGATTAAGAAAAAAATGACCCATGAAGTAAGATCCTAAGGGAAATTGAAGGGTAAAGGGCTAAATTATCTATGGAATGATGGCCTCAAATAGGAGGAACTTCACTTGCTCTTCTAATTTTGAAGTGCAAAAAAGTAACAGAAGCTTGGATGCAGTTAATTTTTCATCCTTTGGAATTTATGGTTAAAGAAAACCCAGCTTGGGCACCTGGGTGGCTCAGCTGGTTAAGCGCCCGCCTTCAGCCCAGGTCATGATCCCAGGGTCCTGGGACTGAGTCTCACATTGGGCTCCCTGCTCAGCAGAGAGCCTGCTTCTCCCTCTCCCTCTGCCTGCCGCTACCCCTGCTTGTGCTTGCTCTCCCTCTGTGTCAAATAAATAAATAAAATCTTAAAAAAAAGAGAAGAAAACCCAGCTTGATGACCTTGGACTAAGAATGCTTAAACTGAGGGAGAAAGGCATGAGAAGGGTGAGAATAGCATGAAGATTTGCCAAAACAAGTAAAAACTTTGGTTGCATTGAAGAGGTGATTGAGGTTGAAGACTATGAATTCGAAGTCAGCTCAACCTGCCCAGTTGGGTGATCTTCTCCAGCAATGTCTCCAGCAATGCTCAGACACCCAGTTTGGTCTGAAGTTAGTATGACAGAGGTAGGCAGGTACGTGTGGATGAAAAGCGCTGTGGATGAAAAGCGCTGGGCAGAAAAGTTGGCCCTTTTCCCTCAGCTTCTGGGAGGTAACTTCTAAGCCCTTGGAATGAACTGCCTGGCTTTGTTTACCTGGAGCCCTTACACCATGCTGCAAAAGTCTATGCCAACAATGCAACTTACACTAGGACCTGAGACCATGCAGCTTCAGCTCAGCCTATGCCTCAGCTGGAGACTAACCATTTCTCTAACTCTTACAGATCCCTTCCTTCCACTCTGACCCTGCTGCTCATTATAATAATTTTATCAACCTGGCCTCTGATGATTAAGTTACGTCATCTAGCCTCTCTTCTGTGTATGAGGGAAATGGGGCCATCCTGGCATCCTCACCGTAATCAGGAAGCCCAGTTCTATGTCAGCATCTCCTACAGTCAATCTGGTCGACAAGAAGAGAGCCAATACTGAATTTATTAATGGTTCTGGGTACCCCTCTCAATAGCACCTTCCTTATTACTTTGGTAAATGGTCTGTCCTCCAGTCCCTCCCATGGAATATAATTGGTTGGTGGGTCTTCTGGGTTTACATAGGATATTGACTCTAGCATGTTCATTTCTTTGAACTTCTTGATCTCTTATTCTACTGCCTTCCATGGAAATTCTGGCACCTTTCCTTCACTTAGTATGGGTCATCACTTTCCATGCTTATGAAGCCATTTTACAGCATGTTTGCACCATCTCCTGAGATCCTTGCCAGGTTAAATTCTGTATCCCAGCAGAGTGCTTCAAAATTAATTAACCCCCCTGTTCAACTTTGTATTCTGTCTCCCCAGATCCAGTATCCCCAGAACTCAGTCCCGTGTACACTCACCCAGATCCTGAACTCCTGGAATACAGTCCCTTTTACTCTGTCATTATGTGGATTCTCCCATATCCTGAGCTCCTCGGGGTATACGTTGTCCTTTCCTACATTATCAGGCCTAATGTATCCCCAGCTGGATAACTTAAGTGCCTTATTTCTATTTACTAGCCTATTGGTAAGCGTAGACAAGGGAAGATAGGGCTGATCCTCAAAAGGTTCATTTTGTCCTACAGCAAGGAAGGAACATTAGCCTGAGGGAAGAGGGGGCCACTTCTTTGGCTCAAAAGTTCAGGAATCTTTGGGAATTAAATACTTTGGGGTGCAGGAACCCAGATGTCCTCATGCCATATATCAAGTTCCCACTCTTTCCAACTAGTACCCTGTTCTTGGCATAGCAGACTTGCTGATAGGTTCTGCTGCTCTTATGATTAAGTCCTGGAACTGGTCCCAAGCTTTTCCTGCCCTCTAGTTGCAGAAGATGAGAACCTATTTGTTACCTAGGAAATCCTTTGGTTTTCATGCTTTGTTTTTATTTTATTTTTTTAAACTTTATTTATTTGACAGACAGACATCACAAGTAGGCAGAGAGGCAGAGAGAGGGGGAAGCAGTCACCCCCCTGAGCAGAGAGCCCAATTCGGGGCTCGATCCCAGGACCCTGAGATCATGACCTGAGCCGAAGGCAGAGGCTTCACCCACTGAGCCACCCAGGCGCCCCTCATGCTTTGTTTTGAATAGATAATTAATTACTCTGTGTTTCATCAGATGACATCAAATGAACTTAGCCACAACCCACTCCTATTTCTTCTTTATATTTCTAACACCTGATACATTGGACCCATAAGAATGTTTCCTCCCACTGAAATACACAGTTTGCTAATAGTGGAGGTTTTCACAATTGCACTGCTGTTGTGTTAGGGACTAATTACCCTCTTTCCACTACCGGTGAGTATATATCTCTACTAGCCCGGCAAGCTGGTGCTCCAACACCAAAAATCCTGTCTTCCTAACTGCTTCCTGAGCCACTCCTGGCATTCCTAGCACCAACTGTCATTGTGAGGCTACTCCAGAAACATATTCTGAGATGGAGTTTGGCATGCAGGAAATTAGACTTGGGATCAAGACCTAGAAAGAAAGGTAAGGAAGCAGGTCAGAGAGAGAAGTTAGGCTACAGTGCTATCTCAACTAAGGCCTGTGCAGACTCTCTGGGGAACTCTGTAGTTGGGATGGTCTTTCAGAGTTGTCCCAAGATGGGGCAAGGGAGCTGTGTCTTTGTACCCCCGTATCAACTAGTCACTGGCTAAGCCTTCACTGGAAGGGAGGAAGGCCTTGGGTGGGCAGCTCTCTTCTACCAGGGTGCTTCCCACAAAAGGCTAACAGCTGAGATCTGTCTGTTCACGGCACTTCCAGTGACTGGTGGATTACATCCATCATTTCTGAACGGTGCCTGGCTGGCGTGTTACACGGCTCACTATATGCCGTCAATTCGACATGCAGCTCCATCCGTTTTTCAGTATTCAGATATTGCTTTTTTTCCCCAATTAAATCTTGTTTTGAAATTACTGAACACATTTAAATAAAATGCCTGTAATTTTATTGAAATAAAAATAAATGTTATCTAAGTAAATAATAAAATTTTATTCAAATAAAAGAAGATTTCACTTAAACGAATTTTTAGTTATTAAGAGCATTTAATAAATTAAAATATAAAATGCAATACTCTCAAAGAAATCTGACTTCTATCCCTAACCTTTCTGTTATCTCCTTTTCCTCTAGCCAACCATTTTTATTAAGTTTCACTTTATCAGGGTGCCTGGGTGGCTCAGTGGGTTAAGCGTCTGCCTTCAGCTCAGATCGTGATCTCAGGGTCCCGGGATCGATCCCTGTATTGGGCTCCCTGCTCAGCGGGGAGTCTGCTTCCTCCTCTGCTGCTCATGTTCTCTCTCTCTTTCAAATAAAATAAATAATATTTAAAAAATATATATAAATATATATAAATACACATACACCTTCATACACTTACATATCATATTTCCACACCTTGCTTAATCAACGTTATCATGTTACACACATCACGCACTTAGTTTTTTTCACTTAACAATATATCCTGAAGAAGTGTCATGTAACTGTTCCAAGATCTTCCTCATTTCTTTTTACAGCTGCATAATCCTCATTATGTGGATATCCCATTGTTTATTCAATCAGTCCCCTATTGAGAGGCTCTGTGGTTGTTCCCATTCTTTTCCAGTTACAAAGAATCCTGCAGTTAATAACCTTATGTATAACTTTTTGGTTTGTCTTTTTTTAAGATTTTATTTATTTATTTGACAGAGAGAGAGAGAGAGATCACAAGTAGGCAGAGAGGCAGGCAGACAGAGAAGGAAGCAGGCTCACTGCTAAGCAGAGAGCCCAATGCGGGGCTCGATCCCAGGACCCTGAGATCATGACCTGAGCCGAAGGCAGAGGCTTAACCCACTGAGCAACCCAGGTGCCCCTGGTTTGTTTTTTTTTTATATTTTTGCAAGTGTTTCCTTAGGATAGCAGGATTGGTGGGTCAGAGGGTAAATGCTAATACATATAGGCTAATATACATATGTTATATTTATATTATATATAATATAGCTATAGTGTGCATTTTTCTTATTATCAGCAAGAGTAAACATATTTTCAAATGTTTAAGGGCCATTTCTTTTCTTGAGGACTGCCTGTTCATGTATTTTGCCCAATTATCTATATTATATGTTTTTCCTATGTATATATTTGATTATGAATCTTTTGTGATATGTACTGCTAATATTTTTTCATGTCATTTTTTTTACTTCACTTGTAGTATTTTTCCCATGGAAATTTTTTTTAAAGATTTTATTTATTTATTTGACAGAGATCACAAGTAGGCAGAGAGTGGGGGGGGTGGAGGAAGCAGGCTCCCTACTTAGCAGAGAGCCCGATATGGGGCTCGATCCCAGGACCCTGAGATCACGACCTGAGCTGAAGGGAGAGGCTTAACCCACTGAGCCCCCAGGCGCCCCTGTCAGCATCATTTAAGCCACAGTCCACATAATCATAGTCCATATAAAAGGTGGTATGTGAAAGACCACCTTTATCACATACTAAATTCCTGTATTTCTTGGGTCTATTTCTGGATTTCCTACCCTGCTCCGTTTGTCTGTCTGTTCATACACCAAAACCACAGTTTTAATTATAGCAGTTTCAGAACATGCTTTAATAATATCTGTCAGGGTTAGCCTACTCCTTTGCCACTTCTATTTTTAGACTATTTCTGGGTATTTGCATATGTCTGTTCTTCCATATGAACTTTATAATCAGTTTATCTAGCTCTGTCAAAACTCTGATGGTGACTTACTTGGATTGCACTAAATGTATAAATTAACTTATGGAGCACTACCATCTTTGTGAACTTGAGTCCTCTTATCTAATGACATGGAATGTCTCTCTATCTGCTCGGGGTTACTTCTGTTTCTTTCAGGAGTGTCTTATAGTTTTCATTTAACTAATAACCCTTGACAGAGAGCTGTAAAGAATTCAAATTCTATCTGAGAAAACTGAAGACCAAAATGACCAAGTGATTGCTTGAGATCACAGAGTTAGAGCTGGGACTTGGCACCCATCATAGTGCTCTCCTCTGTCCCACCCTCTTACCCTGTGGATACATCTAGGGAACTGGGAAGATGCTCTGCTGTTGTCTGATTTGTGCTCCGTCCTCCTGCATTGTTCCTGAACTTCCCAAAGCATTTTCCCAGTTCTCCAGCTCTGTCTCCTGCCACTGTCTCTAGTGCACTTCTGCCCAAGTTGTCCTTGCCACTCTGGCTTTGTTGTCTTTGCTGAGAACACTCCTCCTCCCCCCAGCTCTGTCACCTAGTAACCCCCATCATCCTTCATGTCTCAACCAAAGGGGCACACCCTCAGGGAAATCTTTTGTGTTAGTTATAACATAAAAATGTTTTTGCTCCATAAAAATGTATCCCCCCAAAACAAACATGTATTATCTCACAACTTTTGTAGATCAGGAATCCAGGCATGGCTTAGCTAGGTGCTGCTGCCTCAAGGTCTCTCATGCTGTCAAGCTGTAGGCAGAGTCTACAATCTCATCTGAAGGCTCATTTGGGAAAGGATTTGCTTCCAAGCTCACTCATGTTGCTGATGGCAAGACTCAGCTCCTCATGGGCTATTGGATCGAGAGCTTCAATCACTTGCTTGTTCTGAGGGAAGTCAGCTGTCATATTCTGAGGTGTCCTATGGAGAGGTTCTCACGGCAAGGAAATGATAGAGGCTTCTGGCCAACAGTCAGCAAGAGGGAAATGAAATTTGCAACCAAAGCTACAGTCCTTTGGCAAACTAATCCTGAACGTGACATTTCATTACTTTTACAGTCTTCTATTTGTTAGTTACTAGGTGTAGCCTACCCTCAAACAAGGAAATTACACAAGGCCATGAATACCATGAGGCAGAGAACATTGGGGGTTATTATAGACAGAACTGTGTGCCTCACTCCCACTCCCAGTTCTTATGTTGAAGCTTTAAATCTCATTGTGACTATATTTGGAAATAGAGCCAATAAGAAGGTAATTAAAATTAAATGAGATAATAACGGTAGGGCCCAAATGCGACAGGATTCATGTCTCTATAAGAAAAGAACTCTCCCTTACCTTCTTCCCACCTCAACCTTTTATCTTTCTTCGGGGATACAGTGAGAAGACAGCCATCAACAACCCAGGAAGAAAACTCACCAATAACCAAATCAGCTAACACCTTGATCTTGGACTTCCCAGCCTCCAGAACTGTAAGAAATACATTTCTGTTGTTTAAGTCACTAGTTTTTGGTACTTTGTGGTGGCAGCCTGAACTAAGACAAGAGCCGTCTTAGAGACTGCCCACCCCACCTTCCCATACCCTCTAGACGAGGTCTGGACTCCTTACTACATAGTTTCTTTAGCATGTGGTAGGTCTCTTTCAGACAATTATCCCACCAGTAATTAAACAATTAATTGCACAACTGATGGTTTAGTTTTAGAATATTTCTGCAAGAATGGAAATTCCATAAAACAAGGAAACCTGTGCGTCTTGTTTACTGCTGAACCTTGGTTCCAAGCACAACATTTTATACACAGCAAACAATGTGTAATTTCTAATTTTTGAAAGACTATAAGCAACCTTTGATGAACTGTTTGGCTCTTGCTACTGCCTCATACCTAGTCCAGATAAAAATCTATTTTAGGATATTTTCAACCAGAAATGCAGGCTCCAGGGCATCTGGGTGGCTCAGTCAGTTAAGCATCTGCCTTCAGCTCAGCTCGTGATCTCAGGGTCCTGGGATCCCGGGATCCCATTCAGTGGGGATCCTGCTTGTTCCTCTCCCTCTGCTCCTGTCCCTGCTGTGCTCCCTGTCTTTCAAATAAATTAATAAAATCTTTTTTAAATTAATAATTAATTAATTAAAAAATTAAAAAAGAAAAGAAATGCAGTCTCCCCATGGGCACACTTACTGAGGGCGCAAAAATCCCCCAGTTGTTGCAAATGCCAGGTTTTTTGTACTCATATTTCTAAATGGAACTCTCTAGGCCTTGATGTATATAGAAAGGGTTGATTCACACTAAACTGCTCCACTTTAAAAAGAAACAGAGTTAGCAGAAGCACAAACCAGATCATAGTGGGCTGGAGAATGAATCACAGCTTTACAAAAGTAGGAGGAACTGCTCTTATCCTGGCTAAGGACTTGAAAATTCTGTTATTGCTTAGCAGCATTTCTTATATTTTAATACCTCCTTCATTATCATTTTCTCATGTTATAAACGAATCTAAGGATCACCTTTGAAGATGTTTGTTACAACAGGCGATTCATAGAAGAGAAACCTGAATTCCAGCCACACATATGAAAAGATGCCTTAACTGCACTAGCCATCAGAGGAAAGTGCATCTAAACCACAGTGAATTACCATTTTAGACTCATCAGATTGGCAAAACAAATTTAAAGTTGGGAAACACCAAGCATAAGATAAGGTAGACAAACAAGAACCTTCACACTCTACTAGTGGGAGAGGCAGCATGCCGCCTTGGCTGAAAACACAGACTCCGGAGCCATTGTGTATGATCTCAAGTCCTGACTCTGCCTCTTTGGCTTACCCTGACTTTGAGCAAGTTCGTTAACATCTTAGTGCCATCTGTAAAATTGAGATGATGATGATGATAACATGATAGATCCTAACTCAGGAGGACTAGTGTGTGTATTAATGAGTTAAGAAAAGCTCCTAGAACAATGTCTGGCATGTAGTTCATGTTACATAAGTATTTGCTAGTAGTTGTAGCAGGAATAGTAGTAGTTGTTATTGTAAAACAAAACAACCACTTTAGAGAGCAATTTGGCTAGTGCTAGCAAAGTTGAAGATATACATAGCATACAACCCAGCCATTTTACTCATACTTCCTATCCTAGAGAAACCCTTACAGATGTACACAAGGGAGCATATGCCAGAATTTACATTGTCTCATTATAATAGGCAAAACTGGAAATAGTCAAAATATCCAACTGCAGGATAATAGATCTTTTTTTTTTTTAATTTATTTATTTGACAGACAGAGATCACAAGTAGGCTGAGAGGCAGGCAGAGAGAGAGAGGTGGAAGCGGGCTCCCCACTGAGCAGAGAGCCCGATGCGGGGCTCAATCCCAGGACCCTGGGATCATGACCCGAGCCGAAGGCAGAGGCCTCAACCCACTGAGCCACCCAGGCGCCCCAGGATAATAGATCTTTTAAAATCTGTGGTACAATGAAAGTGACCGAACAGGACAAATGGTAGTTACACATGTGGTGAGCACAGCATAATGTATAGCGATGTTGAATTACTATGTTGTATGCCTGAAACTTCATTATTATTCATTAACATTGTGTGCCGACTATACTCACATAAAACATTTTTAATAAAAACAAAAAAGTAAACCTCTCCTTTCCCCAACTAAGTCACTCTCCGTAACATCACCCTGTTTTTCTTCTTCTTAGAGAGCATTTGCCACCTAATGAAATTATTTTGCTTATTTGTTTACTTGTTTTTTGTCTATATTCTTTTATATGAATTAGTATGCTTCTGGCTGCAAGTAATAGAAACCCCCAACTCACTTTAAAATGTGAAATTTATTATCTCACATGAGCAGATGTCCAACAATGAGGAAGTTTCTGGGCAAGGGAAGATGAGTAGTTTAAAAATGACATTCAAGGGGTGCCTAGGTGGCTCAGTCAGTTAAGTGCCCAACTCTTGATTTTCTCTCAGGTCATGATCTCAAGGTCGTGAGTCAGGCTCTAAGTCAGGCTCTGCACTCATTGGGGAGTCTGCTTGAAATTCTCTTCCTCACCCTCTGCCCCTCCCCCCACTCTCTCTCTAAAATAAATAAATCATTTTTTAAAAATGACATTCAAGGACCCAAATTCTTTCCATCTCTATGTTCTACCATTTTTATTGTCTAGCTTCTTTCTCCTGTGGATTCCCTCATGTTTGTGAAATGGTTGCAATGGTCCCAGGTATCACATACAGACACAACAATGGCCAGAGAGAAAAGATGCAATCTCTTCCTACAGCTCTTCTAAAAATGGGAGGAAGTCTTTCTCCACAGTCTTCATTAGATTTTCTCTGATTTTTTCATTGGTTAGTACTGAGTAATTAGAAAGTCAACCGCCATAACCACATAAGTCCTCAGTAGAACTTCAGGATGTTGTCTATTTCATTCACGACCGTATTCCCTAAGCCTAGAGTAGTACTTGGCATGCAACTGCCGCTTCCCAATGGCACATGGGAGAAGAATGAGGCACAAACAAGTCGGCTACGAGAGAAAGGGAGCAGGGGCTGGCTGTTGAGAAGACTGCCGCCCCAAATGACTCCCCAGTCCCTAATTTATTAGATAGAAGACAGCAATCAACAAAGGAGTTGAAGGAGATTACAGATAAGCAAGATATGTCTGACCAAGCAGTATAGGATTTGTGGTTGAGTAAACATATTTAAAGGGATCATCTAATTAACTACAGGTGATCTCTGCAGAAGGGGAGATAAGAGAAAAAAAGAAGCAGGTGGTCTTCCACCCTGAGTGGACTGGGCACTCCCAGCTGCTGAGCTGCTTGGATGTACATCATCCTTTCCCCCAGAAGCCTGCTCCTAGTACATGTTTAAGCATGTTTGGTCAGTACATTGTTCTGAGGGATGGTTACATGCAAAAGGTGTTCATTTAATAAATAAGTCCATTTAGGGGGCATATGAAGAGGAAACAAAACTGACCTTTGTTGAGTGCCTACTAAATGCCAGACACACAACATGATCTTCATTATTATTTACTTCTCAAAACAACTTTTTTTAAAAAAAGGTATTATTCTGGGGCACCTGGGTGGCTCAGTGGGTTAAAGCCTCTGCCTTCGGCTCAGGTCATGATCCCAGGGTCCTGGGATCGAGCCCCGCATCGGGCTCTCTGCTCAGTGGGGAGCCTGCTTCCTCCTCTCTCTCTCTCTGCCTGCCTCTCTGCCTACTTCTGTCAAATAGATAAATAAAATATTTTTAAAAAGAGGTATTATTCTTTCACACAAAGAAAACTAATGCTTAGATGAAGAACTTTGACTAAGTTCATAAAGCCAGTTAGAGGACTAGGATTTGAAACTATGGGTGTCTGGATCTAAAGGCCATACATTTCTCACTACAACCTAGTTAACAAAAGGTATTCTTTCCTTTTCAGAAACAACTGGACAAATATGTTAACCCCAATGAAGAACACCTAAAGAAAATCTGATTAAATTCATGCTTAAGCCTAGCAGTTATCAGGAAACCAGCAACAGTCTTTCACTTATATTATTATACTTGTATCCCTTACCCCAATCACTTGTTTATTTTCAAAATGGATAGCAATGATCAGATGGCTGTGTGCTCTGGTAAAATTGGGCAAAGGACAAACTGAAAAAGAATTTTTCCCCTTAATGCTAAAATGAGTTCACAGAAGAAGTGTTTGAAACGTCTGGATAAAGTGTTTGCACAAACCACTTTGTTTTTCTCCTGTTAATCTGTTTGTTTTTGGTAAAGTGTGTGGATAAAACCCTCGTATCTTGAAAGCTAAACTGTGGGAAATCTAGAAGGTCAGGTCTATTTCTAATTTGACTGCGTATCGTCCGCAGCTTGCACATAGTAGGGGCTCACTAGGGTCGACACCGCTTATGCACGCACCAATCATTCAATCCACAATTGGGGACAACGTCGTGCCTATAGTGTGCAATAGGAGACCCACCAGCTACAAATACATCTTTTTGTGACTACACCCATCTTTTCGTGGCCTTCTGCTGGGGAAAACAAAGAAGAAAGGAGGAGGCTTCCGTATTCAAATACTGCCAGATCACCTGTGAACTCGCAAAGTAGTCTCCCTTGGAACAGGTGGAACTGGCTACGAAGACAGGCAGTCTTCGTGGTTATCCGAAATCTCCAGCAAAGGGCGCAGCTACTTCCTGAGCCACACCGGAACCTTTGGGGGGCCTTACAGGTTCCAGAGGGAACGACTTAGGAACAGGACCACTTCCGCTGCTGAGGAGAGGAGAGGGGTGGGGAGGAAATAGCTCGAGGATCTCCATCCTGCTTGCGCTAGCGGCGGCTGAGCGGCAGGCAGAGAGGGGGCGGCGGCAGAGAAGAAAGTGACAGAGCCGGTAAGTTAGCCGCCTTGGAGCAGGGGACAGTGGACAGCGCCCAGGGCTTGCTTTGCAAATCTTGCCCTAAGTTGCTGAGCTGCCGGGTGGGGTAGAGGGTCGTGCTTTGCCCGCCGCTGTCAGTCGGTGCCGAGGAGGGGCTCTTGGGGCGCTGGGGCTGGGCCTCGCGGGGCACTAGACGGAGCCGAGCTGGCTGACCGCCCTACCCCGGAGTCCGGGGAGGCGCTGGGGTTCTCACCCTGGACAGCTTCCCCGGACTAGGGCTGGAAGTCGGAGGGGGTGGGGGAAGGAAATGGGTACCGTGCGTCTCATTTAACCCTTGGGACCTAGTGAGACCTTGCCAGGTGGGTGTTGGACATTGTTTCGGGCACTGAGGGAAAGGCTTGTAAGGAGAATGTGAGTCTGGAGCCAGAGCTTCTCCGACATGTACGTGCTGCCCCGCAGTCGGAAGCGGAGTTGTTTTTAAAGGCAAATGTCCAACCCCCTACACTCTCCGCCCGCCCCCCCCCCCCACCCCGCTCCTGTCACTTCGGGACAAGTTAAAGCTTCAGATCCGTTGTTAAACCTGCGTGTGCCCTATCCGATCTGTCATGTCAGTACGGCTGTGGGTATCTGGTAAGTGTTCTGTAGGCATACTTGATGGTGAGATCTTCAAGCACTTCTTGAAGAGAGGACTAACCTAGCTATTGGGACTGTATAGCGCACTTTACCTCTCCTTCACTTACAATCGTTTCAGCATTCCGTAGCCTTATCCAGAGTAGGGATAGTCATCTTAAAGACACCAAATAAAGGTTATGTTATGAATAAACGCTTGTGGTATAATATAAAATTTTTTCATTGAACGAAATGATTATGTAGAGGTTGTTACTGGAAAGATCAGAAATAGTTTTTTAAGTTCCTGCTTTTCTGTTGTCTTAGGTTCGGCTTTAGAGCGTTGTGAAGGGTACTTTTCATGGTGCATGGAAGGAAAGCCAATGCGCAGGTAGGCTTTTAGGAAGAAAACCTTCGGTTTCACTGATTGAAATTCAGCACGTAATAATTGAGGACTTCATTTAATTTTTTTTTTAAGATGTTTTCAAACTTTACCAGATTCTGCTTGGAACTAATGAGTCTTGTTCTAAAGTAAATAAAAACTATTATCAGGAATTAATCACTTTTGAAATAGGGATCCAGTATAGTACTTAAATTTCTAAAGGACATTCTGAATTTTATGTAGTTACTAACATTTAAATTTCCCTTTTTGCATGGTAATTTTTGGTGATAAATAATCATCAAGTATAATTACTTGATGGGTTCATTGGTCTTCAATTACCTATACTATACGGGTTCATTGGTCTTCAATTACCTATAGAATATAAAATGTTCTGTTGCCATAGTAGAATATTAAGTGTTTGTAAGACAGTGTACTGTGTATCTAATTATGGTTTTGGTTATTTCGTTGATGATCAATAATACATTTGTTCTGTGAAGTAAAATAGCTGCATTGCAGGAAAGATTGTTGAGGGACTAAAAAAAGGTATTGGCCATAATAACTTAGCCCATAGAGAAATAGAACAGAGTGTTTAAAAAAAAGACAATTTTAAGCCCTCCCAATTCTAGAATTTAGTAAGTTTTTTAAAGATTTTATTTATTTATTTGATAGAAAGAGAGATCCCAAGTAGGCAGAGAGGCAGGCAGAGAGAGAGAGAGAAGCAGGCTCCCTGCCCAGTAGAGAGCCTGATGCGGGGCTCGATCCCAGGACCCTGAGATTACAACCTGAGCCGAAGGCAGAGGCTTAACCCACTGAACCATCCAGGCACCCCTAGAATTTAGTAATGTTTTTTCTTAATCTTTTCTAACAAATAGATTTAGAGTCCTTATCAAAACAAAATCAGCCTAGTTCTATTTCTTTGTTCTTTAAACTCATGTTACATTTATTGAACTGAATGTATTCATTAGAGAAACAGGTCTGGCAGACCCTTTTAAGAGAAGAAACATTTCATGATGGGGGAACGACTTGTAGAACCAGGAGCAAGAACCAGAATATCTATCTTTTTCCAAATCTGTTATTGAATTTTTGATTGACCTTGAGCTATTTGCCTTCTCTGTGCCCAAATTTACTTTTCTAATGTGTCTGACCAGGGTATTGGGAACTAATGGATGCTTACAAATGCTTTGAGATCTCCAGATGAAAAGACATTATGGATATAACAAATGTCATTATCTTATTTGTATCTAACTCTAAGTAGGAGTAATAATTGACTGCAAAGTACATGAAGAAATTAACAAAATATATTAAATGCCTAACAACTTCATCCTTTATCATGGATGCAAAAACCACTCATTGCTTCTCTTCCTCAGCTGCCATAAATGTCATATCTTATGTAATTGCTAAAATAAGAGCTTATTTTTTAAAAAGGGAAGGCACAGCGTGGGAATGTTTTTGGTTTATCAGTAATTTCTATATAAGATATTCACTTAATCATCCATACCTACTCTCTCTTTTTTTTTTTTTTATTATGTAATACTTCCAGTTATTCAAAATCAAGTTGAGGGGGGTGCCTGGGTGGCTCAGTTGTTAAGCATCTTCCTTGGGCTGGGGTCATCATCTCAGGGTCCTGGGATCTAGCTGCACATCGGGCTCCCTGCTCAGCGGGGAACCTGCTTCTTCCTCTCCCTCTACCCCTCCTCCAGCTCATGCTCACACGCTCTCTCTCTCTTTAATAAATAAAATCTTTTTTTTTTAAGATTTTTATTTATTTATTTGACAGAGGGAAATCACAAGTAGGCAAAGAGGCAGGCAGAGAGAGAGGAGGAAGCAGGCTCCCCGCCGAGCAGAAAGCCCGACGCGGGGCTCGAACCCAGGACCTGGGATCATGACCCTAGCCAAAGGCAGTGGCTCAACCCACTGAGCCACCCAGGCGCCCCAAAATCTTTTTTTTTTTTTAAATCAAGTTGGGGAATTCTGGTGGCATTAACTGTTAAGCTACAGCTCTTTCCTCATCATTATCACATGGCCAAAGCCCAGCCCACCATTGCTCTCTGATTTAATTTTACTTTTGCTTGCATTAAGTCGCCTTTTCTTCTTGGGATGTTATATTTGCTGCTGCAGCCCAGAAGTGCTGGGCTGTGAAGTAATGTTGATTTTACACTTAGCTGCTATTGGAGGAGCTTCAAATGAGAAGTAACTGTATGTTAAGATTATTTGAATACCTCTTCATCTTCCTACTAGGATATAAGCTCTTTGAGTCTCATATGTATTCCATATGTTTGTGTCCCTGGCACCTAATGATTACCAAATAGTAGTTTAAATGACTACCCAGTATCTGCAGACTTCTCTTCTGAATGCCCCCTGTGAAAAAATATGAACAAGAGGAAGATTGAAAACTATTGAAGAAGGTATTCTGATGCTTAAATATAACGTTTTGTGAGATGGCTTGACATCTTATTAGTAAAGCTTCATTGCATTCATTTATTTAACTAGTCATTATGTATACAGATAACAAAATTTAAAAGCTACAGTAAGATATTCAGTGAAAAATAAGTCTCCCAATGCCAACCCCAGCTCCGAGTTCTCTTTATAGGCCACCACTATAAACAGTTTCGTACTCATTTTTCATAGACATTATAATACATATACAATCATATATAGAATATCTCTCTTTTTGTGAAAACACTAATGTCAGCATATCATGCACATTCTTCTGTATCTTTCTTTTTTCACTTCCCATATTATTTTGTAGATAGTGACAAATACATATAGATCCACAATATTCTTCTTAATAGTTCAATGGTATTTCATTGTCTGTAGGTGCCATAGTTAACCAGTCCTTTTTAGAGACATTTAAGTTATTTTGCTGTTACAACCAGTTCGGCAGTGACTATCCTTGTCGGTGGTTTTTCCCCAAATGTGTATGTATAGAATAAATTCTTAGATATAGAACTGCCCAAAAAGTATGTGTGTTTTTAAATTTTGGTGGATACTGACAAATTTCCTTCCTGGGAGATTATACCAATTTATAGTCCCACCAAGAATGTGCCTGTTTCCCAAGATACTATCTTCTAACCAATTCTTTCATTTAGAGATATTAAAACATTTTGCAATGTAATTTCCTCTTTCTTTAATTATATAAGTAGGAAACTGAGCCTGGTTTTATTAGGAATTAGTTTATTTACCAAACATTTATGCAGTGCTTGGTATGTGCCTGTACAGTGCATATATACAGATGAAGGGATGGGACGACATGTAAATAGACACCGTAATACAACATGAACAGAATTTTAATAGAGATGTAAACATAGAGAAGGGAACTTCCACTCTGTAGAGATGAGAGCATAAAAAAGATGGTGATATTTGAGCTAGATCTTCTAGAAAGGATAAGGATTTGCTTTACAGTAAAAAATGTACTTTTTAAAAAAGATTTTATTTATTTATTTGACAGAGAAAGAGAGAGAGATCACAAGTAGGCAGAGAGGCAGGCAGAGAGGAAGGGAAGCAGGCTCCCTGCTGAGCAGAGAGCCCCATGCGGGGCTCGATCCTAGAACCCTGGGATCATGACCTGAGCCGAAGGCAGAGGCTTTAACCCACTGAGCCACCCAGGCGCCCAGTAAAGAATGTACTTTAAAAGATAAGAACTTAAAGAAGGAAGTTAATTAAAGACACCGTAAACAGAAGGAACAGTCATGGGCCCTGCCCCCGAAAAGACACCAAGACCTCCAAGTATATGACGTGAATGAGGTGGTAAGTATATCAGGAGTGTAGAGTACGTGGGGGCAAAAAAGTGGAAATGGGAAAAAAAAAAAAATAGAAAATCAGGCTGCAACCATGGGAAAGAGTTTGGCTTTATCCTGTAGGTATTTAAGAGCCAATGTACATTATTACACAGATGAGATTTGTTCTTGGGGCTGAAATTTGGGAAGATAGGGCATAGCCTAGAAAGAGGGAAGAAATGATGGCAAAGAAACGAATTTAAAGGAGTTGTGGTAGTTTAGATGAAACCTGACAAGGACTGAAAGTAGATTTATGGCAGTGGGAATTGAAAGAAGAGGATGGACTTTAGAATTGTTTAATAGTAACATCAGAAGGATTTGGTGAATATAGAGTAAGGAAAAGGTAATGCTATAAATGACTCTAAAGATTTCCGCTTGGGGGACCAAGTGCTGCCATGATGAGATAAAAATTACAGGAAGAGGAACAAACAGGTTTCAGTAAGCCAAGAACAGTTTCTCTTTCATACACTTCAAGATTATTATGTCTAGCAAACAGTAGCATGTAATTAGAATATGGGTTTGGGGCACAAGAGAGCAGTTTGAGCTGGAGATTGAAAAAAAAGAAATTTTATGTCACCAGTACACAAGAGGTTCTTGAAGTTGTAGGCGTGAATGAGAGTAGAACAGAAAAGGAGGATGCCAAGGACCAAATCTCAGGGAATACCATTGGTGTTCAAGGTGAGGCCTAAGAAAAAAAGCCAGTAAAGATTCTAAAATACAGAAGAAGCTTAACATTGCTTGGGTCTTATTTTATTTCATTGTATCTATAGAGTTTTTATTGATAATTTTCACTCATGGTGAAAATTAGATGAGTTTCTCCTTGAGTTCAACTTCAAATGACAAAAAAGAAAATCCCATTCAGATCTAGTATCTTTTTTTTTTTTTAATTTTTAAGATTTTATTTATTTATTTATTTATTTGAGAGGGAGAGTCAGAGTCAGAAGCAGACTCCCTGCTAAGCAGGGAACCTGTTTTGGGGCTCAGTCCCGGGACCCTGAGATCATGAGCTAAGCCGAAGGCAGATGCTTAACCCACTGAGCCACCCAGGTGCCCCAAGATCTCACATCTTTAGAATTTCCTGTTTAGTCAGTCTAAAATGTATGTTTAAAAATAGTTGCATGTGCTGTACCTTCTTGATCTGACTCTCCTTGGTGTGGCAGGCACTGTAGGTTGGCTTGCAGAACACCTCTTCCTCCTTTCTTTTACTATGTAGAAACAAGAAAATGAACTAGCATGTTTTGTAGCATCATCTTTGCATTCTGGGTCGGCTGTATAACACCATGCTGCCAATAAAATGTCAGCAGAAGGTGCTAAGAGGTATTCTAGGAAGGCGTTTGCTTTCCTCACATAAAGGGAGACTAGCTTGCTTGCGTGCTCTTCCTCCATCTGGAATCAGGTATAGAATGTAGTGCTAGTGAGTGCCCTTCTAGTAAGCAGAGCTGGCACTTTGGGATGTTATTTCTGCTTTAAGGATTCATATACTCCTATGAGTAGCTTTCTCTGTTCAAGTGTGTTCAGGACTTTAAATGAGGGTCAGTTCAGCTGAATCTTTTTTTTTTTTTTTTTAAGAGAAGTCTGTTAATTTCCAAATTAAAACTTTTGAAGTATAAAAGGGGAGATGTTCCTTTAGGTAGGAAGCACAATTCCAGGCTAAGAAATGATTCTGTAGGTCTTTGGACTATAAGATAGATCTTGATCATGAATGCTTGAGAAGCAGAGACTATGTTTTCTAAACTTTTTATTGTGTTCGACTTCAAATTTTATTAGCCACTTATGGAAGATGGCTCTTTCCTCAGTTAAGACTATTACCTTTGGAAGAGAAGAAGGTCTAAGGAATATGTGACATGATAGTCCTGAAATTTGAAGGCGACTTACACATTTTGGGTGTGTGGAAATATTATTTACTTAGGGAGGTGCCAAAATTTGTAACATTCCTTTGGTGAACATGAAGTATATTTAAGATATCTGATTTGTTCTTTGGTTTGTGCTTCCTTCCTGCGCTTGATTTGGTTATTCTCACTATTATTTTAGGAGATATCAATTTTCATGGAAATTACCCATCCTTTTACCTAGCCTACATTTCCTTGACTTCCTAAACTGTTGTGACTTTGACCATCATTTACTATATACTTCATTTACTTCAGTAATTTATTCCTACTCTCACTGAGAACAACTCTCTCTCTGAAATCATAAATCCTCATAACTTTTTTCCCAAGCATAACCTCTAGAATACCCTTCCATCAGTTCTTCAATGTAGTCACAAGCAACATGTCTTTGGCCCTTCTGTTTTCACACAGTTCACTTCTGCATCCATTTCAACCATTTTCTAGCCATCACTCAACTCCCTAGATTGTGGCATTTCTGTGGCATTTCCCAACTCTTGGTTAATGCAAGCATTTATATCCCCTGGTTTGAACTATTGATTACTGCTGGATGAAGCCAGCCATGGGATATTCGGGCTACTCTAATCAGAGTCTGTAATATCATTAGAGCCAACATTGTTCTCCAGCAGTACTTCTGAAGGTGCCTGCGTAATGCTTATTCATGCCCCACAACAGCTGTGTCACATCTTCACCCATTCTCTCGTGATCCTGTCGCTGCTCCTCTCACTGGCAGCAGCTTCCCAGAAAAAATAGGGGCCATCAGGTATGAACTTTTCCAAACTCCTGATGCCTCCTTACCACAAAATAAATGTATCATTTCCGGGGCGCCTGGGTGGCTCAGTGGGTTAAAGCCTCTGCCTTCGGCTCAGGTCGTGATCTCAGGGTCCTGGGATCGAGCCCCGCATCGGGCTCTCTGCTCAGCAGGGAGCCTGCTTCCTCCTTTCTCTCTGCCTGCCTCTCTGCCTACTTGTGATCTCTGTCAAATAGATAAAATCTTAAAAAAAAAAAAAAAGAATTTAAATGTATCATTTCCACCTTACTTTCCTGCCCCACTCCCTTCCTCTGATCTCTTATGTAAGCCCTTCTACCTTTTGTCTAAGAGTCATTCCTCTGTATTTTGGTTCCATGCACTCCCACTCTTCCAGGATCTTGCTTCATCATTTATTCTTTCCCTTTCATATTTTTAAATTTCTCCCTCCTTCTCATTCTTCACATCAGTATATATCATTTTCCAGTCTTTCTTAACTTTGAACTGACATTGTATTGGATGTCTCTTTTCACAGGCAACCTTTATTCTAGAAATATTCCATACTCACTGTCTCTTTACCTTCAGTGACCACTGCCATTGAATACCTCAGGTTTTTACTGAAAGTTTAGGGATAATGAAGTTTTTGGCCACACATCATTTTCTTACTGGTTGTCCCTCCTTAGATCATAACCTGACACCGTTTTAACAGTCCCCCTTTCCTTTCCCTTCTTTCTTTCTTATTTCTAAATTACTGTTACTTTATTATCCTGAGCAGTTTAGTCTCTTTGTTACAATCCTGGTGTCTCTAGAAGAGGTTAAAAAACAAAAGCTTGTATCTTCGGGTAGTTCATATAAATGTGGGGTACAGCTTCACAAGACAAAGCATGGTGGGGACTGTGGTGAACTAAGAATACAAGCCCTCCTAATGATACTCAAATTCAATTTCAATTTCAATCTCAAAACAAAACAAACCAAAACCAGCAGGCAAATCTTTCTGATTGTCTTTATCATTCCAAGGGGCCCTCACCTTGCCTTTTATAATTAAAAGGCCTAAATACTTGTTTTCTCAAAAGCACCATCTGTCTCTGAAATAAATGTTGTTCTTTTTCCCAGATTATAAAAGAAAAATAATTGAGAATTTTCAATAACAGTTGTTTTCTTCTCACCATATGTAGAGATTCAAATGTAATTATAGTTTCTTAAACTGATTCCATGATATCCGATGCCTGCCTTACACAATTTTATTAGATTTATTGACATTTTGGTAAATGTGAATCCTTCTTGTTTAATTTTACTTTATATGTTTGATAATGATACTTTTACTTTTTTGTTTGCCTTTATACCTGCATTTTGAATGATTGATTTCTCCACTCTGTTATTTCCCCTCAACTTAGGTTAATATTTTTTTTGTAAAACTGACTTCTACAAAAAGAGATTTTATTAGTCAAATTTTATTAGCCTATTATGAGTCAAATTTTAATGTGTGTTAAAATTACCTACTTGTTAAATGCAGATCCTAGAGTCATAAAACCAGAGATTCTGATTCTCTAGGACCTCAGAAGCCTGCATTTTTTACCAAACACCCCTGTTAATCTGGTTTCAGAGAAACACAGTATTTGAAAAGTTAATATAACAGCGTAATATATAATTAATATATAATTACATAATAATATAACAGCCTAATAATAACATTCCTAATAGGAATTGGGCAATTAGCAAATAACAGTATCTTCTCACATATTCACTTCATTTGAAAGAAGAGCCACAAATTCAAGCCATAATTTTAAATCTGTCAATATTATGTTTAGAAAATCTGATAATAATGAAAGAAGACCCTTTGGATACAAGAGTATTTGACCAGTCAAAGCAAGGGGAAATTTCTATATTCAAGTTGGTTAGTACATTTAGAATATTTGGCTGATTTTACTGTTTTTCTATTTATTCTTTCCCTTTGTTTTTGGTATCAAAATGTTTTGGTATCAAAATGTTTTGGTATCATATTTTAAATACCATGTTTTTGGTATCAAAATGTTTTGGACTGGAAGTCCTGACTCAGACTAGTTTAATCAACATGGAAACCTTTTATTTACATACCAAGAAGGCCAGAGGTAGGGTGCGTTCCAAGTTTGGTTTTAACCAGTGGCCTGATAATAGCATCTTGGACCCAAGTTCTTTCTCTCCAATGTAGCTATTACAATAGCAGCTTCATCCTAACCCAAAATTGATCTTCCATCCCACTACCACCTACCAATGAAGAATGCTACGTTCTTCCTTGTTAATGCCCTGCAGAAGAAACTCCCTAAATCATGAAATATAAGTCTGTTCCTGTAGTTTGATGACGAGCTGAGTTAAGAGCATGCCATCAGCTAATTGATTTGAGAGAATTCAGGATTTCTCCTTAAAAGCTAGGGACATGGTCATCTTCCTCTGAAGCAATTGGCTAGTAGAGGAACAAAATCAAGGTTATCTTTCAAGTTTGAGAGAGTTGATGGTGAAATATATTAATGGAATTTATCTTGAAGTTATCCTTTTCATCAGTACTAAAAGAATAAAAAATCTGCTAAGGTTATTATTAGCAGATCTTATACCCTTTGGTTTTAGAAAGACTGATTCTTTCCCAGAATTGACAGTCATTTTGTGAGAGAAGGCAGCAGCTCTCTTTGGTCTCCCTAGTTTGTTAACTGTGGATAGGGTCCAGAGTAATCCTTTCACTTACCTCCTTCAACCTTAAAATACATGTAGATTAATCTTGCAAATAAAGCTAATAAAAATGTTTTTTGGGGTTCCATTTATTTTTGTCTGTAATATCATTAGTTCAGTATTAGAATAGAAAGCTATAGATTGAAAAACCAAATTATTTGAGATCTAGTTTTTGTAGATAAATTTTTACTTGGACAATAAAGCTTGCTGCCTCAAGGTTTAATTAAAACCTTTCATAGGGTTCTGTCCTGGGGAGCAGTTCACACCTCAGTTTACCATCCCACCCCCCAGGTCTTTAGAGTATTTATTTCATCAGATGCCAAACAAAGAAGTTGTGAATATAGATGTGACAAGGTGTGAACACAGTCTATTTCTAGGACCCTTATTATAACTTCCCTTCGGAAGGTGCCCAGAAAAATGTACAAAAATCCCCACTTTTATGCAGTTAGAATCCTGTTGATGTAATGAGAATAATGGAGGGTGTATACTCCGTTTTTTAAAGTACACATTTACAAAAACAAGTAGCAGAACTGTAGGAGAAATAAGTTAGTGTATAGAATTAAATATGGCTTCTAGAATTAAATTGCTAGAATTAAATACTGCTTTTCAGGACATTTAAGATGAGGTATTCCTTAAAATCTCAGCCTGCCCTCTTCTCATTTCTTTTGATTCTTCTGGAAGGGCAACATGGTCCAACCATGTGGCAGTATGCTTGCTTTTTTTCTCCCATCTAAGAATAACAACCACATAAATCAGATTGCCAGAGTCATTTGTATTTCAAATACTCAATCCAGTTGCCCAAGACAGTTTGGGATAATAAAGCACTGACTTTGAAGTCAAAGGACCTACATTCAGAAAAATCCTAACACTGTCACTCCTTGTAAGGTAAGTGTAATTATCCCTACATTACAAATAATGAAGTTAAATAATTTGCCCGAGATTATACCTCATAAATGATGGAGGTAAAGTTTGCCTAGCTACAAAGCTGGTTTTAAGAGAATTAGGTAAGACTTCGGGGAGTATAGTTTATTTTGGCAGGAAGAAAAGCTGAATTCATTTAACAATAATTTAATGAACACTAGATCCAGGTATTGGGGTATAGCAGTGAGCAAAAAAACAAAACCATAAGGGCCTTGTTCTCATGGACCTTACATTCTATTTGGGGGAGAAAACCAACATATTATGTCAATAGGTAATATATTTATGAAGAAAAATTAGACAAAGTGTATAGAGTGGTAGGGATTAAGAGAAGCTATTTCATATAACATGTTGGAGAGGAGGAATTTCCTCTTCCCTTTAAGGTCCTTCTAGCTGGATTTAGAATCAACAATAAGACAGCTTAACAGTAGGAAGTCAAATTTAATAGACTACTTAGGGGGAATCCACACAGACATGGAAATTCCTAAAGATAGTCGGGCAATGAGATACTTCCATGACCTAAGGAGAGGGATAGGGTCTGGGGATACAAAGGGAAAAAAGACCACTAGCAGAAGGGAGAGATGTCTGGAAAACAAAGGTGCTCTCTTTATGTAGATAAGTTTCTTAGATAAAGAGAGATCTTTGTTAATAGCTCTCTTTCTGGAAAAGCAGGCAGTTGAGGGGGAGGTAAAGAGCTTTTTCTGAGTCTGCTAGGTTTGGATTGCTTTTAACTCAAAATAATGTTCGTGCCAAAGTGGCCCAGTTGAGGGTGGCCTACCACTGGTCCCTACAGTGGTCTGATAAGTTGACATTTGAGCAGAGCTCTGAAAGAAATGAGGGAGTGAGCTCCATAGTCATTTGAGGGAAGAACCTTTCAGGAGGAAGCAGTAAGGCTCTGAAGCAAGCGAAGTCTTGGCATGTCCCAGAAAAAAACAAGGAAGTCCCTGTGACTAGAAAACAATGGGTAAGAGGAAACCAGTAGGAGATAAATTCAGAGAGCTAGCCAGGGGAAGAGTCCTGTAGATGATGGTAAGCCTTATATGCTTTGTTTTTTACTATGAGTGTTTAAAGCATTTGGAGCAGAGGAGTGGCATAACCTGACTTTTTTTTTTTAAGATTTTATTTGTTTATTAGAGTGTGCACAAGGGGAGGGAAGGGGTAGGGGAGAGGAAGAGGGAGAGGAAGGAGAAAAGAATGTTAAGCAGACTCTTCAGTGAGCATGGATCCCAATCCAGGGCAGGGTCCCATGACCTGAGCTGAAACCAAGAGTCTGACGCTTAATTAACTGAGCCACCCAGGTACTCCATAATCTGACTTCTCTAAAGGATCACTTAGGTTGTTTAAAGAAGAGAGTATAAATTGGTAAAAGTAGACCAAGAAGACCTTTTATGAGACTAATGTAATATAAAAAACAGAGTGAAAATAGCCTGAATTAGGGTGGGGCTGATGAAGAGGTAGAGAAATAGTTGGAATCTAGATATTATTTGACGGTAGAATGACAGGATTTGTTGATAGATTAAGTTTGAGAGTGTGCAGAAGGGAAGAGGCTACAAGAGGGAAGAGGCTACAAGAATTTTGGCCTGAGCAACTGGAAGAATGAAATTGCTTTTTATTAATCTGGGGAAGGCTAGAAGAGAGACATGTTGGATAAGATAGAGAACCAAGGAATCAATTTGATAGATCATTGAGATCTATTTAATTTATGTGATAAGAGACATTTATATGGATCCAGACTGAGAATTTATCCAGGCAGGAAATAAGGGTCTTTTAGCCATTCATATATGGGTGATGGAAACCATGAGATTAGATGAGCTCCCCTAAGAATGTGTATAGAGAGCAGAGAGGATAGAACTTTAGAGCATGACCACATTTAAGAGATTTTTTTGCAGGTTTGCAAACCAAACCTTTGATATGAGTTTACAGATTAGCTATTATTAAAAAATTTGAATCCATACTAATACAGTAATAATAGCACAATTTTTATTGCTATGGTATACTTTTAAATGAAAAAGATATGTAGAAATTAGCTATGTGTTGAACTTAGGCAAAATAAAAAATTGTTTATAACTGAATTTAATAGTACTATCTTTTTTTTTTTTTTTAAGATTTTTACTTATTTATTTGACAGAGATCACAAGTAGGCAGAGAGGCAGGCAGAGAGAGAGGAGGAAGCAGGCTCCCCACTGAGCAGAGAGCCTGATGCGGGGCTCGATCCCAGGACCCTGGGATCATGACCTGAGCCGAAGGCAGAGGCTTTAACCCACTGAGCCACCCAGGTGCCCCAGTAGTACTATCTTTATGTACATAATTATGGTTACAACAAAAATGTTTTCAACATGCAGGGTCAGTATTAAAATGGGAATTTTTTAATTTGTCTTGTCTTTAATGGTGGTTCTTTTATAAGAAGCTTGATTATACCATTGTTAAGTATGTGATTTAGTATTTCAGCTTCTACTAAGTACAAGGCATCTTTAAGCACCATGGTCAAAAGCTTCCTTGATTGTTTAGTGGGTGGTAAAAATTGTTCTTTAACTGCTCAGTTTTTTTTCTGCCTTTAAATTGTCAAACATATTGGGGTGCCTGGGTGGCTCAGTGGGTTAAAGCCTCTGCCTTCGGCTCAGGTCATGATCCCAGGGTCCTGGGATCGAGCCCCGCATCGGGCTCTCTGCTCAGCAGGGAGCCTGCTTCCTCCTCTCTCTCTGCCTGCCTCTCTGCCTGCTTGTGATCTCTGTCTGTCAAATAAATAAATAAAACCTTTAAAAAAATAAATAAATAAATAAATAAATAAATAAATTGTCAAACATAAACAGTGCTGTTTCTACCAGATGTCAGGAATTTATGAACATTTCATATTCTAGAATACAGAATCACCTGTGGGCTAAGGCCAAGCACAGAAAGATTGAATTTAAGTACTTTGGAAAAACAGGTTGGTGTTGGAGAAAGGAACAACTGTCTTTGCTTTCAGGCTGTGCCTTTGTAATGTAAATATAGTTTCTTTTCCCCAAAATGTCCTTTTCTATTCTTCTCTCCTTCCCTGGGGACTCTTTCAACACAGGTGTTTTATTCTACTGTAGTTCTTGTCGGTGCTAGGAGCCTTAGGGGTAGTAAACTGATAGTGTCCCTTGCAGGCCACATATTAGACATATTAGAGCCTGCTTCCCTCTCTCTCTCTCTGCCTGCATCTTTGCCTACTTGTGATCTCTCTCTCTCGAGCGCTCTCTCTCTCTCTCTCTGTCAAATAAATAAATAAATAAATAAATCTTAAAAAAAAAAAAGAGGGGGCGCCTGGGTGGCTCAGTGGGTTAAAGCCTCTGCTTTCAGCTCAGGTTGTGATCCCAGGGTCCTGGGATCGAGCCCCACATCGGGTTCCCTGCTCAGCAGGGAGCCTGCTTCCCTCTCTCTCTCTCTGCCTGCCTCTCTGCCTACTTGTGATCTCTGTCAAATAAATAAATAAATAAATAAATAAATAAATAAATTTAAAAAAAGAGTTGTATAGAAATTTGGATACCCATAAGGAAGAAAACTGAGAATCTTATTTTGAATTGTTAAATAATTCTATAGTTCACTTTTTTCCCCAACACAGCATTCACATCAATCCCAGTTATTAAATATTCGCAGTGCCTCAGGAGATAGTTGTGGTTTCTCCAAAAGCATCAGGAGACCTGCTCTGCTACTGAAAGGAAAGCTTCATGATTTTAGCAAGTCACCTAACCAAATCAGTTTCTTCACCTGTTAAAGGAGGTTATTATTCTAAATGATCTAATGATCTATTCTGTTTCAAATCTCAGTCTTCATTCTTCAAGCTAGGTAACAGAAAATGTGTGGTTTTCATATTTAAAGACTTCTGGAAAACATTAACATGTAAAATTTACTAATACATTTATACCCTGGTTCTGTGATGCAATGTGTATCATATTTGAGAAATTTACAGGGCTGCTACTACGGCCTCGCCAAAAGTGTGTCCTGTAGCACCGTTAGGGTAACACGTACTTAAATATATAATAAATGCCCAACTTCCAGACTTCCAGAGTCTTTGTGTAAAAGTAGCTTCCCAAGCTCCAGCCATCACCCTACCCAAAAGCCACTGAAAACAGCAGCAACAGCAAATCCTAGATCAGTCCCAAAATGACAGTTATTCTTTTCCTTCTCCTTGTACCTCTTGGCCCTTTTATCTTAGGACTTCAAAACTCAGGTCAGAATTCTGTGTCAGTAGCTTTTGAACTTTTTTGATACAGCATAGAGCCCGCAAAGGAGCCTAATTATACAAATGTGTATGAATTTAAATGTGTATAGAGTACATAGTTGAAACATAGTTATTTAACTAAAAGGAATGTATGCCAATATTTTTTATTTTCTGTTTCATTTTTTTGGTGCTGCTTGTGACACACTGAATTGATTTTACAACTAAATGTAGCCCCCATTTATAGAACTCCTACTAAAGAAAAATACAAACCTCCAGTCGACATAAAATTAAACTTTCAGAAAAGTATTTATTTGTAAAGTGAGGAATGTCTGTTTATGGACCTATACATTTCTTTTGTAATCATACTAAACCTTCATTGATTTTGAATGATTTGATAGGAACGATTGGGCATATGTAGTACTTTTATTGGGGGGGGGGGACAGGTAGAGGGAAAAGGGGAGAGAGAATTTGAAGCAGGCTCTATGCCCAGCACAGAGTCCAGTGTGGGCTTTGATTTCACACCCCTGAGATGATGACCTGAGCAGAAATCAAGAGTCAGATGCTTAACTGACTGAGCCACCCACATGCCCATGACATATGTAGTACTTTTGAACGAATGAGGCTTATTGTCAGATTTAATATCTCTAGCAGCAAATTAGTCTAACAAAATCTTGTCAAGGTTTGTAAGAGTTCTACTAAATAAAAAAGTATTTTGCCTTTCATCTTCTTACCACTTTAATATTCATAAACTATGAAGAAAAGATTTCTAAGTAAAGATAAACTTCAGTCCAAACTTGCTGGATTATCATTAATTCAAACTTTACGTGAAGATTAATTGAAGCATATCAACTCAGGTTTGATTTTTTTTATTTGATTTCTAATATGGATAAGCATAACCACCTTATTTGAAAGGAATATAGATATTTCTATTACTAGAGTAGCTACAATTTAAAATTCTTAACAGGTAGCAAGCTCTGAGCTGGAAGTTATGTACATTCTATCATTTAATCTTTGCCATATGGGGTAGATACTTACCCATTTTAGAGCTAAAGAAACTGGGGATTAGGAAGGATAAGTAACTTGTCCGGTAATTGTCAGTAGCATTTCAACCCAGGTCTATCTGTTCCACAGCGTGCTTTGAGACTTTATGCTAGCTAATGTCAGAGTAGCCATAGTACCTAAGTGTCAGAGCTGTTAGACTTGGGGAGAAGAATAAAGAAATCTTAATTTAAGGTATGGTAAAATAGTTTGAGACATCTATGGTTGGACTAAAACTTAGGCAGAGAAGAGAATTTTAACTCGTTTCTCCCTGCTAGTGGCTTCTAAAATATTTGGTTTGATTCTTTCCCTTTTTTACAAACTAATGTGATTACATAATTATTTACTATGTTTCCTTGCTTATAAGACTACTGGCTCATTTAGTAACTTTTTAGAAGTGTAAATATTGCCTTAAAAGTATGTAAATCTTTTATTAGCTGTTGGTCTAACAAGTATTTATCCATATAATCGATAACTAAGTTTTCTTCAGTATCACAAAGTTTGATTCTAAGCTTTCCTCTCATTCTCAGATCAAAGAATGTCTTGAATTATGTCTGGCCATCAGCAATTTTCTGTAGTATCCCAGCAACAGATTAGTTTTTGGGATGCCTGGGTGGCTCAGTGGGTTAAGCCTCTGCCTGTGGCTCAGGTCATGATCTCAGGGTCCTGGGATCAAGCCCTGCATTGGGTTCTCTGCTCAGCGGGGAGCCTGCTTCCCCTTCTGTCTCTGCCTGCCTTTCTGCCTACTTGTGTTCTCTCTCTCTCAAATAAATAAATAAAATCTTAGGGACGCCTGGGTGGCTCAGCGGGTTATAGCCTCTGCCTTCGGCTCGGGTCATGGTCCCAGGGTCCTGGGATCGAGCCCCACATTGAGCTCGGCAGGGAGCCTGCTTCCTCCTCTCTCTCTGCCTGCCTCTCTGCCTACTTGTGATCTCTGTCTGTCAGATAAATAAATAAAATCTTAAAAAAAATAATAAATAAAATCTTAAAAAACAAAACTAGTTTTTGTAACCCGGACTTGTGATTTTCTTTTTTTAGTTTGTTTTTTACTTAACACCTTTGTGATAGCCTATACAAACTGTGAAAATTACCCATCTTAGAATAAAGGAAATATAGTACTATATATAAAGTTAATTTGGGGGTCCCTGGCCTCATTTTTCTGATCTTTTCATGCAGCATGAGCTATGTTTTATAGCTTTTGTGCTAAACCTGAGAGAAATCTAAAATATTATCTATGATAATGAGAAATACATATTTCTGTGTTTTAGAAAAATAACAAATACCAATATTTTGGTTAAACTAGTTTAAGAAATTAAAGTCCCATAGGTGTGTTTTGTGAAGAGAGAGAATAATTTTACAAGTGTTTTTCATAAATTTTTATTAATATATTGCAGGTAGTTATAGAAGATATGGTCCAAGACAGTCTAGTCTGAATACTTCGGAGATGAAAAAAGAATTCTCCTTTATTTTATGGGAGTGCATAATGAAAGTGCTCTGATTTGGGATTATTAATGTTTGTTCTTCAGAAGACGTTAAGAATGTGTATGAGTTCTGGCGTTCTTAGAAAGGAAGCTCTTTGGGAGCCTTGTTCTCCCTTTTGATTACCTGCAGGTTTCCCCTACTTCTTGAGTATGAACAGTTTATGGCAAGAGTGAGTTTCTAATAATATTGCCATCATCTTTCTTCCCTCCTTCCCCCATTCCTGTAGGTGTACCAACATTCGACCAGGAGAGACTGGAATGGATGTAACAAGCCGCTGCACCCTTGGAGACCCCAATAAACTGCCAGAAGGGGTTCCCCAACCCGCCCGCATGCCCTATATCTCAGACAAGCACCCTCGACAGACCTTGGAAGTGATTAACCTTCTGAGAAAGCACCGGGAGCTCTGCGATGTGGTGCTAGTTGTGGGCGCTAAGAAGATATATGCCCATCGAGTTATTTTGTCAGCCTGTAGTCCCTATTTCCGAGCTATGTTTACTGGAGAATTGGCAGAGAGCCGTCAGACAGAAGTAGTGATTCGAGACATAGATGAGAGGGCTATGGAACTACTGATTGACTTTGCATATACCTCCCAGATAACTGTGGAAGAGGGCAATGTTCAGACCCTTCTGCCAGCTGCTTGCCTCCTTCAGCTGGCAGAAATACAGGAAGCTTGCTGTGAATTCTTAAAGAGACAATTAGATCCTTCTAATTGCCTGGGCATTCGGGCTTTTGCTGACACACATTCATGTCGTGAGTTGCTAAGGATAGCAGACAAGTTTACTCAACATAACTTTCAAGAGGTGAGTTGTACTTGGTGGTTTGAATGCAGTCATAATGTATTGGTCAGGAGAGCAATATGAGTTCATGTTCTGCTAACTAACATGTACCTGTTCGGATATTTACTGCTGATTCTAACTCATAATACCAAAGATAAAAGTTGTTATAAATTCTAAGCCTGATTTTTATTTTAGAGACCAATTTTATGTTCTGTCAATAAAAGTTATAGTTTAGGGATTTGATTCTACCTAGCCGTATTAATAAACTAGTTTATAAGTCAGAATACAGTTTATTAATTCATTAGGAAATCGGTGTCTGATAGGATACCTGGTATCAGTCATTTGTATGAAACATTACCTTCCCGATTATGTGGATTTTTCATCAGAATAAATAATAAATCAGCAGTTACTTGGAGAACTAACAATCAGAAAAATTAAGTTAGAGATGTAAATGAAAAGAATTTTTCATTAAATCTTATTTTTCATTCATTTATTTAATAAATACGTGAAAAGCTACCGTTTCAGACACTGTGCTTGGGAAAAAAGGCTAGACGTAGTACTGAACAAGATGCCTAGAGTGTCTCTTCTCGTGGAGGTTATAATCAGGCAGGGAGTATATCCACTGAATGCATAATTACATAAATAATTATATAATAATTATAAATAAATATAAATAATTATAAATAATTATAGTTAATAGGTGCTACAAAGAAGCCTGGATGATTTAACATATTACAGAGAGATTCAACTTTGGTTCTGTAACAGCTGATTACAAAATTCTGAGACATGAAAAAGCATAACTAGGTTGAGAAACTGAAAGACACCCAGTGAGAGCCAGAGAACAAAAGAGAGGATGTTATTACATAATTTTACAGAAAGAACAGAGCCCCATCATATTGGAGTTAATAGACCATGTTAAGAATTGGAAGTTTAGGGGTGCCTGGGTGGCTTAGTCATTAAGTGTCTGCCTTTGGCTCAGGTCGTGATCCCAAGGTCCTGTTGTCAAGCCCCGTGTTGGGCTCCCTGCTCAGTGAGACACCTGCTTCTCCCTCTCCCACTGCCCCTGCTTGTATTCCCTCTATGCTCTCTGTCTCTCTCTCTGTCAAATAAATAAATAAATAATCTTTTAAAAAAGGAGAAAAAGAAGAATTTGAAATTTAATCTTAAGAGGAATAGAAAACGATTGAAGAGCTTTAAGCAAAGACATGGTCCCTTTTGCACTCTTCTCCTCACCAGGATAACTTCCAGTAGATCAAAGATTTAAAAATACAAATAGAACCATGAGAATATTAGAAGATGATATGGAGCAATTCCTTTTTTGTTTTTTTTTTAGCAATTCCTTTTTAATCTTGAACTGAGAAAGGCCTTTCTAATTGACTAACACAGAAGGCATAGAAGAAAATATAGATAGATTTGACTACATAAAAGTAAAAAAATTTTGGGCGCCTGAGTGGCTCAGTGGGTTAATCCTCTGTCTTTGGCTCAGGTTATGATCTCAGGGTCCTGGGATTGAGCCCCACATCAGGCTCTAGGCTCAGCAGGGAGTCTGCTTCCCCCTCTCTCTCTGCCTGCCTCTCTGCCTACTTGTGACCTCTGTATGTCAAGTAAATAAAATCTTTTAAAAAATTTTTTTGCATGGCAAAACAAAAAAACAGTAACAAGATTAAAGTCAAAGACAAAGTGAGGGCCTGGATGGCTCAGTTAGTAGAGCATGCAGCTCTTGATCTCAGGGTTGTGAGTTCGAGCCCCACGTTGGGTATACAGATTACTTAAAAATAAAATCTTAAAAAAAAAAAAGACAAAATGGAGCAAAATATTTGCAGCTATCACAGATAATAATCTCTTTAATACAGCAAGAAATCTTATTGGTCAATAACGTAGCCAGTGATGTAACCAAAAAATGGGCAGTAAACACATTCAGATTGCCCTTAAACATATAAAAGTCTGCTACAAGTTGTTTATAATAGCTGAAACACAAACTAAAACTATATCAAAGTACTATTTTTCACTTCTCAGATTACAAAATTATAATGTATCAGATTACAAATATCTAGAAGTTTGATTCCACATCCTGTTGACAAGGCCATGGAGACAAGGTAATGAAACTACATTGCTAGTGTCAATATAAATCGAAACAGCCTCCTTGAAAGGAAATTTGCACACTTTTTTCACACTCTTTGACTCAGCAGTTCTATTTCCAGGAATTTGTGCTACAGATATACTGGAGAAAGGAGCAGTTTGAGATGAGATCATGGGTTTTGTTTTAGATATATTTAATTTCCTATATTTATATGTCATATATATATATACACACACATACACATTTATTTATTTATTTATTTATTTTTAAGATTTTATTTATTCATCAGAGAGAGCGCACACACAAGCAGGCAGAGGCGGAGAGAGAAGCAGGCTCCCTGCCGAACAAGGAGCCCAATGTGGGACTTGATCCCAGAATCCTGGAATCATGACCTGAGCCGAAGACAGCAGCTTAACCAACTGAGCCACACAGGCGTCCCTATTTATTTATTTATTTATTAGATATATTTAATTTTGTAAATAGAGATACTGAGCCAGACCACTGTTTATGAGTCCTTTATCTTAGAAGTTAGACTGAGATTAAAATTCATCAACTCATAATGAAACTATGATGACATAATCCTTTTAAGGCAGGATTCAACACAGAAACCATAAAAGATTGGTATATTTGATTGCATTACAATTTAAAACTTTTTGGTAACAAAAAGGCACTATAAACAAGGTCAAAAAATCAGTACCACTGAGGTCACTAAGAAGGAAGAGAGAAGAGAAGAGCTTTAACATTTTTCCAACATTGAAGGATGGTTGGTGAAAGAGCAACTGGTTGAGGAAATGGAATAACGAGAGAAGAGGAAAACCAGGAGTGTGAGATCATGAAATGGCAACAGAGGGATTTTTTTATTTTTAAAGAATGAGGACAATTACATATATATATATATGTAATATATATATTACTTATATATAAGTATATATACTTATATATAAGTATATATACTTATTACTACATATATATATATGTATTGTCCTCATTCTTTAAAAAAAAAAACTTACTGGCTTATGCATTTTATATATATATATAAAGTGCATAAGCCAGTAAGTTTTTTTTTAAAGAATGAGGACAATATATATATATATGTATATATATACTGGCTTATGCATTTTAAATATATATATATATATATATATATATATTGCATAAGCCAGTAAGTTTCCAGAAATTAAGATTAGGGCCATTGACCTTAAGAAATATTAAAACATCACAAACATTTTAGTACTAGAGAAGGTATTGATCTGTTGAGCTGTAAAGAGTCCAGAAGTTGACATTTCAAGTCCGTGGAGGAAAGTGGAATTGTTTAATAAATAAATGTCATTTGGAAAATGGTGATTTGAGGGAAAAAATAAAGATGGAATTCCCAATGGATGAATAATTTAAACCTAAAAAATGAAATTCTAAAAGTTAGTTATTAGTTGGCTGGTAGTAAAAATGACCTTTCCAAGCAGGATACAACCAAGAAGCCATTAAGAAAGATTGATAAATTTGATTGTCTAAAATTAAGAATTTTTGTTCTTTATAATGACAATAACAACAATAAGAGCACCATAAACTAAATAAAAAAATCAATGTCAAACTCATACCTGGAGCATACATGAGGGAAAAAAATAGTAATTTCCATAAAACTCATACAAATTCAGTAAGAAAAACCATGAAAAACAACAGAAAAATAGGTAAAGGGTATAAAAAAGTAATGTGTAAAAAGAGATACTCAAATATAAGTAAACAGGGGTATCTGGGTGGCTCAAATGTAAGTAAACATATGAAAGTTTAGTCACCCTTACATGTAATTAAAGAAACATACATCAGAACAAGATACCTGGGGCCCCTGGGTCGCTCAGTCTGTTAAGCGTCTGCGTTTGGCTCAGGTCATGGTCCCTGGGTACTGGGATGGAGCCCCTCATTGGGCTCCTTGCTCAGCGGGAAGCCTACTTCTTCCTTTCCCTCTGCCTGCTGCTCCCCTGCTTGTGCTCTCTCTCTCTGTCAAGTAAATAAATAAAGTCTTAAAAAAAAAAAAAAAGAACAAGATACCATTGTTAACGGATCAGGTTGGAAAAACTTTAATTTTATTTGAAAGAAAATAGAAATTTATAAGAAATTATAAGAAAAAGAAAAAAAAACTTTCATATATCCCTTACCAAGAATCCCAGTTGTTAACATTTTGCCACATTCGTTACTGTTCTCTCGTTATGTCAAATATTTTTCTCTGAACAATTTGACAGTAGATTGCATACATCATATTCCTGTACTCTTGAACATTTCAGTATGTATTTTCTAAGACCAAGGGCATTTTTTTTACATAGAATTCTCTTACAACAGTTGATTTATCAAATTCAGGAAATTTGACATTGATTAAAAGCAATATTTAATGCATAGTTCCCATAGTTCCCTTTATAACAATTATTTTCCAGTCCAGATTCTAGAGCAGATGATTGCACCGCCTTTAGTTGTCATGGTTTTTGAGTTATAGATAATCTGTAGTAATTCTTTCCACATTTAAGAGCATAAGCAACTTGTCTGATGTTTCCTAATGGGCAGATTCAATATACATTGAATACTCAAAAGTGATATTTTGTTCTTCTCAATGCATCACAGAAGTACCTGGTATCTATTTGTCCCATTACTGATTATGCTAACTTTGATCACTTGGTTAAGTGGAGTCCTAAAGTTTCCTATTAAGTTATTATTTATCCTTTTTAACTAGTAAGAACTTTTACAGAGAGATGCTTCAAATCCATGTCAATGTCCTATTCCTTATCAAACTTCTACTCACTTTCACTTCCATCCATTGATAATTTCTGCCAAATTAGTTATTACTATGATGGTTGTAAAATGGTGATTTTAAAAAATTTTAAAAATGGTGATTTAAAAAAATTTTTAAAAATTCCCACTTTTCTGTAAACATTCTTCTATAAGGAAGAATTTTCCTTGTTCTGAGTGATTAACATTCTGGACTCAGACTTTTATTCTAGTTGATGGATGATAGTCCTTCATTACCATTTATTATTTTGGTGCTTTATAGTCTGATTTATCCTTCCTATGCTTACTTTTGCAAAATTAAGCAGAGATATGCATGTTTTTTATTTCCATTTCTGTCCTACACAAAAGGTAGCATTGTGTACGTTCTCTTTTGCACTTTGCCTTCTATTTAATTTATTCTGAAATTCATTCCGTATCAGTTCATAGAGATCTTCCTTGTTCTCTCTCCACAGCTGTGTTCTTCTCCTTGTGTGTACCACATTTTGTTCAGTCAGTTTCCCGTGTTTGAGCATTTAGATGGTGTTCAGTGTTTTGCCATTATAAATAAGGCTGCAATGAATAGCCTTGTGTGTGAATATTTCAGTGTTGTTGGAGGTTTATTTTCAGGATAAATTCCTAGAAATGCGACTGCAGGGTCAAAGGTTAACTGCGTATGTAATTTTGTTAAATATCACCAAATTCTCCTCTATGGGGATGGAACCATTCTGACCATAATACATGAGGGTGATTGTTTCCTCATAGCCTCGCTAACAGAATATATTGTCAACCTTTTGAGTTTTTGCTAGTCTATAGATGAGACGTGGAATCTCAGTGTGGTTTTAATTTGCATTTCTCTTAATATAAGTAAAGTTGGATATCTTTCATATGTTTAGGGGGCCTTTTTAATATAATTTTTGTTATTGTTTATTATTATCTTTTGCCCATTTTCCTATTCAATATATTTTTTTCTCATTGTTTTAAAGTTCTCTCTATATATTAACAGTGATAACCTTTTATCTGTGTTACATGTTACAAACTCTTTTTCCCACTTTGCATTTGCCTTTTAACTCTGCTTGTGGTATTTTTGGTCATGAAAAGGTTTTTTTTTTAATATTGTCAAATGTATAAATCTTTTACTTTATTGTATCTGGGTTTTGAGGCAGAATTTGAAGCCTTGCCCTTTCCTCAGGGTACAAAGGAATTCACCCATATCTTTTCTAGTATTGAATATGGCCTCTCTGAGTTTTTCTTGTATAGGATATGAAATACTACTTTCTTTTTGTAAATACCCAACTAGTCCCAATATCATTTATTTAACCCACTGAGCCACCCAGGCGCCCCAATATCATTTATTTAAAAGTCTCTTTTTGCCCCCAGTGATTTGAGATAACATTTTTATTATATATTGAATTTCTGTGTGTGCTGGGCTCTAGATCTTCTAGTGTAGGCCAGACAGCACTACCACACTGTTTTCTACAATGTTTTAATTATTGAGGCTTTGTAGTATATATTAATACATAGTAGGGTTGTTAATACCCCTCCCATATAACTCTCTTTCTCAGTGTTTATTTTTCCAAATGGACTTAATATCACCATATCTAAGAAAAAAACTTGATATATTTATTGGGATCAATTTAAATGAGAGATGTCTTTCTGTTTCTTCAGTTCTATTTTTTTTTTATCAGGAATATTTTATACTTTATTTAAATTTTGTGCATTTCATCTTGTTATTCCTAAGTGTATTTTTTTGTTCCTTTTGTAATTTTTCCCATTAATGAAGCTTCTAACCAATTGCCATTAATGTATATGAAAGCTTACCTTACTGAATTTTTATTCTTTGAGTTACTTTTCCCATTGATTCTTTTTTTTTTTTAAGATTTTATTTATTCATTTGACAGAGATCAAAAGTAAGAGGAGAGGCAGACAGAGAGAGAGGGGGAAGGAGGCTCCCTGCTGAGTAGGGAGCCCGTTGCGGGCTCAATCCTAGGGGCTCAGGGCGATCATGACCTGAGCCCAAGGCAGAGGCTTAATCCTTTGAGCCGCCCAGGTGCCCCTTGCCATTGATTCTTTAGAGTTTTCTGAACATCCTGTTGTATCATGTGGATATCAGTATTTTATTTCCTCTCCAATTGTTAATACCTTTAATTGTTTTTTTTTTTCTCTAGTTGCTAGGGTTAATACTTCTAGTAAAATGTTAAATAGCAATGGATTATTGGACATACTTTGTTTCTGGCATTATTAGGAATGATTTTGGTGTTTTCCCATTAAGTAATATGCTCTTTTTAAGACTGAAGTATGAATATCTTATCATATTAAGGAAGTATCCATGTACAACAATTCCTGTTTTCTTAGATACTTTTTATTAGGAATGGTATTGAATTTTCTCAAGGGTTTTCTCAGTATTTATGGAGGTAATGATACGAATTTTCTCCTTAAACCCATTATTATGAATTACATATATGAGGTCCTAAAATTAAAGCCTCTTTGCATTCTACATACACACATTTTGGTCATGGTATACTGTTAATGTGATGTTGGAATCTATTCACTAATATTTTATATAGTGTTTTTATATTGATATTCAGAAGTGATGCTCGTCTTTAATTTTCTTGTGCTGTCTTTATCAGGTTAGATATAAATGTTATACTTCATGAACATGAGTTAGAAGTTTTCTTGCATGTTTTGTGCTTTGAAACAATTTATATAACATTGAGACTATGTCCTTTCTGAAAGTTTGGTAGAATTCCTTTGTGAAACTGTCTAGGCTTGGTGCTTTTATGTGAAGTAGTTTATTGATAATTTTCTCTATTCTATGAAATTTCCCCTTTTTACTAGGATCAATTTTGGTAGACTCTATTTCCCTAGAAAATTATCAATTTTATCTACATTTTCGAGTTTATTTGTATAGAGTTGTACAAAGTAATTTCTTTTAATTGTTAAATTTCTGCATCAATGGTTACTTGCCCCTTAATTTTTTTTTTTTTTTTTTTGAGAGAATGATTATGAGTGAAGTGCAGAGGAGGGGTGCATAGGCCAGGCAAAGGGAGGAGGAGAGAAAGAATCTTAAGCAGGCTCTATGATTGGTACAGAGCCTGACTCCATGTTCAATCTCACGACCCTGAGATCATGATCTGAGCTGAAACCAGATGCTCAATAAACTGAGCCCACAAAGGCGTATCTTACTCCTTGATATTTTACATTTTGCATATATGTGCTTTCAATGTTTCTTTTCCTTGAAAAAGGTAGCTAGTGGTATGTCTGTTTTATTCATGTTTTTCCAAAGAATCAGTATTTCAACTTACTCATTAGATCTACAATTGTTTTCCCTATTTCATTACATTCTGGTTTTACCTTTATTAGTTCCTTCCTTGTGTTTTCTTTTGACTTGCTGTGTTCTTTTTCTAGCTGTTTGAGTTGAGAATTTGATTTGTTTTCATCCTTTTACATTAACTACTATAAGTGTTTAAAGCCATAGTTTTCCTTTGATCACTGTTTTAAATATATTTCATAGATTCTTATTTTTATCGCTCAGTTGTTTTACAGTAACTCCATTTATATTTCTCTCTACGAGGAAAAATTAATAGCAAAATTTTAAATATTTAGGTGGAAAGAGTTTTTTTAATTTCATTTTCAATTTCTAGTTTTAGTGCACTGCAGTGTTTATAGTGTTTCTACTTAATGAAATTTACTGACTTTTTTAGTCACATAATATATGATCAGTTTTTCTGACTATTCCATATGTGCATGGAAAGGAAGTATATTTTCTTGTCTCTATTCTCATAGTATTTGATATATGCATAAAGTCCATCTTATTGATAGCTCTTTTATATTATTTTGTCCACAGACCTATGTATTAGTCTTTTATTATTTATTATTAATTATTATTTATTATATTAATTATTATTTATTAAAGTCTTTTATTATTAGTGTATTTCTGTTTCTCCTTGCCTCATCTGTAGTTTATATAGGTGGTCACTATGTTGCTTAATGCATATATAATCATAATTCTGTATCCTAATTACAGATTGTGACTTTTAGCTTTATAAAGTATCCTCCTTTGTCAGAATTACTTCATTTGTTGTCTTAATTCTACTTTGATACCTGGCTTTCAATTCTTGTTTTCTTTTGTTTCCACCTGCCTGATGTATCTTTGCCCATTTGCCCTTTACTTGTAGCCTTTTTGCATCATGTTTCAGGTATTTTTCTTGAATTTGCATAGAATTAAGTTTTACTTTGTGAGCCAGTTTGAAAATCCTTTTCTTTTCTTTTTTTTTTTTTTTAAGATTTATTTATTTATTTATTTGACAGACAGAGATCACAAGTAGGCAGAGAGGCAGGCAGAAAGAGAGGGGAAGCAGGCTCCGTTCTGAGCAGAGAATCTGATGCGGGGCTCCATCCCAGGACCCTGAGATCATGACCTGAGCCAAAGGCAGAGGCTTTAGCCCACTGAGCCACCCAGGTGCCCCTGAAAATCTTTTTTTTTTAAATAGGCAGTTAAAGCCCATTTCTATCTATTTCTATTACTGATATGTTTACACTCAACTCTATCATACTAATTTTTTATAAAAGGTATCTAATTTAGTTATATTTACTGTATTTCTTTTTCTACATGAAAAATCTGCTCTTCGTTTTTATTTTATTTGTTTTGGTATATAAGAACATTTGTGCTTTTGTTCTAGTGATTACTTTTGTAAAGTAGAAAAAGAAGAGCAAATTAAACCCAAAGTAAGTAGAAGGAAGAAGAGAATAAAGGTTAGAGCAAAAAACCAATGGTTCTTTGAAAAAAAATTAATGAACCTCTAGTTACATTGATCAAGAATAAAAGGAGGGAAGACAAAATTTACCAATATCAGAAATAAGAGGATATCACTACAAATCCCTCAGATTAAAAAGCATAATAAGGGAGTATTAACAACCTTTTGCCAGTAAATTCAACAACTGATGGGAAATGGACAACTTCTTTGAAAAACACAGATTACAGAAACGGACTCAAGAAGAAACAAAACCAGAACAATCCTAAATCTATGAAAGAAATTGAAACAGTAATTTAAAATCCTTCCCACAAAGAAAATACCATCCCGGATGGTGAATTCTATCAAACACTTAAAGAAGACATAATATTAATTTTATATAAAGTCTTTCAGAAAAAGAAGGAGGAGGCTGACAAATAAAGACAAAATCACCCTGATGTCAAAACCACAGATGCTAAAAAAAAACCTACAAATAGAGCTCTCTCATTAATTCAGATACGACAAAATTTAATAAAATATTAATAAATTGATTCCACTTAAATAGAAAAAGTGGAATACACCACGACTAAATGGAGTTCATACCTCACTAAAGTTAATAGAGTTAGTTTCTCATTTAAAGTAATCTAACTACTTCATACACTTTTTAAAAATAGATTTGACTCTTAATTTCATCCCACTATTTTCACATGTCAAAATCCACTCTCTAAAACTAAAGATTTGCCAGCACTGAGAATTTCCAAAATAATTTGCCAGAGTCAATGGACGCCACATTAAGAATTGCCGGCTTTTAGGATGATGGTAATATTTTGTATCTTGATTGAGATCATGGTTACATGAGTACACTGTTCAAAACTGATTGATCTGTACACTTAAAATAAATAAGGTTGATTTTTAAAAATTTCCTGCCTTAACCATAGCTTGTGTTTTGGATCTAAAGTAGTAGCAAATGTCTGAAGAATATCCTTAATAGTACAGAAAGTTTTAGAATCCCTTCCAGTTCTAACCGGGCCTCTCAAGTGAACCTGATATATACCATAATGAAATCCCCTTGTTCATGGACTAAAATGCACTAGTTTTTTCACTAGTTCTGTGCAGATAGAAAAATTGTCACCATTTGGGGCTTAACACGTGACTCATTTAAATTATTCTCTAACTTAAAACTATATTTAATTTCCTTCTATTTCATTAGACCTAGCTTAATTCATGCAGTGTTATTTTTGTCCATAAACATAAATTTAAAAATTGTCTTTCAACATTAAGTTTACCATTCACTTCTAGATGACTTTGCTTATTCACTCTTGTTGCTTTGAGCTTTATTCATTCTTCAAATTTCATCTGTATTCATCTGAAGAAACTAAAAGTAAGCTCATTACCAAAATAGTGTGGGACTTAAAATTCAGATCTCCTATAAACTTTTACTTAAAACAGATACTTTCAAGAATTATTTTCTTGGGGCTCCTGGGTGGCTCTGTTGGCTAAATGGTGGCCTTCAGCTCACGTCATGATCTCAGGCTCCCTGCTTAGTAGGAAGTCTCTTCTTCCACTGTCCCTCCCTGCTCCTCATGCCTGGGCGTTCTCTCCCTTCTCTCTCTCTCTCTCAAAAAATAAAACCTTAAAAAAAAAAAAGGAATTATTTTCTTAAACTGGTTGTTTGGTCAAGGATAGACTTCAGTGCTAGATTTGCTTTAATCGTGAGCATTAGTATCTTTTTCCTCTTGGTGGAAAAAGGAGAAGTGACAATTTAACCAGACCGGACTTTATCAAAAGTATTGTTTTTACTCTTTGCTAAGTGCCAAACAAATATTTTCT
The DNA here is from genome assembly GCF_002288905.1 of Enhydra lutris kenyoni. Taxonomy (NCBI): domain Eukaryota; kingdom Metazoa; phylum Chordata; class Mammalia; order Carnivora; family Mustelidae; genus Enhydra; species Enhydra lutris. The sequence goes on along the minus strand of NW_019154108.1, from coordinate 28,438,376 downwards.
CACACAGATTTTTATGTTTTCTTGCCATTTAGTGTTTCCAGTAGGTGACTAGTGAATATAATACTGATTTATTCATAAACTTTAAATTTGGTGATCATTGGTTTATAATCACTAAGTTGGGAAAAAGGATTTATACTTCGAACAAGATTCAAAAGAATGCTAAGGCGCTTCACAGAGATATATGATACCACCTTTGTGTTTAAGAGATCAGAGTGAAAATATTCATAAGGGGAAAGTAAGATACAGCCATGGCTACAGGGGGCCAGCACACTTGCTGTGAGGGCCAGCACACTTAATTTGGGGTCAGGCCCCGAATTTTGCTCTTGGTTTTATAACCCTATCATGGGGTTATCAGATAAAAAACAGGGTGCCCAGTTTAAGTATAAATTTCAGATGAACAACAAGTAATTTTTTAGTGTAAGTATGTCCTTTGATTTACTAATTCTGACAACCCTGCCACAGAGAGTACAATGCAGTCATTCTAACTACTGAGTCACCTGCGTGAGCAACCTCAGCTAAAATATGGAGGTAGCCTATTTAATTTCCTGACCTCCAGAAGGTTTCTCACTCAGACGATTTGAAAATTTGTGCCTATAAAAATCGTAGAGTTCATTAGTATTTTCTACTTTAAGTACAGCTGACCTTATGGCTCTCATGGTTTTGGAATTTGCATTTTTTTCTGACGTACTTGGGAAAAAACATTCTTAATCAAATATTCAAACTGCTATGGCTTATCTCCTATCCTGCTAAATATTCTGACTTTTTTATCCTAAAAAAAGCCCTCTTAAGAGGGTACATCTTCTGGGGCACCTGGGTGGCTCAGTGGGTTAAGCCTCTGCCTTCGGCCCAGGTCATGATCTCAAGGTCCTGGGATCAAGCCCCAAATCGGGCTCTCTGCTCGGTGGGGAGCCTGCTTCCCCTCCTCTCTCTGCCTGTTGCTCTGCCTACTTGTGATCTCTCTCCCTCTATCAAATAAATAAATAAAATCTTTTTTTAAAAAAAGTACATCTTCTGCATTAGAGGTTACACAGTAGGAATTAGAGCTCACACAGTAGGAATTAGAGCTCTTAATGGTATCCTTCCTGCACTAATAAATAATAGACATGACAGGTAGCACAGTCTTCTGAATGGGAGAACTGACCACATGGAGTGTAGCAGTCCTGTTTCCCTCCCTTCTCCACCTTGCACCCTGCCCCCTTCTACTCTACATACCGATGACAAGATTTACAAGATCTTGGGATTTGTGGCTGGACTGCACAACAAGGTAATATCCTTGTTGCCATTTCATCCCTGCGGTTGCTCCTCAGAGTGGTTTGATATTCACAGGTTTTCATGGGTCTAATGCTCTCCTGAGTATATTTGTTCTTGGTTGCAGAATTGTTAATACCCACATTCTTTTTTTTTTTTTTTAACTGGCCCCTTTGTGTTTCTGCCCCAGACATTTCTCTTTCAGCTACTAGTCTTCCTCTGAAAGCTTCCTCTGATTTTTTGTATGCCTCATATTTCTGGAGTTATAATTTGGTGTAGTTAGTTTGGTTTATTTTGAATGTAAACTTATATTTTGATACTTCATTATAGAAAAACAGAATTCCTTTTTCTTAAATAGCTTGAATCACAAATTATTATTTTTCCTCGATTTTAATTATGTCCTTGGTACGCTCCTTTGTTCCCCCACCCCTTTTTTTAATAAACTTTATTTTTTTAAAGATTTTATTTATTTTAGAACGAAAGAAAGTACGCGGAGGGAAGGGGCAGACTCTGTGCTGAGCATGGAACCTAACGCAGGTCTCAATCTCACAACCCTGAGATCACACCACCCATGAATCCCTAAACTTTATTTTTTTAGAGCAGTTTTAAGTTCATGGGAAAATGGAGCAGAAAGTTCAGAGTTCCCATGTACCCCAATTACACACACACTGTTATCCCTGTTATCAATATCCTGCACCAGAGAGGTATGTGTGTTACAACTGATGAACCTACATTCACATGTTATCATCACCCAAAGTCCATAATTTAAATTAGAGTTCACTGTTGCTGTTATACGTTCTATGGGTTTTGACAAATGCTTCCATCATTGTAGTAATATAAAGGGTAGTTTCATTGTCCTAAAAGTCCTCCATGCTCTGCCTATCTTTGTTCCCTTTTCAAAATTTTTTTCTTCTCTGGTACTCTTTTGAACTGCAGCTCCATTATGAAATAGAGCTTTGTCCCATAACCCTGAAGAACAATATCAAAACAGTACGTTAAATGTGGTCACAGGGTCTTTTCTTTATTCTTACCTAACTTTGAACAGGTGATGGAAAGTGAAGAGTTCATGTTGCTTCCAGCCAATCAGCTCATTGATATAATATCTAGTGATGAACTAAATGTTCGCAGTGAAGAACAGGTGTTCAACGCAGTGATGGCCTGGGTCAAATATAGTATTCAAGAAAGACGTCCTCAATTACCCCAGGTATGATGGAAATGTTTCTCCACGTAACTGTCTTTTTTGTAGTGGATGAAATAGTATATATTTGACTTGCAAAAAAGAAACAGTTGTCACTGTCCCTTATGTTAGACTGTAACAGAGATCATCTGTCTCCCAATAAATCATTAGATAGTGTTTAGAAACATTTTAAGTGTTTATCACTATGTACTTTTGCTCCTTGGCTTCCTCTCTATTTTGCCTCAGCTGTAGGTTACGGTATAGGACTAGTCAGAATCCGAATGGTACTAAAGGGACAAAATAAAGCAAGGATGGCAGCTATCTTGCTTCCCATCCCAATGTGGCTTGGAAATCCTATCTGTTGAAGAGTACAGGGATGGTATGGGCCATAAGTGGTCACTAGATGAAATGTTTAAAGTTCTTGTTATTATGACTATATTTTTAGCAATTTAATAGGATATTCTTCCAGATTGTTATAGTCCAGTTATATAAGGTAATTATAAAAGAGCTTATAACATATTGCTGAAAGCTCAAAATAGCATTCTAAATTGATATTAGTATGCTTTCAATTTTCTGATTATTCTGATTACTGAAATGGTAGAATAAATTTAGGTTTAGTATTTGTGCCTTCCCTCCCTCTTTTTTATTTATTAATTAAATCAAATTAATTCAGTTAGATCCCAAAACAATTGAAAACACAGTATGGGAACATGGGTTATGTATTCTCTTAAATACCCTGCAAGTGGGAGCTCATGCCTTTAACAGTATTTATTACCTCTTAGGTGCTGCAGCACGTTCGTCTGCCTTTACTTAGTCCCAAGTTCCTGGTGGGCACCGTAGGCTCTGATCCCCTCATCAAAAGTGATGAAGAATGCAGGTATGAGTGGCTCTGGGTGGGAAAAATCAGCAATGAGTGTTCCTGTTTTCTCCTAATTTCCTTATTTGTGTTGCTTCCTAAATATTTGTATTTCATAGTGCTGACACCAGGGCAGTATTTAACAGGTTTTTCTTCTGGGTTAGGGTCAAGAGGAGGAGATGGAAGAAGAGAGAACTGAGCTTCCAGGATTCCATTCCATTAGTTTTTATGTATGATGCTAATTGGTGTAGAAGTGGCAATAAAGAGGTAGATTTCTAAGGTTTTAATGCAAGCTTGAATTTGAAGAGGCAATTCTCTGCTAATTTATGTTTTTCTTGAGATAAATAATGCTGTTGACTCTTGTCAGAAAGTGTCAGGAGCAGTTTATCATTCTATCACATATGCCTGCCTAGGGAATAGGACCAGCTTTGCTTTCTGGGGGTGTGGACAGAGTCAAAGGACTACTCCTCACACAGCTGTGGAAGGGGTTCCACTAGAGGTTGGTGGAGTAGTTTCATAATGTATTTTGACTGAAAAAAACTCTGAACACTTTTATAATACAAACAAGATACCTCTTTTATTGGGCTATTTCTATAAAATAGACATGATTTAAAAATTACTTTTCCCAGTATGATAGGTTTTAAGATTTAGATTCCAGTCAGATCATACGGTGTTTTTAACCATTCCCCCCCCCCCCCGCACCAGCATGTTCTGTATATAAAAATGAAAGAGCAAGTCAATACTCAGAACTCCTTAAACTGTATTGACCTTTGGGTCTCCCTTAGTGACTAAAGAAACTTGCTCTAGTATTAGGAATCCCTAGAACAGAGGTAGAACATGAGGAATCATTTGCCTTTCTTCTGTAATCTGAAGCCTGTCCCTTTAACAAGGTATGTCAGAGGGGATTTAGATATTTGTCTCTTAAATTTAAAAAGCAGACAGATGGCAATTAATTCCCTCAAATATTTACATTAGCAGAAGGAAAACCGCATGAATTATGGATTCAAAAATCTAAAGAAACAATGCAAAGTGCCTCTCCCCCATAAAACATAAATCAGATTGTACTGATTCTGATGCACAAAGTGGTACTTTGATGCACAAAGGTACTTCCAAAGTCACTTTTAAAAGAAGCTCTTTCCTGAATTCGGAGTGGGAGACAAACCATGAGAGACTGTGGACTCTGAGAAACAAGCTGAGGGTTTTGGAGGGGAGGGGGTGGCGGGACAGGTGAGTCTGGTGGTGGGTATTATGGAGGGCACGTATGACACGGAGCACTGGGTGTGGTGCATAAACAATGAATGCTGGAACACTGAAAAGAAATAAAATAAAATAAAATAAAATGGGGGGGAAAAAGTTTCTAAAATAAAAGAAGCCCTTTCCTGGTATCCTGACCTCATGACATTTATTAGTTGTGAGACCTTAAGCAAGTTACTTTAACCTCTTTCTTCTATAGTATCTTCATCTGTAAAGTAGGATGACAATAGTACTTATTCCATCGGGCTGCAGTGGGGATTGGCAAGTTAATACATATTAAGCCCTTAAAACAGGAATTGACACATAGCTGTAAGTGTTCTTGTTCTTACTATTAATTTTGGTTGGCTTGCTAAGTATTAGCTCTATAGTACTCCTTCTAGGAATCCCTGAGCACTCAATTAAAAACCAGCTATTAGGGGCACCTGGGTGGCCCGGTGGGTTAAAGCCTCTGCCTTCAGCTCAGGTCATGATCCCAGGGTCCTGTGTTCGAGCCCCACATCGGGCTCTCTGCTCAGCGGAGAGCCTGCTTCCCTTCCTCTCTCTCTGCCTGCCTCTCTGCCTACTTGTGATCTCTGTCTGTCAAATAAATAAATAAAATCAAAAAAAGAAAAAAAACCCAGCTATTAGGAGATCACAATCTTTGTTTTTAAGGCTGAGGAAACTTGAAAAAGCTCTTGGTCATCAGGTTGGGATTTGGGGGCAGGGGTTGTTGGTTTTTTGGAAGAGTCTTATCAAAACCATATATTAGAAGTGCATTATTGGGTCATGCTTGGGACTGGTCCTGCAGGAATGAATTACTCTTTGTAACATAAAAAGCTAGAGAAATGAAAATATATTTTAGGAAACACTTCCAAAGTTGAGAAAGAATAGCATAACAGATTGAATTTACACTGATTAGGCACTGAATAACTCGGAGGACTCAAGTGAGCGGAGTACATACATGAATGGTTTGTATTTGGATATTGTATTCAACAAGTATAATTACTAGGATCTTCTCAGAAAGTACCTTAATAGGCAGAAAAAAAAATTTGTTCATCCTCAGTAGACTTGTTGAGAGCAAACCATTTCATATGGTACTGGGTAACAACTTAATTATTAAATGACAGTATAGTTTTTCTTTTTAGCAATCCAGTTTTTGACATAGTTATATTGTTTAATTACAATAACAAATATCTAGTGCCAGAGCTGATGTACTGCTTTGCCAGTATTCTGCAGAATCTAGTAAAATTCATTAGAAAGCAATAAATATGCAGGCTGGTAATTGAGTTGTAAGTTTTAGTTTCCCGTAAGTTGTTGTTGGCCCCAAGCATATTAAGTTTTAGGCTAAATTTTATACTAAGATAAGAAGTCATGATGGAAATACCAATCAATTTACAACTCATAGTGTGACTGGCATCATTTCTCTTATATTTGTGACTTTTTAAATACTGGCTGGCATTCATGATTTGGTTTGATTTATGCTTGTTCCCCTTTGCCAACTTACATATTCCTAAACCATATTGGGATTTGATTAACAATGTTATTTAGACATTTGGAATAAAGGCAAAATTTCCTCCACAGAGACTTGGTAGATGAAGCTAAAAACTATCTCCTATTGCCTCAAGAACGACCACTAATGCAAGGACCAAGGACAAGACCACGGAAACCTATTCGATGTGGAGAAGTACTCTTTGCAGGTTTGGGACTTACTGTACTGTGACTAAACTGAATACTTTCCCACATGTTAAACTGTCACTTGATCTATGCTTTGGACAACTGTGATATCCACTGTCATAAGAAACACATAATAAGTTACCTTGTAGCTTGACTGTTAACTCATGATCCAACACTGGTATTCTCTGAGAGTGCTCTATTTTATATAAGTCTAAAAATGTCATGCAAAGGATGTTTTGTTAAAATGAGTCATATGCATTAATTTTATACCAGTGTGCAAGACACCTCATAATTATCTAGAACTGTCAAAAAACATTACATTAAACAGTTACATGCTTTCCTAGCTCTGTTGAGCTAGACTGAGCCCAAGACAACCTGCTCTATCATTTTGCTCCTACTCTCTATTCCTAAATCTCTGAGAATTTTCAGCCTCAGATGTTTCCCTTCCATCTATGTAAATTCAGCTACCTCGCTCACTTGAATAGTCAGACTACTTCTTACTAGTTCTTTCTTAGTTCATTTGGGCTACTCTAACAGAAACCCAGGAACTGGGTGGTTATAAACATAAATTTATTTCTCACAGTTTTGGAGGCTGGGAAGTCCAAGATAATAAACATAAATTTATTTCTCACAGTTTTGGAGGCTGGGAAGTCCAAGATAAGTCACCAGCAGATTCTGTCTTATGAGGGCCCACTTGCTTCTTCATGGAAGGTTGTCTTCTCATCTTTTGGCTGTGTTCTTTCTCAGTGGTAGGGGCAAGGGAACTTTTTGAGTTCTCCTTTATAAGAACACTAATCCCATTCATGAAGGCTCTGCCCTCATGACCTAAGCACCTCACAAAAGCCCTAATACCATCATACTGGGGACTAGATTTCAACATACAAATTTTGATGGGATACAAACATTTAGTTTGTATCAAGTTCTTTGAATATTTTTTCTAATTCTGATTCATGGAGCTAGCCAGGATTTATTGTAGTATTTTTATTTTAATTCCCAACTTTCTCTAATTCCATGGCTTTTTAGATGTAGACATGCTTGGATTCTTTTGTCCAATTTTATTTTTTATCTAGCTATCTATCTATTTATTTATTTTTATGTGAAGTGTTCTATTCCTTTTCATCACGGAATTTTGTGCAATCTCTGGGGCATAGTATCCTTTTCCATCAGCCTAACCACTGTCTATCTTTTTCTTTCCAGTTTAATTTTCTGTTGGCATGTGGAAATATATTTTCCCCTATATTTTTAGAAGAAGAGGCACGTCGGTAGCTCAGCCGGTTAAGTGTCTGACTCTTGGTTTCAGCTTAGGTTATGATCTCAGGGTCTTGAGATCGAGCTCCAAGTCAGGCCCGCAGTCATCATGGAGTCTGCTTGAGATTCTCTCTCCCCGGTCTCTTCCTCTCCCTCTGCCCCTCCCCCTGCTCTCTTTCTCTCAAATAAATAATCTTTTTAAAAAAAGAAGAAAAATGTGATAATTTCTGTTTTGAGTTCTTTCTTTTTAAATTTTTTCATCTAAATTTCTTCTTGTAGAGGATATTGTAGTATTTCTTTTTTTATTTATTTGAAAGGGAGAGAGAGCGCACGTGTGAGAACAGGGAAAGGGACAGAAGGAGAGGGAGAGAGACTCCCAAGTAGACTCTGAGCCCAGAGCCCAACATGGGGCTTGATCCTATGACGCATGAGACCAGGACCTCAGCTGAAATCACAAGGTGGACACCTAACCAACGGAGCCACCCAAGTGCCACCCCCCCCTTTTTAAAGATTTATTTATTTATTTATTTGAGGGGCATCTGGGTGACTCAGTCAGTTAAGCATCTGCCTTTGGCTCAGGTCATGATCCCAGGATCCTGGAATCAAGCCCCACATCAGGCTCTCTGCTCAGTGGGGAGCCTGCTTCTTCTTCCTCTGCCTGCCCCTCTGCCTATTTGTGCTTTCTCTGTTGGTCAGATAAATAATTTTATTTATTTGAGAAAGAGAGAGAGTAGTATTTCTTCAAGAAGAAAATTGATGCCAAGTTTTCTTTTTCTCCTTAATCCTCATCAGGCTTTTTTTTTTTTTTTCTCTTTTGAAGGAATTTCTTCATTCTTGTTTAAATTTCAGACTTAATTATTAATTCACTATACACTGAATTCTCCCATACTCCTAGTTGTCCGTATGTCTCTGGTGTTATTAATAGATTGATCATTTGATTTAGCACTCTTATTTATTACTGTGTCTTTCGTTCCTATGTGTGCAACAGGTACATATTCACCTGTTGATGTGGGTTTATGCAGACACTTGCATGCTCACACCTACATCTTGCATCCTTGCCCCCGCATACAGTCTTAGAGTTTCTCTTTCCCAATTTTGATATTTTATTTAAAAAAAAATTTTTTAATAGGCTCCACACTCAGCATAGGCTTGAACTCACGAGCCTGAGATCAAGAGTTGCATGCTCTATCCAACAGCCAGTCAGGCACCCCCTCTCTTTTCTTTCTTTCTATTTTTTTTTAAGATTTTATTTATTTATTTGACACAGAGAGAGAGAGAGAGATCACAAGCAGACAGACAGGCAAGCAGAGCGAGACGGGGGGGGGGAAGCAGGCTCCCCACTGAGCAGAGAGCCCGATGCAGGGCTCGATCCCAGGACCCTGAGACCGTGACCTGGGCCGAAGGCAGAGGCTTAACCCACTGAGCCACGTAGGCGTCCCCCCCACCACCCTGCCGCCGCCTTTTCAACTTTAAAAGTCAATTGTCTGTTTTTAGAATTAGAAGACTGCAAGATCTAATTATTTGCTACCTGTGGCTTCATGATGTATTGGTTTTAGGAATGTAGTAGTAGGGCCATCTTTGTGGAGTTATGTCCATTATTATGAGCTCTATTAACTGTTTTGTATGGCTGACTGTTAGTTTTAATTTCCAGACTAGGGATGACAGTACAGTACTGTTTCATCAGCCTCAGAACTTTCTGGCAATGATTAAGAGCAAGATTAAGGTAGAGGGGAAGGTGACAGGAACTCAAACAAATGAAATAGAAGAGAACCTCCCTATGATGAAAAGCTAGAGGCTAAGCCAAATAGGCATATGGAAAGTATATTTCGTGTCCAGGGTCCTCTCTGGGTTTGGTGGGGATACCAATCCAGTGGAACTAGACAAGGTATACCTTTGGGAATGCTGAGAGACACTAATGTAGCTCCTTTATTATTTTTTTTTTAAGATTTTATTTATTTATTTGTCGGAGAGAGAGAGAGAGAGAGAGATCTAGAGAGAGCACACACAAGCAGGCAGAGGCGGAGAGAGAAGCAGGCTCCCTGCTGAGCAAAAAGCCCGATGTGGGACTCGATCCCAGAACCCTGGGATCATGACCTGAGCCGTTGACAGTGGCTTAACCGACTGAGCCACTCAGACGTCCCGATGTAGCTCCTTTAAATAGAAATTTTTTGTTTGTTTGTTTTAAGATTTTATTTATTTATTTATTTGACAGAGAGGGAGAGAGAGATCACAAGTAGGCAGAGAGGCAGGCAGAGGGAGAGGGGGAAGCAGGTTCCCCGCTGAGCAGAGAGCCCGGTGGAGGGCTCGATCCCAGGACCCTGAGATCATGACCTGAGCCGAGGGCAGAACCCACTGAGCCACCCAGGTGGCCCTAGATAGAAATTTAAACTTGACTTCACTTAGGTTATTCAATAGCTGTCATCTTTATCCTGCTGGTTTCTACCATATTTTTCCAATGTGACCTGATTATTAATTGCCAGATGGCATGTTTCCAGTGTGTAACCATCTTCGTGAAAATCTCATTTGCCTCTTTGATTAAATCATGGTATTGGGTGACTAGCTTGCTCAGTTAGTGAAGCATGTGACTCTTGATCTCAGGGTTGGGAGTTCAAGATCCACTTTGGGTATAGAAAAGAAAGAAAGTACCCTTTGAGCAGCTGGCTGGCTCAGTGCAGTATGCGACTCTTGGTCTCAGGGTTGTGGTTTTAAGCCCCATGTTGAGTGTAGGGATTACTTAAAAATAAAATCTTTAAGAAAAAAAGATCATGTTATTAATAAAACCACATTTTATCTTTTTTAGAAGCCAGCTAAATTGGATCAATTTTATGATCTCAAATTCCTCCTAGTTATCACATAATTTCACATTGCTGATTGAATATCTGATTCCTTGACAATGTTGTTAATTATTTGAAGGCAAAGACCATTTCTATTTTTTTTTAAAGATTTTATTTATTTATTTGACAGAGAGAGATCACAAGTAGATGGAGAGGCAAGCGGGGTGGGGGGGAAGCAGGCTCCTTGCTGAGCAGAGAGCCCGACGCGGGACTCGATCCCAGGACCCTGAGATCATGACCTGAGCTGAAGGCAGCAGCTTAACCCACTGAGCCACCCAGGCGCCCACAAAGACCATTTCTAATATAGCTTTGTAGTTTCCGGATTGCCGAGCAATCTTGTCAAACTAGGCACTCAGTAAAGATTAATTGCTTGCTGTTGATCCTGAGGAATACTAGTGAGAAATGAGCATCAACCCACCATGACTGATGGAAAAAGAAAATTGGAAAGTACATGCCAGGAACTTTAATGGATTACTAATATCACTTTGCATATGAAAGATAACCTATTTTTAAATGACACCTTTGGGGCACCTGGTTGTCTAAGTTGTTAAGCATCTGACTTCAGCTCAGGTCTGATCTCAGGTTCCTGGGATTGGGCCCCACATCGGGCTCCACACTCAGCAGGGAGTCTGCTCTCGCTCTGCCTCTGCCCCTCCCCCCACTAGAGCACACACACTCTCTCTAAAATGAATGGATAAAATATTTTAAAATAAATAAATAACACCTTTATTTTTCTGATAATATATATGCAGTGTAAAATTTTGATTAACAGAGTGCCTGGGTGGTTTGGCCGGTTGGGTGCCTGACTTTTCATTTTGGCTGAGGTCATGAGCTCATGATCATGAGATCAAACCTGGTGTGGGGCTTCACTGGGGGGCAGAGCCTGCTTGGGATTCGCTCTCCCCCTCTCTGTCCCCCTTTCTGTCTGCCCCTCCCCCACACATGCCCATGCACACACATGCTCAAATAAATAAATAAGAAATTTTAATTAATAGAAAAATATAAAGAAGAAAAGTTAAATTATCTGCTATCTTTTTTTTACACTATGAAGCTTTATATTTTCATTTGTAGAGAAAAGACATTAGGTCTTTTCCTTTACATTGCTTTGGTTTTTCCAGCCTTCTCTATTTTCCAGATCTGAATATCATTCTTGAGTGATACTGTCCACTGACATTATTTTCGATCTTGACCTGTCTCTACTTAGTAAAGCTTAATGTTCAATTTCTTTTGGTTTTTATTGCAATTTTGTTTTCATTATCTTTAGAATGCCAAATTACCAATTCTCGCTTAACTTTAGAAAATTTAGCCTTCCTTTCTTCATCACTCTGTGGAAATAAACTCTGGAAACCTAAGATATAATCTTAGTAGCTTTTTACTCAGGAGCATTTTACTTCTCTTACTATCTTCTGGCCTGTCCTCTTGTTTTCCATTAGACTTCTTGATACTTATCATTTTGTGTTCCTATTTTGTTTAGGGGTTTTTTTTTTTTAAGTTTTCAGGGTTCAGTGATCCTCATTTCTAAAAGTTGCCTTCTTTAAGGTAATGCTTTTTGACCAAATCTGTCTTTGAAGTAATTCTTTTTATTGTCAACATCTCACCCATATAAAACTACATGTTTCTTTATTTTTCAGCAATATTTTTTCTTAGGTACATTGCTTAACTCACATTGAGATTTCTCATGGCAAGGACATACGTACACTTTATTTTGCTAAGTACAGCTTGTACTTAGCTTATAATAACTAGTTCTGTCGCAGCTATATCATCACTTATTGCCTCAGAAATCATAATGCAGGTGAAGTTGCCCTGAGACAGTGGAATTGATCCTTTCCTTTTCTTGTTTCCTCAGGTCACAGGAAATATTTAAATTTTCTTTCCTAAAGGCCCATTTTTTTCATTAGTATCAAATAACACAATTTATGAAGTGATAATAATTTGATTTGGAGCCAGATAATCCAAAATAATTGGTTTTAATGGCTCCCATTATAAAATTATGCCCAAGTTTGGTGGTTAGGGTATTTGATTCATCTTAAATGCTTATAACCCTCACATTTGCAGCCAAATTTTATTTTGGATTTTAAGATGTTTTCTCTGATATTGAAACTCCTGGCATATATCCTAGAACAGAATTAAAATTTAAGCAAATTAAAATACACAAACTTCCTGTGATTTAGTATTTTTTTTAAATTAGTTAACATGAAGCACAATATTGGTTTCTAGAGTAGAATTCAGTGATTCATCACTTACAAACAACACTCAGTGTTCATCACAAGTGTCCTCCTTAATATCCATCCCACATCTAACCCATCCCCCACCTTGCTGTGATTTAGTATTATTTGAATATTCTGATTTAAATGCAACCATAAGGGGCACCGGGGTGGCTTGGTTGTTAAGCATCTGCCTTCAGCTCAGGTCATGATCCTGGGGTCCTGGGATCGAGTCCCACATTGGGCTCCTTGCTCAGTGGGGACCCTGCTTCTCCCTATGCCCCTCCCCCTGTTTGTGTTCCCTCTCTCACTGTCTCCCTGTCAAATAAATAAAATCTATAAATGAAACCATAAAAAATAAAATGTGTACAGCACATTGAGATTTGAAATACAGAAATGAGTTTTCACATCCATCTAGAAGAAGATTAGAAGCATTATAGAAGCCACTATTTATCAAGTATTTTGAGACTAAGGTATTCTTACTTAACTTCTTAAGCTCCAGAGTATAGCTCTTATTTTGGATTGGAATAGAGATGATTTGAAAGAATAACAAATATATCTGGTATAACTACATTTTTTTTTTTCAGGTAGAACTCAGGTAGTACTCCAAGAAGCTCTGTGGAACTCATTTTGAACCTGTCATTCTGGTTATGAAAAATGTAGTTTTTTCTAAAAGTCTTCTGACCTTAAATGTCATATTGGATAATGTAGAATTCAGTACAGATTGAAGATTAAATAAAGTATTTTGTAGTGTGTATCATAAGAATTTTTGTATGATTTTTAGTCACAAGAGGACCTATTAAGAGACCATGAGTAGATAAGTAAAAAATCCCTTCCCCTATTAGAATAAAAGCAAACCTAAGCTTCTGGTTTATAGTTTTTTAAAGTATAATTAACATAGTGTTATTTGCAAATATCTTCTCCCACTCTGTGGGTTGCCTCTTTGGTTGACTGTTTTCCTTTGCTGTGCAGAAGCTTTTGATCTTGATGAAGTCCCAAAAGTTCATTTTCACTTTTGTTTCCTTTGCCTTTGGAGACATGTCTTGAAAGAAGTTGCTGTGGCCGATGTCAGAGAGGTTACTGCCTGTGTTCTCCTCCAGGATTTTTATAGATTCCTGCCTCACATTGAGGTCTTTTATCCATTTCAAGTTTATCTTTGTGTATGGTGTAAGAGAATGGCTTGCATTTCATTCTTCTATGCATAACTCTCCAGTTTTCCCAGCACCATTTATTGAAGAGACTGTCTTTTTTCCACTGTATATTTTTCCCTGCTTTGTCGAAGATTATTTGACCATAGAGTTGTGGGTCCATATCTGGACTCTTTACTCTGTTCCACTGGTCTTTGTGTCTGTTTTTGTGCCACTACCATGTTGTCTTGGTGACCACAGCTTTGTCGTAAAGCTTGAAATCAGGCAACGTGATGCCCCCAGTTTTGTTTTTCTTTTTCAACATTTCCTTAGCAATTTGGGGTCTTCTCTGGGTCCATACAAATTTTAGGATTGTTTGTTCCAACACTTTGAAAAACACGAGTAAAATTTTGATCGGCTGATATTCAAGATCTATAAAGAACTCCTCAAACTCAAGACTCAAAAAACAGATTATCACGTCAAAAAATGGGCAGAAAACGGGGCACCTGGGTGGCTCAGCGGGTTAAGCCACTGCCTTCGGCTCAGGTCATGATCTCAGGGTCCTGGGATCGAGCCCCACATCGGGCTCTCTGCTCAGCAGAGAACCTGCTTCCTCCTCTCTCTCTGCCTGCCTCTCTGCCTGCTTGTGATCTCTCTCTGTCAAATAAATAAATAAATAATCTTAAAAAAAAAAATGGGCAGAAAACATGAACAGACACTTCTCCAAAGAAGACATACAAATCACTAACAGACACCTGAAAAAATGTTCATCATTATTAGCCATCAGGGAGATTCAAATCAAAACCACATTGAGATACCATCTTACAACAGTTATAATGGCCAAAATTAACAAGACAAGAAACAACAAGTGTTGGAGAGGATATGGAGAAAGGGGGACCTTCTAACACTGTTGGTGGGAATGCAAATTGGTGCAGCCACTTTGGAAAACAGTGTGGAGATTCCTTAAGAAATTAAAAATAGATCTACCCCATGACCCTGCAATTGCACAACTGGGTATTTACCCCAAAGATACAGATGTAGTGAAAAGAAGGGCCGTATGTACCCCAATGTTCATAGCACCAATGGCCATAATCGCCAAACTGTGGAAAGAGCCAAGATGCCCTTCAACAAATGAATGGATAAAGAAGATATGGTCCATATATACAATGGAATATTACGCCTCCATCAGATAGGATGAATACCCAACTTTTGTATGAACATAGACTGGACTAGAAGAGATTATGCTGAGTGAAATAAGTCAAGCAGAGAAAGTCAATTATCATATGGTTTCACTTATGTGTGGAGCATAAGAAATAACATGGAGGACATTAGGAGAAGGAAAGGAAAAGTGAATTGGGGTAAATCAGAAGGGGAGATGAAACATGAGAGACTGTGGTCTCTGAGAAGCAAACTGAGGGTTTTGGAGGGAAGAGGAGTGTGGGAATAGGTGAGCCTGGTGGTGGGTATTAAGGAGGGCACATACTGCATGGAGCACTGGGTGTGGTGCATAAACAATGAATCTTGGAATACTAAAAAAATAAAATTAAAAAAAAGTATAATTACATATAGTATCTTGTTAGTTTCAGGTATACATCATAGTGATATTCATATTTTTATGCATTACAAAATAATCCTTGTTACCCTGTGTCACCACCAAATGTATTACAGTATTATTGACTGTATTCCTTCTGCTATACCCAATGACTAATTTATTTTAAATTGGAAATTTGTACCTCTTAATCCCCTTTCCCTATTTCAGCCACTCCATAAACCTTCCTCACTCTGGTAACCAATAGTTTGTTTCCTATATCTTTGAGTTTATTTCTGTTTTGTTTTGTTTGTTTGTTTTATTTTTTAGATTCCACATAAGTGAAATTGTATTCTGTTTGTTTTTCTGTGTCTGACTTATTTCACTTAGTTGGATCCCTCTAGATTCAACTATATTGTTGCAAATGGCAAGATTTCCTTCTTTCTTTTTTATGGCTGAGTAATTTTCAGTTGTATATATGTGATACATACCCATTCATTTATCAGTAGATACTTAGGTGGCTTTCATATCTTGCTATTGTAAATAATGCCACATTGAAAATTGGGGTTCATGTATCTATTTGAATTGGTGTTTTCATTTTCTTTGGATAAATATCCAGAAGTGGGATTGCTGGATTGTATGGTAGTTCTATTTTCAATTTTTTGAGGAGCCTCCATACTCTTTTCCAGAGTGGCTGTACCAGTTTGCATTTCCACTAGTATTAGAGGAATACATGCCAGCATCTGAGGATGCCCTTTTCACCGTATCACCGATGTTTGTTATTTTTTTGTTCGGTTTTAGTTCTTTCAGTTTCCAATAACGAATTACATTTATGTAGTGTTTTATTCTTTAGAAAGCAGTTTCGTGTGTATATTATTTCACTTTTAGTTTTTATTCCTTATTTTACAAAATAGGTAGTTTACAAGATAGTCCCAAGATCATATTGCTTAGTAGAGATAACAGTCAGACCCCAGTTTCCTCCCTAAATAAAGTGCTCGATCAATTAAATGCCACATTACCTTTCAGTCCAATTTAAATTAGTGTCCTTGCCCTCCTGTGTAAAATGGACCTAATACTAACTTATTTAGAAAACTAAAGTTATAACAACCCTAGTAGAATAAGTAGAAGTCATAACTTATGTTTTGACCTGCTTCTAGAGATAATTGGTTTTGCAGTGAGTGATACCTTCTGTGCTTTAGGACAGGTATTCTCCTGACCACTTCTATTACTTCCCCAGTCGGTGGCTGGTGCAGTGGAGATGCCATTTCTAGTGTTGAACGATACGATCCACAGACCAATGAATGGCGAATGGTAGCTTCAATGAGCAAAAGGCGATGTGGAGTTGGGGTCAGTGTTCTTGATGACCTGCTTTATGCAGTAGGAGGCCATGATGGATCTTCTTATCTCAATAGTGTTGAAAGGTAAGGTCAATTTGAATTTTTTTAAATTGAGATGTTAACTAGGAAACAAATGTGATTGCTGCTTTACTGTTACATCTGTGACTCTAGTTGGCAGCCTTGACCCCTTAGCATGACATATGTCCTTCATAATGTAACCTCGACCTGACCTATTTTTGCAGTCTGTCTCCCCCGGCCACACCACTGTTCCCTAGTGCTACTCCAGATCCACCAAATTGCCTGTAGTTCCTTGGACACACTAAACTCTTTTATTGCTCTTTGCCTACCCATATGCATGCTGTTCTTTCTTCCCTGGAATATCTCTTCAAGACTCAAATATTATTTCCTATAGAAAGCCTTCTCTGACACCACACAATTAGTTACTCATTCCTCTGCCTTTTTGTAAGTATTTTGAACATAGTTGTACATATCTGATTGGCTATCATTGTTAAAATGTCTTTCCCTTATCTGTCACCATGCTTGGCACATTGGAATCCTACAATAATTGTTCTAGTTTCTTGCTTTCATATACCCTTCTTCATTCAACTGTGTTTATTTACAGTGATTCTTAACAATTCTGTGACATCTGCAGCACGGAAAGATCTAGATTGTATAGCTGAAAAATAAAACAGGGATCAGCTCCATAGAAGCTAAAAAAAAAAAAAAAGCACACTTAAAAATAAATTGAGTTAGAGGTGCCTGGGTGGCTCAGTTGGTAGACCATGCAACTCTTGATCTCAGGGTTGTGAATTCAAGCCCCACATTGGGCATAGAGCCTACTTAAAAAAATTGAAAATATAAAAATAAAAAAGAATGGAAATGATTAAATATTTACAGCTTAATAACAATTAAGCCCAAATATATCAAAATGTGTGGACTGCAACTAAGGTGTATTCAGAGGGAAATTTATAGTGCATTTTAACTTAATATGCATTCATTTGAAAATAAGAAAGATGAGAAAATAAATCATGCTTTTAAATTATGAGGTTATAAAAAGAACAACAAAACCCAAGAAAATAGAAGGAAAAGAAAGAAATAGAAAAAAAGAAAAAGTTAATTAAATTGGAAACAAGTAAAATTAATGTAATTACACAAAGAGCAATTTGATAGTTTTTTTGACAGCATTTTTTTAAATTGAAAATGATTCTACCCTGTGCCCCATGATTCTACTTGTCATTGTCTATTTACTCAGGTAAAAATATATAAGGGCAATCACTGTTTTTAATAGCAAAATGTCAGACACAATGTAAGGATACATCAACAGGAATAGTAGTGGCACACACAATTAAAAAAATCTAGAATATTATCTATTAGCATAGATCTCAGAAGTACATTGAGTAAAAAAGCTATGATTACTTCAGTATTATTTATGTAAAGAAAACATACTTGCATATAAATATACCTTTTTAAAAGTATTTTACTGGGGCGCCTGGGTGGCTCAGTGGGTTAAAGCCTCTGCCTTTGGCTCAGGTCATGATCTCAGGGTTCTGGGATCGAGCCCCGCATCAGGCTCTCTGCTCAGCAGGGAGCCTGCTTCCCCCTCTCTCTCTGCCTGCCTCTCTGCCTACTTGTGATTTCTGTCTGTCAAATAAATAAATAAAATCTTTTTAAAAAATAAATGAATAAAAGTATTTTACTGATAAGTCTTGAAGGACATACACCAAGTCACAATGGGAAGAGACCAGAAATTAGTGGAACTCAAAGGAAATTTTAGCTATGGCTATAACATTCTGAAAAAAGTTTTAAAGAAAATATATTCATATGTAATTTATATGAGTAAAAATTAAGTTTAAAAAATAAAACCTAAATTAGCTTTTCATATGCTTTTGTTATTAATCAGCCCATATTTAGAGGAAAGAATAGAGAATATGTAAATATAGCCAGACTTTCTTTGTGAAATACAAACTGCTCTTACTGTGTTCTCTGCAGGTATGACCCCAAAACCAACCAATGGAGTAGTGATGTGGCTCCTACAAGTACCTGCAGGACAAGTGTTGGCGTGGCAGTGCTCGGAGGCTTTCTCTATGCTGTGGGTGGCCAGGATGGCGTGTCCTGCCTCAACATTGTGGAGAGGTGATTATTTTTTTTTAAGTCATTTTCAATTTTTTAAAAGAATATAAAGGGTATTTGGCCAAAGGATGTAAGCATAGTGATCTGAAGGGGCACCTGTACCCCAATGTTTATAGCAGCAGTGTCCACAATAGCCAAACTATGGGAAGAGCTCAGATGTCCTCCGGCAGATGGATGGATAAAGAAGATGTGATAGATAGATAGATAGATAGATAGATAGATATGCACACACATACATATACAATGGAATATTACTCAGCTATCAAAAAATGAAATCTTACCATTTGCAACAATGTGAATGGAACTAGAGGGCATTATGCTAGGTGAAATCAGTCAGAGAAAGACAGTTATCATATGATTTCAATATTTCATTCATAAGTGGAATTTAAGAAACAAAATAGAGGCTCATAGGGAAAGGGAGGGGAAAATAAAACAAGATGAAATCAGAGAGGGAGACAGTCCGTAAGAGACTTTTAACTTTAGGAAACAAACTGAGGGTTGCTGGAGGGGAACTGAGGAGGTGGATGAGGTAACGAAGTGTTGGGCATTAAGGAGGCCCCTTGATGTAATGAGCACTGGGTGTTATATACAACTGATGAGTCACTAAACTCTACCTCTGAAACTAACTAACTAACTAACTAACTAAATAAATAAATAAATAAATAAATGTAAAGGGCTCTTTAAAGGAAACAGATTAGGATACCAGGGAATCCAACATTCAGTGGATATCCCATGGGCTTTCGGGGAATGTTTTCAGATGATCTTAAGGGTCTAAGAAGATGAGAGATATAACCTGATTTTTCAAACTGTTTGTTATACTGATGGAGCCTAACTGAAGAGTTGGAATCATATTCTAAATTATAATCCATATAGGATATTAGGCATAACACTTCTGAAATCTGCTCTGATTTTTTTTTTCCCCAGTACTTGGAGTGTACTTAATGTATGACTGCCCAGACTTCCTCCAAAAAAAGTAATTAAAGTAGTAATACTTTGTTTAGCACATCTTATAAATACCCTGAAGTATTTTGTATATGGAGTCTCATTAATTCTTGAAGTGTACTTAGGGAAATCTAGGTTGGCTATGGAAGTTTAATTTATTCTCTTACAAATCAGTTAATTTTAGTGAAATACATCCTGGTTCTTAATTTCTTGCTCCATCACTTTTTTGTCATTCTGCCCTAGAGATTAGATTTTGGAGTCTCATGTGTTCCATATTTCTTTTTTTTTTTTTTAAGATTTTATTTATTTATTTGACAGAGATCACAAGCAAGCAGAGAGGCAGGCAGAGAGGGGGTGGGGGGAAAGCAGGCTCACCGCCGAGAGAGAGCCCGATGCAGGGCTCGATTCCAGGACCCTGGAATCATGACCCGAGCCGAAGGCAGAGGCTTTAACCCACTGAGCCACCCAGGTGCCCTGTTTTCCATATTTCATCTTCACTTCATAAAAAGAAATGCTTCATGACTTTTCAGAATTTTTCAAATACCATTTACTAGTTGGGTTGCCATGTTTAAGTTGAAGTGTTTAACCATCTTAAATAGAGATAAAGTTGTAGGTAATTCTTGAAAGCTACTTCTTTTTTCTGTTAGGAAACTTATTTCTCCACTTTCAAAACTCTATGCAAGGGGCGCCCGGGTGGCTTAATGGGTTAAAGCCTCTGCCTTCGGCTCAGGTCGTGATCCTGGGGTCCTGGGATTGAGCCCCGCATTGGGCTCTCTGCTCCGTGGGGGGCCTGCTTCCTCCTCTCTCTCTCTGCCTACTGCTCTGCCTACTTGTGATCTCTGTCTGTCAAGTAAATAAATAAAATCTTTAAAAAAAAAAAAACTCTATGCAAGAGGATTCTGGGAAGATAACAACAATAGCATAATTCTTTAATCTCTCCAAATACCCACAGAAGAACAGAGCAATAGATAGCAAAGCTAAAACCCATGGACAAGTTACAGAACTTGGTTCAATGACTGTGAATGTACCTAACACTGCTGAACTGTACATTTAAAAATGGTTATGTTGGTAAATTTTACCACAACTTAAAGAAAAAAAAAGCCCTATGGACATTTAAAATATAACTAGGGGAGAGAGGATTTTCATAAACACCAAAATACGAATGGGCAAAGGCAAAGTACCGAAAGCCGCAAGACCTGCATGATACCAGTGTCTATGCAGGAGAAAATACAGAAAAGCAGTCAGAACTATGACAGATCTAAGAACAGAAGACCCCCAAAGCAGGCAATGTTTATTTACTAGAAAGAGTGAAGGGAACATTTATGACCAACAGCTGAAACAAAGAAGGGTTTGGCTCAATCCCAGTATAGAGTGCAAGGGACCTGTAATAAGATCTGAAGGATTAGAAGAGGGATGCTCAGCTTCAGCACTACTGCCATTTTGGGCCAGATAATTCTTTGTTGTGGAGGCAATCCTGTGCATTGTCAGATGTTCAGCAGCATCCTTGGCCTTGGCCCACGAATTGCCAGTAGCACACACCTGGTTGTGACACCAGAAGTCTGTAGACATTGCCAACTACTCCAGGGTGGAAAGAGGAGTGGTGCAAAGCCACTGTAGCGGGGAACCAGCTGGGCTAGAGCCATCTAGTCCCTAGGAACCCTCAAAACTGACCAACAGTATGACCTTCCCGAACAAGGCCCACACTTCTGGTGCAGGCTCAAAAATGAGCAAGACAAGATTAATATACAGTGAGAAGAGAAGGCCAAGATAAAAAGGAGGACCAGTGAATAAAACCCGTAAATCTCAGGAGGCTATACTTTTTTTTTTAACACTATATGAAAAAACTAGAAAGAGTTCCATGAAGTTAGAAAATTACCATGAACCACTACCTCAGGAAAACTCGTTTCATATAAAAATGAACAACAGGGACGCCTGGGTGGCTCAGTGGGTTAAGCCGCTGGCTTCGGCTCAGGTCATGATCCCAGGGTCCTGGGATCGAGTCCCGCATCGGGCTCCTTGCTCAGTGGGGAGCCTGCCTCTCTCTCCGCCTCTGCCTGCCTCTCTGCCTGCCTCTCTGCCTGCTTGTGTGCTTTCTCTCTCTCTCTTTCTGACAAATAAATAAATAAAATCTTTAAAAAAAATAAAATAAAATAAAAAATAAAAATGAACAACAGCAGAGTACCCAGGTTAGATCCAATACAAAGTTATTGTAGAGAGAATAAGCAGCAGAATAACATCTCTATAGACAGTGAAAGCACAGCAGAAAGACATACCCACAGAGCAGATCAAAAACAGTGATCAACTATTTCACAATGTACTAACAGACATTAGGAAAGTGATATAAGACATGAAAACACTACGTAAGTCAGAATTTGAAAAACCCAAATATGAGATGACAAAACTCAGAAAAATATTAGAAATAAGAGAATTAAACTAGAACAAGTAAACTAAACAGATAATACTGGAAGACAGAAGGTGAAAGAGGAAATGTTTTAAAGTCAGAAATATAAAAAAGAAATAAAAAGGATATGTGATAAAGCAACAAGTATTGACAATAGGTTAAAAATCCAATATACAGATAATAGGAGTCTGTGAGGAACCAAAACAAAGCAAAGGAATAAAACAAATGCTAATAACTATAATTCAAAATTATTTTCCTGTTCTAATAAAAAATTTGAAATTGTTTATTGAAAGAATATACTGTATTCTCTGAATACTGACCCAGAACAGTCAACACCAAGACATATTCCAGTAAAATCATGGGACCTTGAAGAAAAAGGAAACAAATTCTTTAGTTAATCAACAAAAAAGTACGCTATTTATTTTATAGGAAAAAGATTTAGATTACTATCATACTTTTTGAAAGCAATATTTTATGCTAGAAGAATATGGAATAACATTTAAGATATTCAAAGAAAATGTAAGCTAAGGATTTTATACCTAGAGAAAATGACTTTGAAGTATGAAGGGCGCAGACAAACTGTTAACACGTAAGAAATCGCAATAGTATTCCCATGAGTCCTTACTGAGTAATCTACTACGGAACAAGCTTCAGACAAAATTACTAGAGACATTGATGGAGGGTGAGCATGAAACATAGAGGGAATTGGAGAACTCTGAGTAAACAGAGTTAAAAGAGAGAGTAGTATGCACTGGCTATATGCTCAGTCTGTGCAGATGTGGTATAAATATTTTCAAAAGTGGGAGGAGAAAGGGAAGAGATATGCAAAAAGAATTTTAATTTTTCTCAGGGATACTGAAGTGATAGTATTGCTAATCCAAAATATAAAGTGGAATAAAGGAAATGGGTATAGGTTATTATAATTCTGTCATCTCCTATGTTCTTGAAAACTAGGGTTCTTACTATGGAAGAATAATAAATGTAAAATAGAAGAAGTTAAGTAAAAGGACCCGTAGTCCTGAATTTCAATTTGAATTAAGTTCTTCATTAAAAATAAAATTATATTCTAGTCAACCAAAGAGGCCTGGAAATAATGACCAACTAGTGGCAGTGAACAGCTCCGTTCCTAGATTGTGTTTTGAAGTTCCATTTCCCTAAAAGAAATAAGGGATTCTTGGAGAAATATCTGATTCCAGATTTAGGACAGAAAATGTACCAATAAGCCTGGGCTAGCTTGTCATACCAGATAATAAGCAACCTATCAAAGACTAGGAGATGTCTAAAAGACTCAAGAGAAAACTTGAAGATGTTCCCATGTGACCAGAGATGAGATAGTTTTTGGTTTGTTTTGGTTTGTTTTTTAAAGATTTTATTTATTTATTTGGAGAGAGAGCGATCCCAAGTAGGCAGAGAGGCAGAGAGAAAGGGGGGAGCAATCCAGGACCCTGAGATCATGACTTGAGCCGAAGGCAGAGGCTTAACCCACTGAGCCACCCAGGCGCCCAAAATGGGACAGTTTTAACTTTAAAAGAGATAATAATTGTGAATGATTAAAATCCAATAAATATATTTAAATCTATGAGTTCCTGTTGATGTTTAAAAAATAAAAACCCTATTTAGTTGCCTTCAGAACATCACAGGGAATGAATTTATCATGTTGAGTACTAGTAAATAAAGTGAAAGAAGCACACATATACCCAACCTTTCTTGTATAAACTGTATCACATATGAATTGGATACAAAACAGTTGATGAAAGGATTTTTTCTTTTTTTTTTTTTAAGATATATTTATTTATTTAAAGAGAGAGAGTATGAGGGGAGGGGTACAGAGGGAGAGAGAGAATCCTAAATCAGACTCCCCACTAAGCACAGAGCCTGATGCAGGGCTTGCTCCCAGGACCCTGAGGTTATGACCTGAGCCAAAATCAAGAGCCAGCCACTCAACCAACTGAGCCATCCAGGCACCCCGAGGATTGTTTCTTTATAAAAATATTCCAAAAAAAGAAAATAAATGGTTGGATATGACCATTTTGTAACACTCAGTAAATAAATGGGCCTAAGCATTAATACTTAGCAGTTGCTAACATATTACCTTCTGTAGTTTTGCCAAAGGGACCAAATGTGTCTGATCAAACTTGTGGATCCAGCTGCCAATTTGTGGAACATACAGAGGACAAGCCAGTGTGTGCAACTGCACTATGAGTGTCTAGCCAGTCAAATCCTTGTTGTGAGGGAAATTGCGGGTCAAATGCCCCAGGTTCTAAAAGATGAATTGGAGTGGGGGGCGGGAGGAAATGGGAAATGGAGGAAAAAAATCTGTAGATAAAAAGAGACTTTTAAAAAAATTATAACAAACACAAATAAGGGATGCACACTTGGGTGGGAAAAACTATAAAGAAACTCAAGGAGACGATTACTGTAAAAATCAGGATAATGGTTATCCTTTGGGGAAGAAGGCATTGAGTTTGGAAAGAGACACATGGGAAGGCTTCCAGTGTGGCAGGCAAAGTTATTTTTCTTGGCCCAGGTGATGGGCTTTCCTTATAATAACTCAATAAACTGCACATTTTTGTGGCTTTCTGAATCAATGTTTTATTTTATAATTAAAAATTATGCAGAGACTTATGCTTCCAAGTAGCATGCAGTAAGTAGTGCCAGCCATCACTCCCACTGCAACAAGTAGGAAAAAGTGAGAGTACAAATATATTTTTTAAAACATCAGAGACCTGTGGAAATAACAAGAATGAGATGAACTAAAATTCCATTGAAGAGAGAGCCCATTTATGTGAGCTGAGATCATCAGCTGTTTTCTTCCCTGGGGATATTTGCCAAGTCTGAAGCATTGAATATTGGACTTGAAATATTGAAAGGGATTCACCTGGAGGAGAGGTAAAACAGTAGAACTTTAATAGTCATACAGGTTGGAATCTAGAACAGTTCCAAACATACTGCTGTTTTTCTCCATGAGATGGTTGCTGAGTGCTGGGGTAGCTCAGGAGACTGGGGTACTAGGGGGAGTGAAATTTCATGCAACCTGACAGTGCTTAGAAGATAAAGTCCCGCTGTGGGGGTGGCGGGGCTGCGACAAATACAGGATAGCTTTCATCCTTGCGACATTTGAAAATTGAGGTGGACTGAGTCTAACAAAACTCAATTCCTGATTGGACCAGGGTGATCAATATTTCATCCTCCCTGCCTAATACAGGAGAGAGTGGATCCACCGCTGGTGGCTGGGAGGGGTGTGTGCAGGGGCGGTGCAGTATGAAGGGATAATATCAACTTCAATTTCTAGAATTCCATCCCATTATAAAAATGTCCAGCTAAAATAAAAAATTACTAAATGTGTGCAGAAAGAAAAATATGGCCAGTAGCTGAGAGAAAAAATAGACAATAGAAGCAGACTTACCTACGTTTAAGGGCTCCTGGTGGCTCATTCAGTAAATGATTCAGTAAATTTCAGCCCGAGTCATGATCTCAGGGTGGTGAGATCGAGCCCTGCATAGGGCTCCATGCTCAGAAAGGAGTTGGCTTGAGATTTTTCCCCTTTCCCTCTCCTTCTGCCCCTCTCCCCACTCACATATGTTCACTCCCTCTCTCTCAAATAAATAAATCTTTTTTTAAAAAAAAAATAAAAATAAATGATCTGCAGAGTTAACAGAAAAAAAAAACTTTAAAAGAAGTATAATGAATACATTAAATAAAATAGGGGGAAAGATTAAAAATGAATAAAAGATTAGAGAATTTTAATATAGAATTGGAATCTAAAGATGTGCATTTTACAACTGAAAAATATATCTAAAATTAAGAACTCATTGAAATGAGATTAACTAGACACAGTAAAAGTAGACCAGACACAACAGAAGACTGAGTTAATGAACTCAAAGACAGATTAATAGAAACCATCCAAACAGAGGACGAACAGAGAAAACAGAATGGAAAGAACAGGCTGTAAGAGACTCATGGGATACACAAACAGTACAACATACATGCAATTGGAGTCCCAGAAGGAAAGGAGAGTGAGATAAGACCAAAAGCAGTATTTGCAGATAGAATTTTCTGCTGAGAATTTTCCAAAAGGGTTGAAAGATAGACTTTATTCAAAGTGCATGAACTGGGGTGCCTAGGTGGCTCAGTCATTAAGCATCTGCCTTCAGCTCAGGTCATGATCCCTGGGTCCTGGGATTGAGCCCGACATTGGGCTCCCTGCTCAGCAGAGAGTCTGCTTCTCCTTCTCCCTCTGCCCTTCCCCTTACGCTTGCTCTTTTGCTCTCTCTCTCTCAAATAAATAAGTAAAATCTTTAAAAAAAGAAAAGTACATGAACCTCAGGAGACCATCACTGACTTAAAGACAACCTTTCTCCAGGACCTCCAGGATTTATATTTCTGCTGCATTCATCTGTATTAGTGACTACGTTCGCAGAATCTGTTGGAGGTTTTTCCTTAAAATGTGCTCCATCTCCCTCACTTGCTTCTTAAGAGCGAGGTCTATTTCCAGTATCATTTGTTGTGTATTTCCTGCAATAGTGGTAGAGTTTGCAAACAGTACTTAATAGACTAACAGAATTTCCCACCCATGCAATAAAATGCCAACACTATTCCAAGTGATTTTTGTCATATTTCTGAACACTAGTAATTTATCAATCAGGACTCAATAAAGAAAACAAGCCATACCAGTTATTTTGGTAGAGAGAAATTAGTATTCAAAAACTGGCTAGCAGATCTAGAAAGGCTGAAAAAAACAGAGGACACTGAATTAACTGTATGAACCTAGATCTGGGAACATGAAGGAGAGAGAGGAGAGTTATGGGAGCCTAGTAGCCTAGAGGAGAGATGCCATGGAGCTTGAACTGTGACACGCCTCCACGAAGGCTTCTCTTCCTGGCTGATTGTGGAAGATTTTCTTTTCCGAAGGTGGTAACAGCACCTGTCGTTTCACATGCTGTGTATCATTTGGACACTCTTCTGATTGAAAGGTAGGATTTCCGTTTTCGCCTCTTGGTTCTGGGCTGCCTTACGACAGCGGCCAAGATGGCACTGTGTGTGTGACTTTTGAGGCCGGGTCATAAAAGATGCATCTTTTACTTGGATCTCTTGGGGCACCTGGGAAGCCTTGAGCTGTCTGAGGTTGCTGTGCTGGGAGGTCTACCCG
Organism: Enhydra lutris kenyoni; assembly: GCF_002288905.1. Classification (NCBI taxonomy): domain Eukaryota; kingdom Metazoa; phylum Chordata; class Mammalia; order Carnivora; family Mustelidae; genus Enhydra; species Enhydra lutris. The sequence goes on along the minus strand of NW_019154108.1, from coordinate 28,411,288 downwards.
GAGAGATCGTGAGGCTCCCTGGAGGGACGGCCAGCCAGCCGCCCGCTGCTTTAGTGCTCTGCTCCTCCAGCCGCAGCCACAGTTGGACAGCAACCACGTGAGACACCGAGCCAGGACTTCCATGTGAGGCCCCTTCCCAAATTCCTGACCCCGAGACAGGAAAGGTAGTAAAATTACCTGAAGTCACGGAGTTTGGGGTGATTAGAACACGGGTGCTGCCTCCAAGAAGCACCAGGCTAGTTTGGGAAGTGCCAGGAAAAGGCTAGAGACTGGAAGTAGCCAGTTTAGTCAGAGTTCAAGGGCCATGGCTGAGGCAGCACTACCAGGATTGGCAAGCAAACAGGAGTCTGTCCCTTCTCCCAGAGACGTCCAGCAGCTAGTCCTTCCTCTCGGCAGAATCTGACAGAGAGCCAGCTTGGCAAAGGAGAAAGGTTGTTTTCAGAGTTCCGGTCCCAGTACCACAAGTCAAGAGTGTAGAAAACAACTTAGGTAACTGACACAGGCACAAATTCTAAGACTTTTTACCCTAGTAACTAAGTAAAATCTGCTAGATTCTCATTGTGCATTTTGACCATCGCAGGTGTGTGTAGCCAACATGTCTTTTTAGCATGATTTCACACCTTACGAAAAAGGCCTCACTTCAGAGAAGCAGGCATGCAGTCTTCGGTTTCTCCCTCACTGCAGGTATGATCCGAAGGAAAACAAATGGACGCGAGTGGCTTCTATGAGCACCAGAAGACTAGGTGTGGCCGTGGCTGTGTTAGGAGGGTTCTTATACGCTGTGGGTGGCTCTGATGGGACGTCTCCACTCAACACAGGTTAGTCCCTTCCAGCATCAGTCCGGTTCCCCCAGAGCAGCACACGCCTCAAGAGACCCCCCCCCACAGAAAAGTATAAAAAGCCACATTATCCTATAATCTTAAATTGTAAATATAAATTGTAAAATTAAAATGATTTGTATAATCATATTTATGTAAATGATATGATTATTTATAATAATCTAAATAATTGAAAATTGTTTTCCCCTTAGGAGAGTACAACTCCCAGCTCTTCCTCAGCTCCTTCTGCAGCCGTATTCTTCCAGCGTATTCCCAGAGTACTTCTTTCTCCCTTCTCTTTATAAACTTCTAGGAATTTATAACGAATCAAAGAACTATTTTCCTAATATGATTATTTCTCTGCCTCACCCCCAACCAGCTCTCCTTAAAAAACCAAAACCAAGAAAAAGACAAAACCTATATTGTAATGTAAGAATAAATAAGAAGTTATAGCTATAAGCTGGTTTATGTGTTAATCCTTTCTGTTGAGAGATAATGGATATTTTTACCTAAGGACATTAGTGTGGCACTTGCATCAGACGCATGGTCACATATCTCGTCTTCTGCTTGGAATACAGTAGGAATACAGGCAAAGGGAACGCAGTGTCTGATTATGACAATCGGTTACTAGTATGGAACGGTGCTACAGACCCTGTAGTCTAATCCCCTCATTTGAAGATAAGGTGAGGCCACGAGTCATGTAGTCAGAACTAGAACTAAGGTACCTTGACTCCAACACACGCCCTTTCCACCATCCCTTACACAAATGAAACCAGTAGTCCCTGATGAGATTATAATGGTTTTGTCCAAGGGTACACAAGTCCTTTACAGAAGCAAAAATCAGACTGTGTATTAAAAATCTGTATTACCACAAAGTTTTAATGGCTATGAGGAAAACTAGAGGTGAGAAGAAATGGTTGAATGGTCACTTGCTGGGTTTTTTTTCTCCCCCTGCAGTGGAGCGCTACAATCCTCAGGAAAACAGATGGCACACCATAGCTCCTATGGGGACGCGGAGGAAACACCTAGGCTGTGCGGTGTATCAGGACATGATCTATGCCGTAGGAGGCAGAGATGACACTACAGAGCTTAGCAGCGCGGAGAGATACAACCCCAGAACTAACCAGTGGTCTCCGGTGGTGGCTATGACATCCCGCCGTAGCGGAGTAAGTGTCCACCTGCTGAAAACTGGAAAAAGCACCAAGACAGGGCTGCGCAGGAGAGCTCCGATCTATAAAATACTGGCGCAGGAAGGAGGTGCACTGTTGAGGCAATACAACCCCTGCTACTTTCTTTCATCCTGGAAAAAATTAATTTCTCCTAATTGCTGTTATCTCAAGTAGTTAAATATCTTATAGTCAATCGTATCCTTAATAATATAATTATTTTTTGTGATTTATCTTTCATCAATTGTTTTCTGGAAAGACCTTACCCTATCTTATCCACTACCTTATCTGACTTCACCTATATTCATCCCTCTCGATTAGAGCTAAATATTCCTAATGAATGTTCCTAGGTAATATTGTAAGTAGGTGGCACACCAATACAGATGTTTAGTCAGAAACACATCTGGTCCCACCACCAGTCTCCACAGACTGGTTGGAGCCTGTCCCATCTGTGGTCTAGACCTGGTCAGGGTGACCTGTGTCATGTTCTAGACCACGGATGACATGTGACTCCAAGAGACTTCCAGGGAGAGTTCAGCATTCATCCATCCTAGGATGTTTGGTTCAGAGTGAAATGTAACCCATAAACCACTGATTGTGTCAGGAGTGCATCGATGTAGGACAACGGGTGGGAGAACATAGCAGCAGCTAAGACTCCATAATCTGAGGAGAAAAGGGAGTAAATTCTGGTTTGTGCAAATTGGGGACTATCAGTGGTAGGCATCAGCGAGTCAAAACATTCCCACATCTGTGGCTCTCTTTATTACTGGTGATTAACAGCTTCTAGGTCACATTCCTATTGTTTTCACTGCTACATTTGGCAAATATTTATTTATATATACAAATACATATTTATATATATTTAGCAAATATTTATTAAGTGCTTACTCTGTGCTAGGAAAGAAAAAAGTAAGTACAACCCCACAGGGAGCTCCCAAGTTAGTGAAGGAAATGGAAATGTTTACAACTAACCGTTTAAGAAAAATAAAATAAAAAAACCTCATAGTCAGGGCAAGTGCATTATAAGAGAGCCTGGGAGATTATGCTTATTGTGTTTGGGGGCAGTGAAGAGACTTACCAGAGAAAGTCTCATGTAGGCTAGGCCATGAAAGAAAAATAAGATTTTCCAGAAGAAGGAAAGAAGACACCAGCCAGGAACTACATGTACAAAGTATGGCGGCATGAAAAACGTGGTCTTTCTGGGACTAGCTGTTGAATCAGTCTTCTTGCAGTGGTGGGTACCTAAGGCAGTGAGACTAAAACGTGGGCTAGTATGGATTTCTGGAGGGCAGTAGGGAGGCCTAGAAAGTTTTAGAGGAGAGTGACAGTGTGCCATGTGCTCAATGTTCCTGAAGAGCTATATACAACAAACAAATGTCTCTAAACAGAAACACACGTTAAACAAAGGTTATGCAGTAGTTGGTTGATGAAAATACTATGACCAAAAGCTTGCGGGAACCTGTGTATTATTTCCCCTAGGAGGGATGGGTCAGTATTCACAAATTCAGGGTCTGTGGCAGTTGTATGGAGCAGAACTCCCACGAGTAACATGAACTAGCTGTACAATAGTCCCCCTTATTCATGGTTTCACTGTCCCCAGTTTCAGTGACCCATGGTCAGCCATGGTCCAGAAGCAGATGGCCCTCATTCTGAGCACTGAGCTTGCTTGGCTGGGAGCCTGGTTCTCCCTCTGCCTGCTGCTGCTCCCCTCTGCTTGTGCTCTCTCTTTCTGACAAATAAATAAAATCTTAAAAAAAAAAAAAAAAAAAAAAGATTGACAGCAGCCTAACACTACATCACGTGCCAACATCGCTTACCTCACCTCCTCTTAACACCCAGACAGTTCATCATCTCACATCATCACAATTAGAAGGATGAATGAGTACAGTAGAATTAAGGTATCTTGAGAGAGACCACATTCACATAACTTGGATTGCAGTACATTGTTATAATTGCTCTATTTTATTGTTGTTAATCTCTGTGCCTAATTTATAAATTAAACTTTATCATAGGTATGTATGTATAGGAAAAAACATATTTAGGGTTAAGCACTATGCAGTTTCAGGTGTCCACTGGGGGTCTCAGTGTATCCCCCTGGATAAAGGAGGACCACTGTATGTTTTTAATCTGTTATCTTTATATCAGATTTTGGTATTAAGATAATGCTATCTTCATAAAATTAATTAGCAAGTTTTGCACCCTTTAATATGGTCTGGAATCATGCAAACACATTAATTTCTTTCCTTGGGCCAATCTGTAATCAAGGCCAAACCCTCCCTATTCTATTTTCCAACCTAATTACATCCGGCCATATTGTCAGAGTTTCTTCATGGTAATGAGCTAATCCAATAACTGTTTATATAAAATCTTTTGTTATTTAAGTTAATAAAATTCCAACAACATAAAGTTACTTCACATTTGAATGAAAACCCCTTCCCATTATGAATTTCTTCCTGAGAAATTAAAATTTGAAGATTAACTTTAAAAAAAAAATGGTTAGATCTGTAATTTAAACAGAATTTTAGGGGCAGTTTAGATAGTGGGTTAGAATAGGCAAATACCAAAAGAAGTGAGAGCAGTTTGGAAGTTCTTGCCCATTCCCAGTGATGCTTTTCCAAAAATTTAAGAAATTTATGTTTTTGACTGTAAAAATATTCTAATTGTATATATAATTTTATTGTTCCCACGATGTAACAGATTTTTGTCATTACTTTTTTCTCTGTGTCCAAGTAAACCAGAATGCAAGGTCATAAAGAATTATCTTTTGTTATGAAGATTTATCTAGAAACTAGTCCAGATTTTCCCATTGATTCTCTGGCATCTTCAGCAGCCGCTGTGTTTTGGTCCTGTAGGTTGGCCTGGCTGTAGTGAATGGACAGCTCATGGCTGTAGGAGGCTTCGATGGCACCACATACTTGAAGACCATTGAAGTGTTTGATCCTGATGCCAATACATGGAGGTAACCTTTAAGCTACACTGCAGAGCACGTCAGTGCTGAGTTGAAAATCATGGGCATAAGGTCTGCATGACCATCAAAATGGGGATGGTCCGTACATTGAGAAGTGCTCTTATAGCTCATGAGAGAGCTCCAAGTTGCCCAGATTTGATGGCTTATTGTGACTTCATTGCTCTGAAGTGGCTGACATTTTACAACCTCTTCCCTTTGGTAACTGTTCAGTTTTATAGTGGAGATGGAAAACACAGAAACAAAATAATTTCCTCTCTAGCCCCATCATGTTCCACTGAGGTAAGTGAGGCACTGAGAAATGAAATGAAGCAAGTTAGTGATAGAACTTAGATCTCTTGCTTCTAATCTGTCACAGTTTTTTTGGTGTTTTTCTGGGCAGCTTTATGCCCAGGAAAAAACAAACTACAGTTACTTTATTTTTATTTTTTACTCATTTATTTTTTAAAGATTTTACTTATTTGAGAGAGAAACAGAAGGACCGAGCCAGAGAGAGAGAGAGAACATGAGGGGAGTCAGGGGCAGAGGGAGAAGCTGACTCCCTGCTGAACAGGGAGCCTGATGTAGGGCTCCATTCCGGGATCATGACCTGAGCTGAAGGCAGGTGCTTAACCAACTGAGCCACCCAGGCACCCCTTACTTTTTTCTTAAATAGCTTATTTCGGGACACCTGGGTGGCTCAGTTGGTTAAGCATCTGCCTTCGGCCCAGGTCATGATCTCGGGGTCCTGGGGTTCAGCTGGGAGCCTGTTTCTCCCTCTGCTTCTGCCCTTCCCCCTTCCACCCATGCATGCTCTCTCTCAAATAAATAAATAAAATATTTTAAAAAGTACAGTCTTCGTGTCTTGGAAAGCCACACTTTTACAGATGTTTAAATGACATTCTTTGGATTCTTCTGCCTTTCTCTCATGGCTCTGTATGACTTGACCACAATACTGAAGTCAGACTACAAGTCAGGTCACTTTTGGCTTCTACGTCACATTTTCACAACCTTGTTAAGTAGAGGTGTACTGAGTGTTCTAGACATCAGGGATACAACAGTGAACAAAAACAAAATTCCCTGCTCTCCTGGCTCTGATGTTCTAGTAAGGAGACTAACAAGTACCATGTCAGGGGGTAGAACCACTATGGGGAAGAGCCAAGGGAGTGGGGCTGTCCAGGGATGAGTTTCTTTTAAAATGTGGCCTAGGAAGGCCTGATTGCAAAGGTAACATTTTTAGCAAAACCTGATAGAGGTGAGGGAGAGAGAGATAATCGGAGGTTTTCCTGAAGAGGAGCCTCCCTCTTGTGGCATATTTTCTTGCATATTCAGCTTTCAGTGTTTAGATCTTTGGGAAGATTGCCAGATTTACTTTTGCTACTTAATCACTATGATCCTACATAAGGACCTATTTCTCTGTAGCTGTCACTAAATAGAATTAGTAATATGTGACCGAGTAATATTTATGAAATTCTTAAGGATCTGTTGAGAATTACGATCTAAATTTTTGTAGAATTAAGATCTAAAATTTTGTATCCCAAACTTAAAACCAGTTTAACCTTACAGCTGACAGAGGCTCTATTATTCTTTTCCATGTAAATCTTTAACTTTGGAGATGATCTTGTTCACAAGTCAAAAATTAAATGCTAGGGGCACCTGAGTGGCTCAGTTGGTAAGCGTCTGCCTTTGGCTCAGGTCATGAATGATCTCAGGGTCCTGGGATCAAGCTCCAAATCGGGCTCCTGCTTACGGGGAGCCTGCTTCTCCCTCTCCCTCTGCTGCTCCCCGTTTGTGCTCTGTGTCTCTCTGTCAAATAAATATATAAAATCTACAGAAAGAAAAAAAAAAACCTAGATGGCTGACTTTATTTACTTATAGCCAGGTTTGTTCTATAAAGGAGGAGGCTTGTAAGAATACATATAAGATATTTAAGGATAAAAATAAGTTATCAGTGTTTAGGCTGAAGGAATTGTGAGTAGGAAAATAAGATCGCTGTGGTCAAAACTAGACAAAAATGTAGGATATGATTCTATGTAATTGTTAAAAGTCAGTTTAGGGTGTAAAGGTATAAGGTTGTTATGCAAAATAATGGATACAATGCTCTTTTATTCTTAAAACAGTATCCTAGAAACAAGACCTTTTCACCCAGTGTCTGACATAATTCTGTTACTTGCCAGTGCTCAATTCCAGATCCTAATCTTTGGAAGAGATGTATGAATCTAAAAATATTAGTTATGATAAAAAAACATGTGTTTTATTAACATCTAAGTTACAGAAGAAACAGTGCTTTTTCCACTTTGAAATCTGATTTTCTTTCTTTGCAGGTTATATGGCGGGATGAATTACCGTCGGCTAGGTGGTGGTGTAGGAGTTATTAAAATGACACATTGTGAATCCCATATATGGTGAACATCTAGAAGACAGTCCATGCTCCTCTGTATTCTGGAGAGCTTTGACTTTTGACTTTGGAGCTTTGTATAGCTCAAGAAAACATTAGAACAAATTTTATTCGTTGCCGGTGCCTCAACATATGGAAATACAATGAAAGTACTTCAACTGCAAGATGCCATCTTTGCACAAAAATTCTCAACTCTGTGCAGAATATTTATTTTTGGTTTTAATTTATCATGGGTTTTTTGTTGTTGGGTTTTTTGTCATTGTTTGGTTTTATTTTGCTTTGGATTTAGCCTTCCTCCCACTAAAAAAGGACAAAAAAAAAAAAAAAAAAAAAAAAGGAAAAGAAAAAAAGGATAAAAATTCCAAGCAGTGAAAGTTTATTTTTAAGATATTAAGTTTGAAAATACTAATAAAGGGAGAAGGGCTCTACACGATCTGGTTATTTCCAGGCACTCCATCCACACGACTCCGTGACTTACAAGGACTACCAGTGACAAAGATAGGTATGCCAAGGGCACTGTTTAGCCATCATGCTTACACTAAGCACCAGAAGACTTGAAAATCTACAAACAAAACAAACAAAAAAAGAAACACTCATTTTAAATAGTACAATTCAAAAGGAATAGTAAGTAGATAAAAGCAGGACTCAGACTCTAAAGTTTTCATCAGTGCAAGTTTGCATCTTGTTTCCTTCCATATGAACTTGTTTTCCAGTGTATTTACTCTTTTTTCATAATATTTTCATAGAACTTCTGCTAGCTCTAGAGCTCTGCTCAGTGCCTCTATTGAAACAGTATACCCTTCTTATATGCTGTCTTGAGAATCCTCCGATAGAATCATGTGCTACTCTGCAAAAGTTTTTGCTCAAAAATATTACTGACTGAAACAACTTTCCTTCTTGTTTCCTTATTGCTACTAAGGACCAGCAGGGAGAAATATCCTCTCCCCAGCAGTGAATACTGTTATGCAATTTACACTTGACGCTCAGGCCTGCTGAAGCTGAGGCTTACCTGTAATCACAGCCTCCAAGGGAATGAATTCTTCAGTTCATGTAATAATACACGCTAATGAGTGTGAAATTGAGGCATTTTATTAATAAAATCTTGGTTCTTTTATACAAACTATATATCATTATCCTTATCTGTAAAGCCACTGTTACTACTTTAAAATTGCACTTTCTGGTGAAAAGTTAAAATTTTTAAGGAAAAAAAATGATACAAATTTCAGTGGTCAAGTGTTCACAGACCAATTTTTTTTCAATGTATTTTGCAGGAAGATCTTTGAATAAGACTTTAGCCACAACCAAAAGGAATAACCTTCTCCTTCTCCCCACCCCCACTACAGAAATGTTTGGCAACTTTGTGTTTACATTTAAAGATCATTTGCACCTTTACAAGGAAAAAAAGTATTTGGTAAACAATTGTTTACATGTATCATTTATGCTTTTTTCTAGCATGTATAACTTTTTTAAATAAAGGTAGTACTTACCATAAAAAAATTGGGGGCTGATGTTTTTTGGTGCTTGTGTCTTTGCTGTTTAGTTTCTATACCATTTATATGTCCTTTATGTAAAGTTGCAGGTACTTTCAACCTGAAGGAATAAAGGGACTGCCAGCTGGAATTCTGAACTTATGTATTTTACATAACAGTACTATATAACCTAACCTCTAAACTTATTTTCTGGTGTAGCACTTAGAACCATATAATTTTGAGCTAGAAGGACTCTTAACAATCATCTGGTCCAAACCCATCTATTTCTTTGCTCTAAGCCTGAAAACCAAAGATGTCCTTCCTAAGAGTAAATATAGTCAGTGATAGGACCAACATTAAAAATCAGTTCCCCCAACTCCCACTCCATTTCTCTTTCTGTGCCATACTGCCACTCCACCCCCACTTGAAACACGGCCTAGAATTAAACGTACTAACAGACTTCAAGTAAATCTGGTATGTAACATTAAAAAAATACAAGCACTTCATGAGATCCTTAGAGTGCTGCATCATTAAGTCAGTCTTCAAGATAAAACTCACTTACTTCCCAAGATTCTACTATTGCATGTACTTTATAGGAGCAATTCACATGGCAGGGGTTCAATAGAGACCCAGGAACTATAATACTGACCAAAGTGTTCACTGGAGCCTAAAGGGTTATTTTTTCCCTCCACTGAAAGTGGTCCAGTTTTATTATTGAGAAAATGTACCTATTATATAGTGTCACTGCTGTAAAAGAACATTTGCCTATGATTTCCACAACTGAAGTGAGCTCAGAATTGGGTTGGGTTGGCAGTCCACTTCATTTTATAAATTAGTAAATTGAAGCCTAGAAAGTTTAGAAGGACATGTTAGAAACGGAACCTCATATCCACATCCTGATCCCAAATCCATTCATTGTTCTTTATACTACTCTCCAATGTAGGGGACAGCAGTTTACCCTATGTCCTCCCCTCTTACGGATCCAAGAAGAGTTGTTGATTTTTCCATCTCTTCAACTTTTTATTTGTTAGGACACAGTGGCTATCCTCCTAGGAGGAACTGGAAACTGGAAGCAAAATGTGTAGCTTTAAGTAAAAAAAAATATGAATTACCTCAATAGTGCAGGAAAATAATTTGACAAGATCCAACACAGATGCATAATAAAAACCATCAACAAATTAGGAAGAGAACTGCTTTAACCTGACAAAGGGCATGTATGAGAAACCTACAGCTAACATCATATTTAACAGTGAAATATACACTAAGATCAGGAACAATATAAAACTACCTTCTCACCACTTCTATCTGCCATTGTGGTGGTAATTCTAGCCAAGGCAGTTCGGCAAGGAGAAGAAATAAAAGGCATCCAGATTGAAATTAAGTAAAACTTTTTATTCACAAATGACATTTAGTCTTGCATACAGAAAATCCTAAGGAATTCACTGAAAAAATTACTAGAATAAACAAGTTCAGCAAGATCACAGGATAAAAGAGCAATATATACTCACAACAATCCAAAGATGAAATTAAGGAAGCAATTCCAAATGTGTAAAAGTGTAAGCATATTTTTAAAAGGTGTTCTCTTCAAAAACAGAAAACACATAAAATTATCTGTCATTATCGAGTATGGATGGACATGGAGTTCTACTTTGAAACTCCCTGGCTACTGACCTATCCAAAATAATTTTCACTTATTTTGAAAAAAAAATTTGTGCCATTCTCAATAGCATGAAATAAATACTTAGGAATAAATTTAACAAAAAAAAAGTGCAATACTTGTATGCTGAAAACTCCAAAATGCTGCTGAAGGAAGTCTTGAAATAAATGGGAAAATACCCATGCTCATAGACTAGATATTAGACTTAATACCATTATGACGGCAGTACTCCCCAAATTTATCTATAGATTGAACACAACCACTATCAAAATCCCAGCTAACTTTGTTTCAAAATTGACCAGCTGATGCTAAAATTCTTTGGAAATGCCAAAGACCCAGAATAACCAAAACAATCTTTAAAAAAAAAAAAAAAAGGAAAAGCTGGAAGACTCATACTCCCTGATTTCAAAAGGTACTACAAAGCTACACTAATCAAGACAGTGTGCTACTGGCATAAAGACTGACATCAATGAAACAGAGTTGAGAGTCCAGAAATAAGCATCTATGGCCAAATGATTTTTAAGAAAGGCGACAGAGGTGACATGGGAAAACAAGTCTTTTTAATAAATGGTACTAGAACAAATGAATGATAAGAATGAATGAATATGCAAAATGATGAATCTGAATGCTTACCTCACCCCATACATAAAATCTCAAAATTCTGGATAACAGACCTAAATTTAAAGCTAAAATTGTAAGATCCTTAGAAAAACACAAGAGTAACCCTTTGGGACCTCAGATTAAGCAATGACTTCTTAGACACAACACCAAAGGCATGAGAAATAAAATAATTGATAAGCTGGACTTAATCAAAATTTAAAACTTTGACATTTTGAAAATAAATGAGTTCACCCTGGTATCTCCAATTCAAATTTAACATTACAGAGTTTCTACTGAGCTTACTTTACTTTATAATTGTGTATCTTTTATGCTCAAAATCTTGGTTCATAACATTGTTATGTTTTATCTTATTACAAACAATGATAAAAGAATACCAATATTATTAGTAACAAGGTAACTGAGTACAACTTAAATTCCTCTGCTGCTCTTCTTTTCCTAAGATATAGCTGACAATATAAAGTCAAAATACTAGGATTTAAAAATACTAAAAATAATTCTTTGGTGATTATGGCATGAATTAAATATAGTTAGGTTTATTTATTTTCAGTTTTTAAGGATCACTTTTTCTTTTTGATCCGATTTTGTTTCTAACTAAATAAAACACTTACATAGTTCTAAACTCTAAACAAGGAACAATCAAGTAAGTTTTAACTTCCATTCCTGTTCCCTTTATCCAGTTTCTTCCTTCCCCCTAATAAGTAACATTTTTATTTGTTTTTGGTTTATCCTTCCATTGTTTTTTGGAAACATAAAGGAAATACACACAAACTCATATTTTACCCATTTCTCCTATAAAAGAGAGCATACTGTATTTACACTGTCCGCATACTCTTCCAACAACGCCTCTTAGAGATCAAGATCACTCCATGGTAGTATTAGATTATCTTCCTCAAACCTTTTTATAGTCAGATAGTGGTAATTCACTGTGCAGCTACACCATAATTTATTCAAACAATCCCCCTTTGATAGGCATTTGGGTTTTTTTCAGTCTTGCTATTACAAATACTATTGCAATAGATAGCCTTGTACAGGCTTCATTTATGTTTTGCCAGTGAGTTTTGGGGATAGAATGCCAGAAGTGGGACTGCTGGTTAAAGGGTAAATCCCACATAATTTTGCTAGATATTAATTTCTCCGTAGCAGTCGTACCATTTCAAACAATCTTTTAACTGTTTTTCCTTTCACTCTTGTCCACCTATAACTCATTCTCCCTCAAATCTTATAAAACATGTTAGATAATATTACTCTCCTGCTTAACACTTCAATGGTTTCCCATTGCATTTAGAATAAAATCCAATTTCTTCACAGTATCTACAAAAACTTAGATGATGTAGATACTGCCTAGGTTTGGCTCTGAGCAAGAGACCCAAAATAGCAACAGCTTATACAAGATAAAAGTTTACTTCCCTGGGGCAGTGGATGGCTGTCAGTTAAGCAGACCCTTGCCTTCAGCTCACATCATGGTCTCAGGGTTGTGAGATCAAGTCCTGTGTCGGGCTCCGTGCTGGAGGTGGAGACTGCTTAAGACTCACTCTCTCTACCCCCCTGCCCCTACAACCCTCCCTCTCTTAGGAAAAAAAAGTTTACTTCCCCGACACATAAGTCTAGAGGAAAACTACCCAGGGGTGGCAATGGTTCAGCTTTAAGAAGTCCCTGAAGCGGGGTGCCTGGGTGGCTCAGTGGGTTAAAACCTCTGCCTTCGGCTCAGGTCATGATCCCAGGGTCCTGGGATCGAGCCCCGCATTGGGCTCTCTGCTCAGCGGGGAGCCTGCTTCCTCCTCTCTCTCTGCCTGCCTCTCTGCCTACTTGTGATCCCTGTCAAATAAATAAATAATATCTTAAAAAAAAAAAAAAGCACAAACTCTTTTCAGACCATGCTCCACCACCCCTATGATCTAACCTGCATCCCCGTGACCACAAATAATGGCTAGAATTCTAGTCACCTATAGTCATTATAGGTGTTCCAAGCAGAAAAGATGGAAGAATAATTAAAAGGCAAAGGGTACTAGCCCACTGTTTTTTAAGGAAGATTTCCTGGAGGCTCTACACAATCCTTCCATTTATAGACCATGGGTCGGAACGTAAGTCATATGACTACCCCTAGCTCTGAGAAAGGCCGGAAAAGGTCATCTTTATTCTAGACAGCTACATGCCAAGTCAAAAATTGGAAGACAGTCAGTGGAATAAGTCTCTGTTGCACAATTTCTTCACTTTCATCTACTACTACTCCACCCTTACTCTGCTCAAGACACACACAGACTTCCTATGTTCCTCAAATGAGCCAAGTTCTTAGCCATCTCAAGGCCTGTGCTCTTGCCATTTCACCTGCCTAGCACATTCTTCCACACACCTTCCCACAGCTGGTTCCCTCTCACCACTCAGGACTCAGCTCAAATGTCACTTCCTCAGAGAGACCTTGGACAACAGTATAAAAAAATCACCCCTTTCCGTAATGTACTGCCTTACTTTCTTTATAACATTCATCTCAACTGAAATTATTTTTACCTTCCTCCACTAGAATATAATTTCCACATGACAGGGATATTTTCTGTCTTCATTGCTATACCCCTGTTGCTCAATACAATTTCAAGTACAACATAGGAGCTTAATATTAGTTAAATGAAAATACTGTCTGACTCCAAAGCCCATGCTTTTTCCACTATCCCTGCTATTTATGATATATGTGAAATAATACCCCAATCCAGAAGTTAACCTTTGTTTTTAGAAAGACAGCCTATTAAAGTTATTTTCTTTCAAACAAATTTTAAAAAACATCATTTGCAAAGTAAAACAAAATATTCCTATGCTCAATAAATTAAAATTTAGAGACATCGATATAGCAAGTTGGGCAAGTCTCCCAGGTTGCTCGAACTCATAGTTTGCATCTATAAAATGGAAGAGCTGGTTAAAATGCGTTCACTTAACCTGCAGATATTTACTAAGTACTGTGCTAAAGCAAGATTAGGGACATGAAAGTTAAGATAATTTCTGCCCGCAAGAGACTCACAGTTGCCTCTGATTCTATATGATTGTTGGCTTATAACATTTGTGCTAGAGAAAAAGACTACAATTCTCGTTCTTGATACATTAAAGATCTGTCACCAAGACACTGATAAACACACTGCTTCATTTTAAAAATATTTAATTCAACATTGCAATAAGAATTGAACAGTATTAAAAACAGAAGCATATTAGTGGCTTTAAAAAGTGTATGTTAATCTCCAGGTTCCTTTGGAGATTTTAATTGCCAGCTCTCTACAGTGAAATGATACTAGGAAAATGTCTTTAGAAGACAGAAATTCTTTCTGGATCCAACTCTAAAATGCTTAAAAGGAACTGACGGTTTTAAACATCCAAATCAGAAATAATATTAGAGATACCTCATTTGAATCCTAAAAATTTGATGTAATAAACATTACATATTTTTTAGAAAGATGGTCCAAGAAAATAACAACTCAGCATTTTCTAGACACTGCCATCCCAGATCATCATGACTATTATGGAGCACCTGGCTGTGATTCATTCACTATCACCTTCTTTTTTCTTCTAGATCCTTCTTGAATTCCATTCCATCTGGGCAATTCCAAAGGCACTGAGAGGAAAACAGATGCAGAGACAGATGCTTATTTCTCCTGCGGGGCCTCTCAGAATAGCAATTAGGCAAATAATCAGTGAGAAAAAAAGCATATAATCCATCATTTATAGTCCCCACAAGACTTCAATCAATTTGAAAAATTGCCAGTTCTGTCAAATATGCCAAGACTCCAATAAGGTATTTATGACACAGAATCTGAAAAAAAAAAAAACAAAAACACACACACACACACAAAAAAAAAAAAAAAAAACACACACACACACACACAAAAAAAACAGATACTTAAAATCAGAATTATGATAACAAAGCAGTTTGCTATTTGATAAATATTCCAGGCTTATTTTAAATTCCACATCTGGAAGCTAAGATGAACCCAAACCACTGCTGCTCTAAGTCAAATAAATTTTGATCTATTTAATGAAGACTAGTAACTTTAATAAATACACAACTATTAGTCAGTGGTGCTTAGAAATAAGTAAAATTCTTAATTTTTTCTGATTTCCACAGATGGGCTAACTATGTATATAAGGAGTAAGGAGAGGAAGGGGATATCCCTGAACCCCTTGGATTTCTATGCAAAATAAGTATGTACATTTTCTACAAAGAGGTTCCATACCTTCCTTCTTTTCAAAGGGATATATGATTCCAAAAGTACCTTGTAGAAACTAAGCAGATAGCAGAAACCTGGTTAATATACTAATTTCAAACTTTTGAGAGGCAGTACACTGTTGCAGTTAAAGGCATAAGCTCAGATGACTGGGTTCAAATTCAAACTCCACTTATTAGCTATTTGATCTTGGGGAACCTACTTATCCTCTGTGCTAGTTTCCTCTTCACAACCTATCTCAATAGGTTGTTGTGAAAAACTGAATGAGATGGTATATACAAAATGCTTTGTATGCCTGGCACCATTACTGCTTAATAAAAGTTCACTATCAAAAAAAATGTTTAAATGTTAGCTATCACCATGGCATTATATGAAGGTAGGAGCCAGTCACCATCTTAAATCATTAAGAGAGGCTCTTAGTGGGGCGCCTGGGTGGCTCAGTAGGGTAAGCGTCTGACTTGATTTTGGCTCAGGTCATGATCTCGGGGTTGTGGGATCGAGCCTGGCGTCAAGCCCTGAACTGGGCTCCACACTCAGCATGGAGTCTGCTTATCCCTCTCTCTTTGCTCTCCCCTCCCACTCACTTGCTCTATCTCTAAAATAAATAAAATTTTTTAAAAAAGAGGATCTTAGATATAGTATAGACCAGATAAAATCAATGTGTTTAAGAACCACCTTTATATTCACAATAACACATTATATGAAGCAGTTTTTATAGAGTGGGCATATGACCACAAAATCTTAAATACACAAGGACTTCATGAACACTGAATTCTGAGGTGCTAAAATGGAATTATTTTCCTTTTATAATATCAAATTAAACAAGGTATGGTATAATCTTTCAAACGTTTCACTGAAAACCAAAGAAATAAACTTAACGTCATGACCCAGTACAAGCAAATGTTACCCTTACTACATATGATACAGTCATTTTTATATTTTCTATTACATATCTTTCTTTTGTTTTTTAAAGCTGGTCTCTTCCCATCAAAATTACTTTCCAACTTACTATTGCAATAGGACCTTCAATTGAAAAACACTAATACAGTGTTTATAGAGTATGAGCTTTTTGGAACCTAAGAGATAAGCATTCAAATACTGACTCCTCCTCTGACTAAGCTATTCTGCTGGTATCACTTTCACCTAACTTGGCCTGTTCCCTTGTTTTAAAAATAAAATGTGGATAAAAACACCTACTACAGGGTTGCTCTAAAGATTAAAATTAAGGTGTATTAAACTCCTAGCACAGACACAAGCTCAACATTCACTGTTTACTATGGCTACATTTTAAAACATTTTAAATATATTAATATATTTTATTATATTTAGGTGCCCACTCTCTTATTTCTGATATTTCCTCTAGTAAGTATTTCATAGAGAGTAAAACAATGTCAATTATTTCCTTCCTAGGGAGAGAAAAGCCTAGATGACATCTTAGTTATGTATTTCTGGCTATAATTTTCTGATCTCACATACAAAATCCTCTGTTGCTCCGATAATTATTTCCAAGTTTGACAAAACAATTTTTAATATTTCAAAATTACTACAGAATAATTCCTATTTTCAAAGTCTGTAGCTCACAGCATATAGTATTCTCCCATTATAAAGCTATATCTAGAGACTGAAGACTTTCTAGTAAATTATTTATAAAGCATAAAATATCCTACTGTCTCGAATTAGCATTCAAATGTGTTTCTTCAATGTAGCAAATGCATACATTTTGAAAGCTACGTAACAATAAGGAAAAATTACTTAACTAGATTTGTTCAAACTAACCTTTATTTTTCCATCAGTATGTGCTGAAGCTACAGATGTAGAAACACGGACCAATCTTGTGGCTGATAAATGAATTTTGAAATGCCTATGGAAATGTGAATAAAGGCAGTCCATAAATAAGTCAACTTCTTCCTGAGTAACTTCCCCAGGGGTTTTGTGGACACTGTCCCACAAAGCTTTTGCATCCTCTGGATGTATGGCATAAGAAATGTCCAGACTTTGAGGGCTACAGGGTACAGACCAAAGAAATTCGGTAGCAGCCATATACTGGTCCATTTTGCATGCAGTCCACATAGCAGCCATCCAGGAAAGATTAAAAGCATTGATTGCTAAGGGACTGAAATAACAATCGAAAGTTTTCTGAAACCATGTTCCTACTATGGCTGTATTTGTCTCTGCTCCATTTGCAAGGAATAAGGGTACACAGGTGAAATCTTCTGAAACAGTCTCCAGAAGACTGTCTCCAAATATACAGCAGAACCAACCAGTCCACAACACTTTAAGTTCTCTGTTCTCAGATGGCAATTGAGATCTTGACAGAATCTACAAAGAAAAAAAAAAGGTTCATTAAATTCAAAAGTACACTTACTCCAAATTACAGCTTCTCAAAATTAGTACATTTAAAAATAAGAAGATATGTTGTACTGCTTGCCAATAAAACACAAAGGAAATAATCTCCCTAATCATCATTAGGCTTTATCAAGTTAATTGACATTCCTCCTAATAGTCTTATTAGGACATGGTATATGGATGGCAAGATCTTGGTGCAGCCAAAATGCAAAATATGGAATGCCAATATAGTGTAACCAAGTACACTATGCTGAAAAAAAAAAATCTCAAAATCTCAACTTCAGAAGGGACTATAAAAAGTCACCAAATCCAACGTGCTTGAATTCTTCCATAAAGGAAGAATTCAGGATTTCCCAAGGCAGCTCTATCAACTTAAAAATGTTCTTTCATTGGTTAGGCCCC
The DNA here is from genome assembly GCF_002288905.1 of Enhydra lutris kenyoni. NCBI lineage: Eukaryota > Metazoa > Chordata > Mammalia > Carnivora > Mustelidae > Enhydra > Enhydra lutris. The sequence continues at coordinate 28,393,265 of NW_019154108.1, read as the reverse complement.
CAGTTTCCATCCGTAGGTCCTGTTTTCTTCCTTATGTGCATGTAGAACAAATCAAATTTCTCTTCTACAGTCAAATATTTGATGATCTGTATCATATGTAATGTCAAGTTCAACATCTCTAGTTTCTTCAACTATTCCTCCTATGAGATACACGTCATCCTGGTCACTCTGAAATTCTTCAGCACGGGAGTCATTCATAAGTGAATATAATCACTTCAAAAGGATCTGATTAAAGGACTGCTACCATCTTTAACCTAGATTTTACTGCTATTAATATAATCTTAGATTCAGTAGTGTTCTCATTTTTAGTTGACAGCTTTATATAAATTATCCCTATTCATTTTTACTATGAATAGGTAAATCTTAGGGCACCGGGGTGGCTCAGTCAGTTAAGCAGCCAACTCTTGATTTTGGCTCAGGTCATGATCTTAGGGTCCTGAAAATGAGCCCCACATCAGTGCTCAGCAGGGAGTCTGCTTGAGACTCTCTTTCTTTCCCCTCTGCCCCTCCCCCTGCTTGTGCACTCTCTAAAGTAAATAAACCTTTAAAAAAAAAAAAAAAAGTAAACCTCCCCTAATATAGAGAGGCGATATATTTACTCCTATTAAAATTTTAATCTCTTTCAATTTGACCCATTGTGCCAATCCATTCAGATTTTTTAGAATCCTGATTATGTTTCCCAGCAGACTAACATTTCAAACTTCAAATCTCTAAACTACAGGACAAACGTACCTTCCAGATTCTCATAGTTTTAAAGTCTGACCAGGATAAAGTGAAGATCATAGCCTAGTTTCCTATCCCTTTAGAGATAGTCATTTTAACAACTACTTTTAGCATATTTCTCCTTCTTGTTCAAGAGAGTGTAAGAGACTCAAAAGCCTTGAAGCCCAGATAGGTCTATCACACTTTCATAACCTAAAAGTTCTGTAATAATACGAAGAAATGAGATTTACTTCGGTCACTATTAGGACACTCTACTAAGAGCTCAAGAGGTCATGTCTATTCCTGAAAGAATATTTGCCTGTTGACATGCAAATCACATCCCTTCTCTGGGAATTTGACAAAGACTGCTAACTGTCTACCCGGTACCTACTTTTCCTTCCACAATAAAACTGTGCTTTTAATGAGGTGGCAAAGTACCCACTAAAAAAGAAAAAATTCCTAGTCTGCCTTCCAACTGGGATGTAAAGAGAAGTTGTTGGGTCTTAGTCTCATTAAAGGTTTCCTCAGTGGCAGGCACCCTCTTTGCCCTCCTACTTCCTGCCTGGAACTTGCAGACAATATTTAGAGTTTCAGGAGCCAAGTCAGACTACACGCAACCTTACGGAGAGAAGCCATGCACCAAGGATGAGAGAGAAGGCAGAAGGAGCCTAGATTATTCATTCATAAAGCATATGCCAGCTTTGAACACCTTACCTCCACTTTTTTGTAAGACAAATAAGGCTCTATCTATTAAACCTCAAGACAGACATTTCATTCACAGTTATTTAGGCTTTCTGTTTTATGCAGCTAAACCTAATCCTAGGAATCTTGAAGATCCTTGTCAATATCATGACCTACAGCAGGGGTTAGCAAATTTTTTCTGTAGAAGTCAGATAGTAAGTATTTTAGGCTTTGCAAGACATATTGTCTCTGCAGCAAATACTCAAACGTGCTGTTGGAGCACAAAAGCAGCCGCAGACAGTATGTAAACAATGAGAGGAGCACTGTTCCAACGAAACCTTATTTACAAACATAGCAACAAAAACAAAAACAAGTAACATGTCAGATTTGGCCTGTAGGCCATAGTTTGCTGATCCCTGATCTACACAAATAAGCAAAATTAGGCCTTTTTGATTATTTCAGAACTTAATTTATAATGATTAAGATGAGTTCACTCAAGAAACAGAAGTAGCAAGCATGAATAATAAATCCAGTTTCTTAATCAATCCAAAGATAGTCCTACTACTTTTAAATACTACACACAGGAAGGAACGTTACATTTCTTTTTTTTTTTTTTTTAAGATTTTATTTATTATTTACTTGACAGACAGAGATCACAAGTAGGCAGAGAGGCAGGAGCAGAGAGAGAGCGGGGCGTAGGCTCCCCGCTGAGCAGAGAGCCCGACGCGGGGCTCGATCCCAGGACCCTGGAATCATAACTCAAGCTGAAGACAGAGGCTTAACCCAGTGAGCCACCCAGGCACCCCAGAACGTTACATTTCTAAGAGTAACTTGGCATGATACATCACAATATATGATGATAGATTATATATATATACATATCTTATATATGTATATACATATACATTTTTTTTGCTAAAATTCCTCTTCTAGGAATTTAGTCCAGATTTATGCAGGTTTCCTTACAAACATGTAGTATTCTTAATGACATGAGTAATTATAATATTATTATTAATTTTTTTTAAAAAGGCCATATGCAAAAGTGTGGGCAATATAATCCCAATTTTAATAGATCCAGATAGCCACACAGACGTATCTATGTTCATGAGAGATACTGACCTATAGTTTTAGTAATCTTCATGTAGTTTTAGTATTGGGTAATGCTGGCCTCACAGAATGAGTTAATCTCATTCTATTCTCTGAAGAGACTGTAGAGACTGTAAAGAACTGAAATAACTCCTTCCTTAAATGTTTGGCAGAATTCACCAGTGAACCCATCTGGGCCTGATGCTTTCTATTTTGAAAAGTACTGACTCAATTTTTTAATAAATAGAGGCTTACTCAGATCGTCTACTGTCAGACGTATACCAAAATGTTAAACTGTGGTTTTCAATTTTCTTTATATTTTTATGTATTTTATGATAAACATGACTATAATGTAATTGGAAAAAAACTTACGTTGGCCATATCTAATCACTGTAATTTGGACAAACGAGACATAAGATAGGTTATAAATCACAACCTTAAGTTTCTTTTTTTTAAACGGTAAGAAAATACCACAATTTCTAAACCAAGACAGTGCAGATTCTTTCCCCCTGGGAAGCAAAGACTGATTATATAACATACCTGGACGAGAAAGGCTTCAGAGTCTCTTTGTGTTCCTTTCATTCCTAGGAGAGTGGAGAAAGTCACTTTGATGTTGAAGTCTTCTCCCACTTCCACAGCAAGCCCTTTTTGCTTCTCAGCAGCAATAAATGCACTCAGAAGTCTAGAATACTCTTTGAGATTAGTATAGGAGAATTTATACAGGGGAGTTAAACTATATAAAGTCCATTGTTTATGCAGAAGGAATGCAACTTTTTGAGGATCATTATCTTCCTACAGAAAAAAAAAATCAAGACAAAGAAGTTTAAATTCTCATTTACTAATATTTCCTAATTCTTAATCACAGTATTTTTAAAATATTTAATATCAATCCATTACTGGGTACCTAATCTTTACACTCCAGCCAAAACAGAGTTTGCAAGACTCTGAAGATCCCTGAACAAGCCTTTTCATTTGCTATATCTTCACTTTGGAATATTCTTCCCACATGTGTTCATATGGCATGTTCCTTTCCCTCACTCAGGTCTGTCCAATGTCACTCAAGAGGCCACCCTATCTAATTTTGTCTCACTCCAATTTTGTCACTTTACAGACGCTTTTTTTTTTTTAAATATGGACTGCTTCATGAATTTGCATGTCATTCGTGTGCAGGGGCCATGCTAATCTTCTCTGTATCGTTCCAATTTTGTTTTTAAGATTTTATTTATTTACTTGACAGAGATCACACTCAGGCAGAGAGGCAGGCAGAGAGAGAGGAGGAAGCAGGCTCCCCGCTGAGCAGAGAGCCCGATGTGGGACTTGATCCCAGGACCTTGGGATCACGACCCGAGCCGAAGGCAGAGGCTTTAACCCACTGAGCCACCCAGGTCCCCCTATCGTTCCAATTTTAGTATATGTGCTGCTGAAGCAAGCACACTTTCTAGCTCCTTAACCCGCTTTTTTTTTTTTTCACAGCATTTATGACTATATGACATGATATGTTTACTGGATTTTTATTGTTTGATTCCTTACTAGAGCATGAGTATGATAAGAACAGGGATTTTGCCTATTTTACTAGGTATTATATCTCTAGCATCTAGAACACTTGCTCAATAAATATTTATTGGATGAACATTTACGTTTCACCTTTAGAAATTTAAAATTATAGATTTTCAAAATAGTAACTATTCCTGGAGCATTTAATTTGATTAGTTTTAATTATGTAATTTTTTTTTAATTTTTTTTATTTTTATTCATTTGACAGAGAGAGAGATCACAGGTAGGCAGAGAGGCAGGCAGAGAGAGAGGGAAGCAGGCTCACCGCTGAGCAGAGAGCCCGATGCGGGGCTCGACCCCAGGACCCCGAGATCATGACCCGAGCCGAAGGCAGAGGCTCAACCCACTGAGCCACCCAGGTGCCCCTAATTATGTAATTTTCTTAAACGTTTGGCAGTAAATCTACTCTACGAAACAATGTCAAATTCAGCAGATTAAATAAAAAGATACTTCGGAGCATTTCTACCATGCTCTATTAGAACCACGGGTACCATCAAAAACAAAAACACTTCCTTCCTATTGGCCCTATGGCATTATTGAGGGTCTTCATACATCCCCATACAGGTTCCTACTTTGATACTAAATTGAAATTTTCTATAAAATCCACACTTTCTGACAGTCTTACAGCTCCAACTATCTTTTGGAACTTTCATTACAGTTGTCTACTTGATAGAAATCTTTCTTCTGACTAGAGTGTTCATGGAAACTTTTATAAAACTTGTATAAAAAGGGGCGCCTGGGTGACTCAGTGGGTTAAAGCCTCTGCCTTCGGCTCAGGTCATGATCCCAGGGTCCTGGGATCGAGCCCCACATCGGGCTCTCTGCTCAGCAGGGAGCCTGCTTCCTCCTCTCTCTTTCTCTCTGTCTGCCTCTCTGCCTACTTGTGAACTCTGTCAAATAAATAAATAAAATCTTTAAAAAAAAAACTTGTATAAAAAGCTATAAACTTTTTTCTTGTTATGATCAAAAGGTATGGGGAAATTACTTATTTCGCAGTGGTAAGGAAATGAATTGAACATTCCAATCTTTATTTTATATGCAATTTCTATTTTATGGTTAGGAACCATCACTTTCATTACCAGCACTAGTAATTTAAGAAACTTTTCAGAAAGAAGCAAAAATTTTCCCATATCTCAAGAGATATGAGGCACACAACATGGAGAAGAAAATAAGACTCCAGGGAGGATGTGGGTGACTGATCAACCACACTCCTTGCTATGTTCCTCAAAACCAAACACCAAACCCACACTGTCTAGGGTTTTATTTCATGTTCCAGTGAAATCACAAATTACTCATGTTCTAAATGTTCAGAGTTGTTTATAAATAATCAAAACAGAGAATGTTGCTGTAGACAAATTGGAGACAATATAAACACCAAAATAATTTAGTAATGATTTAGAAAGTTTTGAAAAACAAAAATTAAGTCTGATAAATTACTAAGTGGGGAGAAATAAGAAGCGTTTACAATAGAATGCCAAAGGCTGGTTGGTAAATAGGTAGCAAATGGGAGTTGGAAAATCATGATACTGTGACCATAATGATAAAGATAGAATCAAGCAAATATTATCGATGGATGTTAAGTATGAGGGGAAATTTAGAGAGGAACGGAATATTTACATTATCCTAAAGTGTCTCCCAGACTGCTTATCAGATGCAGAGATGAATAAAACAACAATTACTGAGCAACACCTTGACAGGATGATCAAAACTGACATCACCTCTGTGCTACCTGATGTTATTCCCCAAGAAGGACACGACAGCCTCTACGCTGCATTCCAGCCAATATGCGGCTTCAATCTAACCACGAGGAAACATCAGACAAATACAAAATGAAGAATATTCAATTTAAAAAGGAAAAGGGAGGAAACTACATTCTTCAAAATGTCAGTGTCATAAAAAATACAGAAATACTGTGGAAACGCTCCAGATTAAAGGACGTTAAAAGACATAACAGAGGTGGTATTGATAGTGTGAATAACTGTTTTTGCTATTTCTCATTTTATTACCTGAGATTAAGAAGATACTAAAAATACTATTAAAAAGTAACAGAAGTCGGGGCGCCTGGGTGGCTCAGTGGGTTAAGCCTCTGCCTTCAGCTCAGGTCATGATCCCAGGGTCCTGGGATCGAGCCCCACATCGGGCTCTCTGATCAGCAGGGAGCCTGCTTCCTCCTCTCTCTGTCTCTGCCTGCCTCTCTGCCTACTTGCCTGTCAAATAAATAAATAAAATCCTAAAAAAAAGTAACAAAAGTCAAAATGTTTTGCTCACAGATTTTCTCAATTATTGAGTAACATGAAGGAACACAAAAGGCATACCTGTAATTGTGAACACTGAGGAATTTTCCTTCGAGGTGGCGTTGGGATAAATGAAGTCTGCTTCCTGACTGATTCTAATCGTTTCTGCAAAGGGGTGGCACCTATAAAGTAATCTTTAAGCCTTGAGGACGCACTGTGCCTAGGAGTCGATCCTGGTGTATCATAAGAATCCATGATCTACATAAAAAGAAATAAAACCAGAATTCTGAACACTAAAAAATTAATTCAGGCTCACAGCTTCACTGATTCTTCTTCTCCTTGCTATAAGTTCTTTCTTTCCCTTTCATTCCCTGCCCTCCCCCCCCACCCCAGTTTTGACTTTTTAACCAAGTTCTCATTGGCTATAGGCTATTTTTAAGAATATCTTACCAGGGGCGCCTGGGTGGCTCAGTGGGTTAAGCCTCTGCCTTCAGCTCAGGTCGTGATCCCAGTGTCCTGGCATCAAGCCCCATATCGGGCTCCCTGCTGGGCAGGAAGCCTGCTTCTCCCTCTCCCACTCCCCCTGCTTGTATTCCCTCTCTTACTGTGTCTCTCTCTGTCAAATACATAAATAAAATCTTAAAAAAAAAAAAAAAATCTTACCAATGCCTCAAACACAGAATGTTCAAAACTACATTCAACTCCCTCCCATTCTCCTCCCAAAATTAGCTGGTCCATTTTCAAATTCCTGTCAATTTTCTATGTTAAAATTCATTTAAAGTGGCTCTTGAACATGTAGTCATTAAGCAGATTCTTTCTAGTTTTTCCTTCAACAGTCTCTGTCATCCACTCCCAAAGCTACTTCTAGGTTCTGATGACCATATCTAAGGGTAATCCACTCTTCAGTAATGACACTTTATCATTAGTCACCTGTGCAAAAAACTTTACAGTGATGAGAAAAATGCTACTTCTCTGCTATTTAAGATCTCTCATAATATAGCTTGCCCTTATCCTACTTCTCCTAGGCATAAACATATTCTTGTCTTCATGTTTTTGCCTGTCAATCATGTTCCTTATCTGAAGTGTCCTTTTTCCAATCCACCTCCTTTAGGACCATGCTTGAATTTGATCTCTTTCCAAGTAGTAGGGTTTTGTTAATCTTTTTGCCCCAGAAGTGTATATTATACACTTCTGCCTGTATCAATAGCTCATTCCTGGAAGCAATGTGTATAGGGGCATGGCTGTGTGTTCATAAAATGTTTAGAGATTAATAAAATGCCATTCCACATAGCTCTCCTTGATCATCTTGTCTATACCACTCATTTTGGCCCACATTCATACACTTCCTTGTATAATTTTTTTGGTGTGCATTTTTTCTCTTCCCAAGAAGACAAAAATACTTTGACTGAAATCATGCTTTTTATGTCTCTTGTATAATTATCCTAATATAATGCTGAGTGTTCTTTAATTGTTAGCAAGTATTGTGGATTGTCTTTTTATTTGTTTTGCAGTTTCAAGTTTCTCTTTAAACTCCAGTTAGTTAACATACAGTGTAATAGTAGTTTCAGGAGTAGAATTTAGTGATTCATCACTAATATACAACACCCAGTGCAAGTATCCTCCTTAATACCCATCACCCACTTAATCCATCCTCTCTCTGCCCACCTCCCCTAACAAGTATCGGTTTAAATGAACAGAAGAATTTCCTAGACCTCTGAAATTATAATTTTCATTAAAAGAAATTATGATTTAAAAATTACAATAAATAAAAATAAAATAATTACTCCCAAGTATTGGCACAGTTACCCTTTGATAAAAGTTTTTCACAAATGAAAACTTGTAGGGGCAACCTGGGTGGCTCAGTTGGTTAAGAGTCTGCCTTAGGCTCAGGTCATGATTCCGGGTGCGCTCGTGCACACTCTCAAATAAATAAAAATCTTTTTAAAAAATGAAAACTTGTATTTATTACTATATTTAAATTTCATTATGTCAAAATAGGGCACCCTCTGTATCTTGCACAAAACTTCACAGGTTAAATATTATTTAAATATATATATAATATATATATATTTTATATATATTTATAATATATAAATAAAATATATATTTAAATATTAAATATTAATTCACTTTTTACACTGTCACCAATACCCAAATGTTCAGATAATACCCAAGGAACATCATACACCCCACAACTTAAATAGCAGCTACTTTAAAGCATTCTACCTTTAAATGCATACTGAATTACATCTTTAAAAGGCAGTTTTAGAGCACCTGGGTGGCTCAGTCAGTTAAGAGTCTGCCTCCTGATTTCGGCTCAGGTCATGATCTCAGGGTCATAGATTGAGCCCTGTTTCGGGCTCTGCACTGGGCATGGAGCCTACTTGATATTCTCTCACTATCCCTCTCCCTCTGCCCCTACACCTACCCCTCACTGGTGCTCTGTCTTTAAACAAACAAACAAACAAATGGGGGGGATTTTAATCAGTCCCATCTACACAGAATGCTTCTCTCAAATTTTTATTTGGATTAATGGCTAACATTTATTGAGTATTCATCAGGTGCCAGGTACTTGTCCAAGCCCCTAACAAATTCTGTCTCATTTAATCCTCAAACCCCATGAGGTGGTTTATTATATTCCCAGCTGACAGACAAAAAGACAAAGAAGTTAAGTAATTTGCCAAACTCATACAGGTAAAGAAGGCCAGAACCAGGATTTGAGCCCAGACAGTATAATGCCAGAGAAGGTGCTCTTATCTCTTTCTTTCACATTGCCTTTCAATAGAGATCAATTTCAAGGCAAAAGATGCCCTGATGAATTTGACTCCTTAAAAGAAAAATGCTATGAATTCCAAAAAAAGATTTTAAAAATCTGTCTAGGTGCGATAAAGACTATTAGCACTGAGACAGTAGGTTTTTTTTTTTTTTAAGATTTTATTTATTTATTTGACAGACAGAGATCACAAGTAGGCAGAGAAGCAGGCAGAGAGAGAGAAGGAAGCAGGCTCCCTGCTGAGCAGAGAGCCTGATGTGGGGCTCGATTCCAGGACCTTGGGATCACGACCCAAGCCGAAGGCAGAGGCTTTAACCCACTGAGCCACCCAGGCGCCCCGAGACAGTAGGTTTTGAGAAAAACCGTCCCCTAAGTATTTAACATTATGGTAATGTGAAATATCCCAGTCCACACATGAAAGATCAGAAAATGACTTAACGTTTATTTTACCCTCTCACTCTGCACTCCGTAATGGGCAATTTTGCCCTGCCCAATAAGTTAGAGGTTCAAAATATATCTTGACTCATTATTTTAGTGTCCCAGTCTTAACCCCTTTCCCCAGTCCATAACCAGTGATCCATAGACCCTACTTCTATCTTGTCATTACCTTGCTGGAGATCCCATAACAATTCCCACTCATCTTTCAGATGAAGTCAGAACTTCTCCGAGTTTCATGGTACCACATTATGTGATCTTATTATCTGGCACTATTAAGGTTCATTTTCCACTCCAGGAGTTCTCAGCCCAAGATCTATGGACAAAATCCAACAACCCTAGGTTGTATGCAAAATGTCGTATGCATGTGTATTTGGTGGTGGAAGGGCAGGAAGAAAGGTCTCACAGACAATTTTTGCAAAGGTTAAGAACCACTGCCCTAGGGGCACCTGGGTGGCTCAGTGGGTTAAATCTTCTGCCTTCGGCTCAGGTCATGATCCCAGGGTCCTGGGATCGAGCCCCGCATCAGGCTCTCTGCTCAGCATGGAGCCTGCTTCCCTTCCTCTCTCTGCCTGCCTTTCTGCCTACTTGTGATCTCTGTCAAATAAATAAATAAAATCTTAAAAAAAAAAAAAAGAAGAACCACTGCCCTAGAGAGATCATTACCCTACTACCCCCCTTCGTGCCTGTCATGTTCGCCTCTGCTCCCTGACTTTTTTATTCAGCCTACAGCCAACTAAGAATGCTGCTCTCCTCCCATACGCCTGACCAAATGCAACCCATCCTGGAGGTTTCACGTCCTCAGAAGCTGGCCGGTATCCAGAGTTATCACCAGCTCTTCTCGCACTTGTAGTTCATAACACACAGTTACAACTTAGTTGTTTTTCTTGTGGTAGGCCCTGACTTAATTCACTTTTTACACTGTCACCAATACCCAAATCCGAGTGCCAAGCACGCAGCGTGCAGCCATCTAAACACACAAGTGTTGTAAAGAAAACGGGCACATTTCAGGGCACAACATAAAGTGTACTGCCGGGCCTGGACAAAGACAAAGGGTCTTACCAATAAGATGCCGTGATGACGCTGTCACCCATTCTGGCTTCACGAATCATTCTTCAAGTCTGGTTCCAAAACTAGGTAGAAACTAAAACCCCCTGAAGTTTAAAAAAAAAAAAAAAATCGCCAAAACGGCAGCTAAGAGAGAGTTCGGAAGGAATCCTTGGCCCCTTCAAATTCCCTCTCGCTCCACAATAACCGGGTTCACCAGGGACACAAACTGTTTCCTCAGACGTCCGGCGACTTCACCCCAGGAGGGGCATTTCCGCTGACCCACCCACCAGCTCTGCGACCCTCGCTCCTGCGGAGTCGGCTTCTGCCAGAGAAGAGAAAGAATAAGGGGCAGCGGGTCCCAACTCAACCCCTCTCCACTTGAGCCCTTCAGAGGCCCAGCTAGCTCTGAAATCCCGCCTTTGAGAAGCGGCACCCCAGGGCTCAGCCGCCGCCTCAGTTTAAAATAGTTTCCCGTCTCGCTCTGCGGCCGGACGCCGGAAGCCTCCCTGGTACGGATTACACGTTAGTGAAGCTACTACGGTCGCCATTTTAACTGAAGTCGAGCGACCTGACCGTAATTGTCAACGTGGCTAATAGCGATGCGTTAGTCTTCAGAACTTTTCTACCTGCGTGAAGCGTTCCGGCAAATTTCCGCCCATAATAAGCATGGCGACGGCACCTCTGCTCTGATTGGTTGAATGCCTTCACCGAATCTTGGGCGCTTTCAGGCGGAACAAGGAGTGTTTGTCTCTCAGCGGTCGTCTGCGTTTGGGTACTGGATGTGCGAAAGTTTTGGGTTTGCTGGCCTTCCTGTTTCTGAAGACCGGAGGCCGGCCGCCAGGTCTGGGAGATTTGAAACCTGAGGCCGAGTTCCTTGCTGTATCCCAAGTTCGGCCTGCGGGGACCTTCGGGGAAGCGTGGAAGGAGAGGAAGGGCGTGCTCCTAGTGATCAGCCCATTCGCCTCTGCATGGTCGCGGAGACCCCCTTTGCCCTGCTGTGTGGAAGGGTTCTGTCGGCTCTTCTGGCCGCAGTTCTGTTGGTTAGAAGTGGAAACTGATGCACTGAGATGGAAAAAGGAGCTTTCCCCTACCCATTCTCCAGGGGCCCCAAAGAACTTGCAGATTTATCTAGTTTCTAGACACGTGTACTTGAATGTTCAGCGAAGGAGGGCTTAAATATTGGAGAAGAGAGCGAAAACAACTAGCATTTTAAGGGATTTGTGTCTATTTCCAAAACTGACTTTCGACCATCATCCAGCACCGGCTGCTTGGGATTCCTGAGTGTCTCTTGCCATCCAGTGGCTCCAACATGTTCTGTTGGTTAAGTCGGCTCTACAGGGGTTTTTCCACACCCACCGAAAGGATCACCCACCTGATCCGGAGTTCTCTCTCCAGAACGCTGGTGCTCACTTCACAGAGGAGAATTCCAGGTGAAAGCAGTGAGGGGCCCTGTCCTCTAAACAGTACTTCTTCCTGGTCTTTGCAGTCAGAGTGCTCTTACTCCATTTCCCTGTAGTCTGAACTGGATAGCTTTATGTGTAGAGGCAGATCTTTCACTCTCCATTTCTTACAATGTCAGTTTTTCTCTGGAGTTTTAAAAAGTAACCACATGAGTTCTGCTTTTAGCTGATGCTGTTAATAAGCCTAAAAAATTCTTTAACGTTTGAGAGTGTTTCGTATAGTCTTTTCTGTCGTGCAAGTGACCGGTTTCACTCTAGATTCATACCATCAAACTTCTGTTATTTCCAAAACCTCATTTCATTTTGGAAAGGAATGTGCACTATTGAGAATAGAGTAATTTTAGGTCTCAATGCAAATGCTATGTGATCAAAATTTACATTTCCTAATGCAGGGCAAAACTATACAGTAAGACCGTTAATTCACTTGGATTTTGACACATCTGCAGGTAAATTTAATAATGACTGAATCAAATTACACACTTGAACTTAATTTATAAATTCCATTCATAGACATTAAATACTTAAGATCATATAATTTCAGGGTCTTTATTTTCAAGCAATTTGGAAATAATATGTTTTTAATCTTGCTTTTCTTTAAAGAATTCAGTAGCTTTGTTGCTCGGACCAACACGTGTGGAGAGTTGCGTTCTTCTCACGTAGGCCAAGAAGTCACTTTGTGTGGATGGATTCAGTACCGAAGGTAAACTGGCCTACGAGTATCTGGTGGTGAGGGGTGACTGGGTGGCTGAGACAGTTAAGCTTTCAGCTCTTGATTTCTGCTCAGGTCATGATCTTAAAGTCCTGAGATAGAGCCCTGTGTTGGAATCTGCCTGCTTAAGATAAGCTTCCTGCCCCTCCCTCCCCCAAAAGAATGACTGGAGGTTGTTTTCCCCCAGTCAATTCCAAACTTTTATTAAAGTTTCCAATCAGAACAGCAAAAGCTTTGCAACTCCTGCAGGATTCTCAGAATTCCTTGAGTTTTCAGATCTGTTTTGCAAGACCCAAATAGAGTCACTGGAGTGGCATGTGTTGAAGGGTGTAATAACACGTGTTCCACCAGTGGACTGAAATGTCCCTTAGCCTACTCAAGTTGAGGAGTTTCTAGGAGCAGTAATTGGGAGTGGGCCAGCTGGTAGCTTCAATAGCATGAAAAAGTTTTATTATTCTAAATTTAGGTAGAGAAAAAGCCTAAAAACATGAACAGAGATTCGTTAAGATTAAAGCCTATTTTGTTGTTCATCTCGATATTCTAGCACATACCTGAATAGTACATTAATTAACAATGAAGAGTTCCAAAATACAGAGACTGTGTGGCCTTCCTGAAGAATATGTTCCAAAGGGGGACACTTGAGTGGCTCAGACGGTTAAGCATCTGCCTTTGGCTCAGGTCATGATCCCAGGGTCTTGGGATGGAGTCCCACGTCAGGCTTCTTGCTCAGCACGGAGCCTGCTTCTCCCTCTGCCTGCCACTCCCTGTACTTTGCACTTGTGTGCTCTCTCTGACAAATAAATAAAATCCTCAAAAAAAAAAAAAAAAAAAAAAAAGAGTATGCTCCAAATGGGTGGATATTTGACCCATAAATGTGGTGACTTCTGAACTCAAAATCCAGAGAGGTTTTCTGTACCTGCCTGGTCCTAAGGATAGTATAAGAAGTGCGGGTTGAACACTAAAATGTTGGGATTTGGGGAACCTTCTTGATGGTTTGTGGAAGTATTAGTACTTGGACCACCTGTAAAAAATTATAGTTGTATTTTTTAAGAAAAGAGTTTATAAGGACACATGGGTGGCTCAGTCGGTTAAGTGTCTGCCTTCATCTCAGGTCATGATCCCAGGGTTCTGAGATCAAGCCTCACTATGGACTCCTTGCTCAGCGGGGAGCCTGTTTGTCTCTCTCTCTCTCTTCCTGCTGTTCCCCCTTCCTTATACTCTCTCTCTCTCTCAAATAAATAAAATCCTAAAAAAGAAAAAAAAGAAAAAGGAAAAGAAAGAGAAAAGAGTTTATATTTCTATATTTAAGAAATGACCAATTGGATATTTCTAATATCCTAAAATATCTTCGGATTTTAATACTTGAAAAGTTTCCAAATTTAATAAAATTTTCTTATAAAGACTTAAGCCAATGAAAATTAAAAATTTGCCTGTTACTAACAAGCCAGCTGGATAACATTAGCTGCATGTATAACCAGTAAAAATTGAAATTGAAAATGAAAAGCCTGGGGTGCCTGGTTGGCTCAGTGGGCAGAGTGTGATTTCAAGCCCTTCTTGTGGAATGGAGTTTATTTTTTTAAAAAAAATTTTTTTTAAAGATTTTATTTAGGGGCGCCTGGGTGGCTCAGTGGGTTAAGCCTCTGCCTTCAGCTCGGGTCATGATCCCAGGGTCCTGGGATCGAGCCCCACATCTGACTCTCTGCTCGGCAGGGAGCCTGCTTCCCCCTCTCTCTACCTGCCTCTCTGTCTACTTGTGATCTCTCTCTCTCTCTGTCAAATAAATAAGATCTTTAAAAAAAAAAATAAAGATTTTATTTATTTGTCAGAGAGAGAACGAGAGTGGGAGTGAACAAGCACAAGCAGGGGGAGTGGCAAGCAGAGGGAGAAGCAAGCTCCCCACACAGCAGGAAGCCCAATGAAGAACTCCCATTTTTTAAAAAAACAGGAGCATCTTGGGCAGCTCAGTTGGTTGAATGGCTGCCTTTGGCTCTGGTCGTGATCCTGGGATCAGAACCTGGTGTTGGAGCTCCCTGCTCAGTGGGGAGCCTGCTTCCCCTTCTCCCTCTGCTCCTCTGCTGCTCCCCCTGCTTGTGAGCTCTCTCTCAAATAAATAGATAAAATCTTTTTAAAAAAATTTATAAACAGAAGATTAAGAAAATAACAAATGCAAAGTCTGGTTTTTTTTACATTAATAAATTTATATAGATAATTGCATGAATGTAGCACATAATGAAAACATATAATTATTTATTATAAAAAGAACATGGGAAATTGCATGCATTTTTGTTTGTTTGTTGTTTTGCCTGCTTAAATTTTTCGCTCAGAGATTTTTGTCCTCACATGTTCATTTTCTTCATTGATCAGGCAAAACATCTTCCTGGTCCTAAGAGATTTCCAAGGGCTTGTTCAAGTTGTCATTCCCCAGGAGGAGGTAATCGAAGGATTCCTATTATTATCTGAAAGCCTCTTTGATGCTGTGGTAGAGTAAGCTAAGTATGTTGGATAAGCATGTGTGTGTGTATGTGTGTGTGTGTGTGTGTGTGATGAAATGTTCCAGGAATAATACATTGGTTATCTCTGGGAAAGGCAACTTTTTACTGTCTATCTATCTATACCCTTTGAATTTTGAGCCATGTGAAGGGTACTACCAGCTCAAAAAAATTTACCATAAAAATGAGATAAAATATCTCTCATCATGCTTGTTGGGCAATATTGGTTTGTCTTGTAATGTTTACAAATGCATGTATACCCAACAAACATATGGTTTACTCAGTTCTTAGTCTTTGAAGTAAGTAAAGAGCAATGAATTAACTTTCAGGGATCAAGATTCATAGACGAACATAGGCACCCAGGAGAGTTCCTTTCAGTTGGACTCCATTATTGCTATTGGATGTAACTGTCCCTAAGCTAACTCTGGAGACAGTTGCCTTAAAAGTATGTAGGAATTGTTTCCATCGATCATTCTTCTCCTTATTTTCCTTTAAGGAAAACAATTCTAAAACCCTTAACTAATAGTTTTTACCTGGTATATTATGTATAGTCAAAATGGGGATGCAGTTTACAAAATTCTTTGAGAAAGTCATTAAGGGCAGCCCCAGTATTTATGGCAATCTAACTATGAGTGTTAATATTTTTCTAAACCATAGACTGCAGTTACTACATATTCCTTTAAACTCATTTGTTTGTCGGAACTGTTTTTCTCTCTCATTCTGTAGTCAGCTGCTTCTGTGAGGAAGATTCTCTGTGAAGCCCCCGTGGAATCTGTGGTGCAAGTATCTGGGACAGTAATTTCCCGACCTCCAGGACAAGAGAATCCAGTTAGTAGTTTAGAAGCGGTCTATGTAAATTTTACCTGTATACCTGTGCACTGTCTACACATTCAGGCAGCAGCGACCAAGTACCTATTAGACATCAGGCACTGAAAGTTCTGCAGGTTCTACAAATGAACCTGCAGATTCCAAAATCTTCACCAGAAGCACACACCAATGTGCACAGGCATGTTAAGACCTCTGTCAGTGAGCACATCGGCCCCAGATACGCATAAGAATGTCAAAGCCACACACAGACAGGGATGCTTTAGACTCTGCCCTCCAAGCACCCACACACTTTACATATGTAAATAAGTGCATGCGTTTTACAAATGACCACTGTGTACTTGTCCTGATGAGAGATTTTTTTTTTTTTAAAAATAGGTCTTTTCTCTCTCTTTAAGAAAATGCCAACAGGTGAGATCGAAATCAAAGTTAAGACGGCTGAACTTCTGAATTCCTGCAAGAAGCTGCCCTTTGAAATTAAGGACTTTGTGAAGGTGCCATCCTCTGTTTTTTTAAGATTTATTTATTTATTTGATAGAGAGAAAGAGTACAACCAGGGGAAGCAGCGGAAGGAGAAGGAGAAGCAGGCCCCCCGCTGAGCCCAATGTGGGACTCCATCCCAGGACTCTGGGACCATGACCTGAGCTGAAGGCAGACGCTTAACCAACTGAGCCACCCAGACATCCCATCCTCTTTTATTAATAAAATAGAGTATCTTATGAGTATCTTAAATTCTCAATACTTCATCTTTTAGTTAGAAAAAGCAATATAATTACAGGGCTGACATTTTGGGGGGGGGGGGAAGGAAATATACAGTTTTCCTCCAGCTAAGCTTTCACAAAGAAATGACAGTTGTATTTCTGATTAAAAAGTTGTCAGTGCAGAGAGATGCAGAGATTTACAGCTTGAAAATAAGCAAACCTTACTGATTCCTACAAGTACCACAGTGGAGATGCCCTCTGCTGTTCCTTGCATTTCTTACACTTGTAGCTCCACTCAGGTAATAATGTCATAGCTGTTTTTACTGTGGTGTATATATATTTTTGAAGATTTTATTTATTTATTTGAGAGAGAGAATGAGCAGGGGGAATGACAGAGAGAGAGGAGAAGCTCAGTAGGGATCTTGACTCAAGGTTTGATCCCAGGACACCCGGATCATAGCTTGAGCCAAAGGCAGATGCTTAACTGCCTTTGAGCCACCCAGGCACCCCCTACTCTGGTGCATATTTTGAAACGATCGTTGAAGTCTTTAAATATATTTTTCAAGACTCAACTATGGGCTTAAATGAACAGATAAGTGTTTAGTGAGGGTAGGCAAATTGTGATCCATGAGGGGTAATAATAATAATGAAGAGTAAAAAAAAACATAAAATCTATGCTAGTAACAAACTTAGAAGCTGTAGGAATTAAGGATGGTGTATTCGTGAATGGTGGAAAGTAAAGACAGAACTGAAGTTGTTGAAAATCCAAGCTCTGTATTAAAGTTAATATCTTTTTAATATTCAAAAAATATTTAAACATTAAATTCTTCCCATTTGTTTAGAAAACAGAGGCTCTTCGTTTGCAGTATCGCTACTTAGACTTGCGAAGTTTCCAAATGCAGTATAACCTGCGACTGAGATCCCAGATGGTCATGAAAATGCGGGAGTATCTCTGTAATCTACACGGTAAGGGACATGCCTGAAAGTTCTTAAGCACTTTTAGCATCTCTTCTGTTCATTCAACGTCTTATTGCATCTTCTCTTTAGCACGATTGAGTCAGAAGTTGTCAGACGTCTGGAATTTACTTAATGTGTAAAGCAGTTTTTGAAGAAAGGTTCATTTCCAGGTGTTCTGTCCTAGGGCATAATTTGGTAACTTAGAGCGTAATTTCGTTCTACTAGGTCACAAATACAGTCTTTTAAAGATACTGTGTGGAAGGTAGAGAAGCCCCTTGTTATTTGTGAGTTTTCTTAATTCTTTTTTTTGTTGTTTATAAATTTTTATTTTTTAAAGTTTTATTTATTTACTTGACAGACAGAGATCACAAGTAGGCAGAGAGGCAGGCAGAGAGGAAGGGAAGCAGGCTCCCCACTGAGCAGAGAGCCTGATGCGGGGCTCGATCCCAGGACCCTGGGATCATGACCCCAGCCGAAGGCAGAGGCTTCAACCCACTGAGCCACCCAGGCGCCCCGAGTTTTCTTAATTCTTTATCACGTTTATAATAATTTGTCGGGAGCTCAGAAATGTCCTGTGAATTAAACGAAACTGTTCAATCAGTCCTGGGCGGGTGGGGGTTTCTACTATGTTTGAGTTATTTTTGCTATCCAAGCAGAACATTTAGAAAACAGAACAATTCAGTAAAGAATCCATCAAATAGTTGGAATTATTTCACAACAAAAGTGTCACTTTATGAGCCAAATAGGGTTTTATGAAAATCTTAAGCTTCCATCTTGGTTGTGTGGAAATCAGTATTCAATGAGCTTGGTAACTTCTTTTAGGCAAAATTCCTAATTAAAATGTAGGAGTTTCAGATTTGTTGAACTGTACCCTAGACAGCATATTTGACAAATTCCTAATTATTAAATTCTGATGCTTCTCTCTTTTCAGGATTTGTGGATATAGAAACACCGACATTATTTAAGAGGACTCCCGGGGTATGTATATCCCTTAAATCAACCTACCAATAGTGTCTTATTAGTTATGAAATTGGACCACTTTGTTTTTATATTCATGTGGCTATATTTTTTTAATATTTACTGTTTGACAGTGGTCACATTAACTGGGTTTTGTTAAGAGAGGAGAAAATTATATGGGTATTTTGACTCAGAACTTTTCTCCTACATGAGTTTTCTTTCCCTTAATGTTTATAAATGCAAACCAATAATGAATTATTTCCTTAAAAATAAACCTCTTGTGGGGTGCCTGGCTGACTCAGTCAGGAGAGCATGTGACTCTTGATCTCAGACTTGTGAGTTCGAGCCCCAAATAGGGTATAGAGATTACTTAAATAAAAAATTTAAAAGAAAATAAACTCCTTATTCATTAAGAATTGACATTTCTAGGGTGCCTGGGTGGCTGAGTCATTAAGCATCTGCCTTTGCCTCAGGTCATGATCCCAGGGTCCTGGGATCAAGTCCCACATCGGGCTCCCTGGTTGGCAGGAAGCCTGCTTCTCTCTCTCCCACTCCTCCTGTGTTCCCTCTCTTGCTGTGTCACTCTCTGTCAAATAAATAAATAAAATCTTTTTAAAAAAATTGACATTTCGGGTGCCTGGGTGGCTCAGTGGGTTGAGCCTCTGCCTTCGGCTCAGGTCATGATCTCAGGGTCCTGGGATCGAGTCCCGCATCCAGCTCTCTGCTCAGCGGAGAGCCTGCTTCCCCCCTCTCTCTGCCTGCCTCTCTGCCTACTTGTGATTTCTCTCTCTGTGTGTCTGATAAATAAATAAAATCTTTATAAAAAAAAAATTGACATTTCTAAACATTGTTATTTATACAGTCCGTGGACTTATAAAAACATAGTTTAAAAAAGCAGTTAGCAATTACTGGATAGGAATTGCACAAAATTCTTTCAGATCATAACAGAATTGGGAATTCATTTCAGCAAGCGTGTTTATTACTTACCATGTACAAACATTGTTAAAAGCCTACTATGTGCAAGCCTTTTGGAGCACTAAAAGATGAGCAGGAGATGATCTCTATCATTTGCTCTTTAGTTAATTTCATTTGTGATGAGCTGAAGTATCAAGTTCCACCAGGTCTTAGGTTCAGGTTTTTTTTAACCATATTTCTGCTCTCCTTCTCTCATTAAAAGGGTGCGAAAGAGTTTGTAATACCATCGAGGGAACCTGGAAAGTTTTATTGTCTCCCTCAGAGTCCTCAACAGTTTA
Organism: Enhydra lutris kenyoni; assembly: GCF_002288905.1. Classification (NCBI taxonomy): domain Eukaryota; kingdom Metazoa; phylum Chordata; class Mammalia; order Carnivora; family Mustelidae; genus Enhydra; species Enhydra lutris. The sequence goes on along the minus strand of NW_019154108.1, from coordinate 28,373,399 downwards.
AACAGCTTCTGATGGTTGGTGGTTTAGACAGGTGAGCCTTCTGTGTGCTAGTAGTAAGTTGTCAGAAAAAGAAAAGGGAGGAAGGTGGGGGGAAAAAAAGGAAACACAAAATCATCTGATCTCTTAGAAGAAGGTAGAAAATGGGGGCGCCTGGGTGGCTCAGTGGGTTAAAGCCTCTGCCTTCGACTCAGGTCATGATCTCAGGGTCCTGGGATCAAGCCCAGCATCGGGCTCTCTGCTCAGCAGGGAGCCTGCTTCCCCCCTTTCTCTCTGCCTGCCTCTCTGTCTACTTGTGATCTCTCTCTCTCTGTCAAATAAATAAATAAAATCTTAAAAAAAAGAAGGTGGAAAATGTTTGAGCATTTGGAAAATACTTGTAAAATACCCCAAACATTTGTAGTCATTATTTAGTAAAGATGTATTGGGTAGCTGCCATGTGCAAAGCTATATGCTAGTAGATGTGCAGGGAATTAAAAAAAAAAAAAAAAGCAAAAGTTTTAGGGGCACCTGGGTGGCTCGGTTAAGTGTCTGACTCTTGATCTCAGCTTGGGTCTTGATCTCAGGGTCGTGAGTTCAGGCTCTGAATTGGGCTCCGAAGTGGGTATGGAACCTACCTAAAAAGAAAGAGAGAAAGAAAGGAACAAAGACAAAAAGTAAAGATTTTGCTCTCCAGGAGTTACTGAATATAGTAAGACAGAGTAGGGTAATAAATAAATAAACCAACTGTGATAGAACCCAAAAGTGAGTTTGTCGACAGTGGCAAACTAGGCGTTGTTTGGGGACATATTATTAAACAACTTTGTGAGCAAGGCCTTCTGGGACAGTGCTGCATCCCAGCAGATGAAGATGCGAATGGGACTGGCATAGCACAAGAAAGCTCAAGTGTATTCATGGAGCAATAAGTATTTTGATTTGGGCAGAGCAAAAGAGTCTATATAAAGAGGCATAAGCTGCCTTGCATGCCAGTCTACTATATGAATATTGAAAGGTGCCATTGTATGTTTTTAAAACTGCATAGATTAGTTAGTTTCTTATGGGTCTACCGTACATCTGCTTAGAGCATCATGAAGAATTTTTAAAATTTCATATGTCCCTTAGGTACCATTATTAATTTATTTCATAGACTGCACTGCCAAGAACTTTTAGGGAAAAGTATGTGTATCTTCCTAGAATCATGACTCAATTCATGTTATTTTTCAATTGTAGATATTTTCAGGTTGCCCGATGTTACCGAGATGAAGGTTCGAGACCAGACCGACAGCCCGAGTTTACTCAGGTACTGCGTGATACTCACTTCTGTCTCTTGGTCAGCCTTGCTCCAGCCAAGTAGTTCAAGACCGGGCAGTAATTTTTATATGTAGGCAGACCTTGTTTTGTTGTACTTTGCTTTATTGTCCTTTGCAGACGTTGTGTTGTTTACTGATTGAAGCTTTGTGGCAACCCTTCAGAGCAAGTCTGTCAGCACCATTTTTCCAACAGCATTTGCACACTTCGTGTCTCTATGTCACATTTTAGTAATTCTCACGATATTTCAAACTTTTTCATTATTGTATTTGTTTTGTTGACCAGTGATCAGTGATTGTGGTTCCCTGAAAGCTCAGATGATGTTTAGCATTTCCTAGCAATAAAGTATTTTTTGATTATGGTACATATATTTTTTGACATAATGTTATTGCACACTTAATAGACTACAGCATAGTACAAACTTAACTTTTATAGGCATTGCGAAACCAAAAAATTAATTTGACTCACTTTATTGTGATTCTGCTTCATTGCAGCAGTCTGGAACCAAGCCCACAAGAGCTCTAATGTGTGCCAGTGCTTTACTTCTTATCACATTTTATCCATCAGATATTTAATTAAACGAACCTGCAGTTGAGACACTATTTAATTTTTGATTCATTTAATGTGTCCTTCTTAGAACGCTTATGATCATCAACTAAGAAATGCCAAAGATTCCTGCAGTGTTGTAATGGTGTTGCTACGATAAAGTTCTTCTTCTTTTTTTTTTTTTTTTAAAGATTTTATTTATTTATTTGAGAGAGAGAGAAGAGAGCATGAGAGGGTCAGAGGGAGGGAGCCCAATGCAGACCCCATCCTGGGACTCCAGGATCATGACCTGAGCCAAAAGCAGTCACTTAATCAACTGAGCCACCCAGGCACCATAGGATAAAGTTCTTTAAAACAAATCCCTTGTACATTAAGAGCCAAGATTTCTGTATGTTGGCATTTAATCTGACTCATCAAAGCTGTCATGATTTGGTTTTTATATGATTGCATGTTAATCAGTGTGGTAAAGGGGCAAAAATCATAAACTTTGGAGTTGGACATACCTGGGGTCAAGTGTGGCTTCACTACTTACTAACCACATGTACACAGTTAAGTTACAAAGCCTCTCCGAGCCTTAAGCCATGAGGAGAGTGATGGGAACTAAACAGGTTGATCTGAAAGCATTAGGAAAATGCCTGACACAAAACAGATGTGCAGTATATCCTCCCAACCCCCATCCATGGATTAAGTATTTATGTGCAGAATCCTGTGGTAACTTGAAACCAGCAGAATGTATAAATATGTACATATTACTACTGTGACTGTCCAAGTTAGTTTCCCTGTGTTATTTTGGTTTCAGATTGACATAGAGATGTCTTTTGTAGACCAGACTGGAATCCGGAGTTTAACTGAGGGCCTGCTCCAGTATTCCTGGCCCAGTGACAAAGATCCTGTGGTGGTTCCTTTTCCTTCTCTGACTTTTGCTGAGGCATTGGCCAGCTATGGAACTGATAAACCTGACACTCGCTTTGGGATGAAGGTACTTCTCTTCACTTTTCCAGGACTCTGTCCTACCATCGTCCTGCAATCTGTTAAACCACTTTGAAATTTACAACCAGTTACACACATTGTTACATCATATTTTTTGTTGTTACCTTAGCTTGTTACCAAACTAGAACAAGAGAGAATAAAAGCATGTTAGCACTACAGTACTTTTGTCCTATCTACTATGCTCCAAGACCGTTTCCAAGAGTAAGGTGTTCTTGCCATAAAGTTTTTATTATTGACAACTTAAGGTAATTATATGGACATGAATGGTCACTTGAAAGGAAAAAAAAAACAAACCTATTCTTTCCTCTTTAATTTTTCTTAAGCTAAACTGGCACTTGGAAGACAAATGATTAAGATTTATTCTTTTTCCCTAGCCTATAAAGAGCTCAAGTATATGGAAATGTTTATTCAAATTATTGAGATCTATACATATTTTAACTAGGGGTAAGAGTAGGATTTATATGGAGCAGTTCCATTAACAAGCCTCTCCTTATTTGCTCTTAGAAAGCAGTGACCCTTTATGTCTATAATGCTGTTGGCATTTCTCTATCTCAGTTCTCAGTGCAAATTCCTTAGAAATCAAAGTTTCATTTCATCTATAAATAGGCAGTGTTCGATTCTTGGGATGAAAAAAATACACAGAATGTTCTAACTGCCTGTTTACAGCTGCCAACTTAACCATGTCTTATTTCTTCTTTTGTAATATGGAATAGGGGTGCTAATTACGTCAGAGTTCTTGAGTTAAGTTCCAGCTCCGGGTTGTCTTGGCCGAGTTATTTTCTTCTCCGTGCTTGGTTTATTCCTGTATTACATGGGGATAATGAGAGTGCATATCTCATACTTTTGTTATACTGATTAAATGAATTAATAATGATGAACAATACATTAGTACATTAACTCCTGTCATAGTGCCCAACCCATTAAAAACTGACTGCACTCTGTAAATGTTTAACATAATAAGATCTACTTGCTTTTTTAGACTCTTGTTTTTTAAAATTCTGAGATAAAAATTACCTCACATTTATTTACTTTTTTTGTTACCCATATTATAGATCATAGATATTAGTGATTTGTTCAGAAATACAAAGGTTGGATTTCTTCAAGACGCACTTAGTAAACCCCAAGGAGCCGTCAAAGCCATACGTGTCTCTGAAGGAACAGTAAGTGACTCGTAATTCTGTTTCTCTAGAGTATATATTCGGGAAGTAAATATGTTCAACATCGGCACATTAAACTTCAAGTAGAAGAGTTCTTTTTTTAAGAATATATATCTTTAGGGCACCTGGGTGGCTCAGTGGGTTAAGTGTCCAATTCTTGATTTCAACTCAGGTCATGATCTTAGGGTCCCACCATTGAGCCCCACGTTGGGCTCTGCACTGGGCATGGAGCCTGCTTGAGATTTCTCTCTCTCCCTTTACCCCTCCCCCACTTCTAAAAAAAAAAAAGAAAGAAAATACATATTTTTATATAAAGTAGAGAATAAAACCTTGTGAGTGTGAGTTTACACTCAAGATCTAGAGTTTTTGTCTTTCTTTTAAAAAATGCTATAAAGGGACACCTGGGTGGCTCAATTAGTTCAGCCGCTGCCTTTGGCTCAGGTCATGATCCCAGGGTCCTGGGATCAAGTCCTACATCAGGCTCCTTGCTCAGCGGGGAGCCTGCTTCTCTCTCTCTGCCTCTGCATGCCACTCTGCCTGCTTGTGGGGTCTCTCTCTGTCTCTCTCTCTTTGACAAATAAATAAAATCTTTTTTAAAAAGGCTATAAAGTCTCTTCTACTTCATTTGAGATCATTCCCACCAGTGATGAGCATGAAATAGTATTCATATGTCTTCCAGCCTCAGTTTACCCAAAGGCTCCCAGCCCATATCAGCTCCAGGATCACCCTTGCATGTTGGTTCTGGGTCTTCCGAGGGCTCTGGTCTCGGTTGCATTCAGTTGCATTAATAACAGCAGGAGGGGGGCGCCTGGGTGGCTCAGTGGGTTAAGCCGCTGCCTTTGGCTCAGGTCATGATCTCAGGGTCCTGGGATCGAGCCCCGCATTGGGCTCTCTGCTCAGCGGGGAGCCTGCTTCCTCCTCTCTCTCTGCCTGCCTCTCTGCCTGCTTGTGATCTCTCTCTGTCAAATAAATAAATAAAATCTTTAAAAAAAAAAAAAAAAAAAAAAACAGCAGGAGGGCGAGGAGGTGGAAATGTGAAAAGCCAAAACGAGGGGAAGTGAGGGCAGGAGAAAGAACGGCTGGGCTAGGCAGACCCCGACTCTGAGGTGATGAGACACGTCTGTTTTCCGTAGTTAGCACACCTGCGTTGAACAGGATGTGAGAAGAGGGGTTCTGGAAGTACTTTGGATAAAATTACTGTTTTGAAAGACTACTCCTTTGTGTTCTTGAGCATATTAGTGTATTCAAAGTGGGAATAAGAATTCAGTCTCATTACTTTTTATTCACTTCGTATGGTTAGTGGAAAGTAATTTGTGTCCGTACTCTAGCCCAGACATAATGAATGCGTTCAGGTAAGCTCAGTTTAACATATACTGCTTGGTATTATTTGCCTCAATTTGAGTATGTCCAGTCTTCCCCAAGCCGACTATAAGAAGTGCAGGAGTGTGAATCATGTCTCTGCCTTTCCGTATCTCCCATCCCTAGTCTAGTGCCCCGAGAATATTAGTTACGATGATAGTCCTAGTGTTTGTTACAAAGGCATTGAGATAACTTTAAAGAAGTAAGATACAAAGAATTTTAAGTGACCTGAAATAAGCAAATTCTGAGTCCTCTTTCTGATCTGAAAATGGTTTTTTCTTACACAATTCAGTTGTAAAGATTTGAACATGATCCCTGCGTATTCCACAGGCAGGCTTTTCTGTGGACCACGTTTCCAGCCGTTGCCAATGATTCCTACATAACTGTGGGGAGAGGGGGACAATAAGCCCTGTACAAGCTCTAAAATGTTGTCATTTGGAAGCAGAAATTAAATTTTATATTAAATCCTATTGTGGTGGACACAAAATGTATTTGTAGCCCATTTGATACCATAGACATGTTTATGAAGCTGAGTTTACTGTCTTTTCAGAAATACTTAAAAAGGAAGGACTTTGACTCCATTAGAAAATTTGCAGCTGACCATTTTAATCAGGTAAGGAATTAATTACAATAGTTGTTTTTTCCCTATTAGGGATTCCATATTTTTAATAAGTGTTTGAGCTCTTTATATAATCTCTAATTTTTGAGGTCTTACTATGTCAGACCATTCTTCTACTTTTCTTCTTTTAAGGTTCCTCTAATCCCAGGACAAGACTCTAAGATTTTGACTTAGTTGAATTCACCATTGATCAGAATGTGAAAATTCAACCATAGTTTTTTTGTTTTGTTTTTTAAGATTGTATTTGTTTATTTATTTGTCAGAGAGAGAGAGAGAGAGAGAGAGCGAGCACACAAGCAAGCAGGGTGGCAGGCAGAGCAGAGAAAGAAACAGGCTTCCTGCTGATCAAGGAGCCTGATTCGGGACTTGATCCTAGGACCCTGGGATCATGACCCGAGCCAAAGGCAGCAGCTTAACCGAGTGAGCCACCCAGGCATCCCTCAACCATAGTTTTTAAAATAAATGTGGAGGGGCACCTGGGTGGCTCAGTTGGTTAAACTGTTAAGCATCTGCCTTCAGCTCAGGTCGTGATCAGGCTTCACGTCGGGCTCTCCCTGGTCAGTGGGGAGTCTGCTTCTCCCTCTGCTTCTCTATCCACTGGTGCTCTCTCTCGCTCTCACACTCTGTCACTCTCTCTCTCAAATAAGTAAAACTATTTTTAAAAATAAGTAAGTGTGAAGTTTTAATCCAGTTAGGATTAGATTAGAGCCTCATTTGCCCAGGGCTTGAAGGAAGCCTGTATTCATTGTTCTTCCTGTACCTTTTTTAAAATTTTTAAAATTAAAAAAAATTTTTTTTTTAAGATTTTTAAATTCAGAATTTTTAAAATTCTGAATCCACCTTTGACAGACACATTTTGTGTTGTTGGCTTGGTGAATGGAGGAACTGAACTACAGAGGAGTGGGAGTGGCAAACGGGCCTTTCTTATCTTGTCACTGGACCTGGAAATTGTCTCAGCCTTCTCGGAATCAGTAACTTTAAAAATAGTCATGCCCTCTGAGTCATTAACTTTCTGTGACATACTTTGTAGAATACATTCTAAATCTGAAGAGAGTATGCTCATTATAGTATCCTTTACAATAGGAATAAGATGAAATTATATGGGAATACTTAAATTAAGGTATAATCAAAGGAATTGATATGATTAAAGTTCCTTTTTTAAAACTTTGTCTCCAAAGAGTTTGTAGCATGGGGGATATGTTGATATTGTAATGATTTGTAAGAAAAGGAAAATACAGAATTTTATATAAACACGGATCATAACCATGTAAAAATACAGTATTTGTGTACTGAAAATGGACCACCCACCTCTGCCACCACCACAGCCAAGCCTCATACCTCGGGCTTAAAGGGATTTTTCAACAAGAAAGAAAGATTAAGATAATGGTTTCCAAAATGGGTCAAGGCAAAATGAGAAAAGTCAGAGCAATATAAAAAGCTTTTCATAAAGTTAAATGAATTTAAAGAATTATCCTCTACTTCTCCTTGTTCTTTATTGTAAAGACGTATGTTCTTTTATGAAATGATGCTAATAGCAGATAATGTTTTAAGTTTATTTTATGCCTTTGATAAAATTCATAAGTGGCAACTCTAGATCTTCCAATTTTTTTCTTTACTTTTATCTTGCTAGTGTTTAGAGTCTGCACTTAGTAACGACAGGACCGGGAAATAAGCCGGAAGGTTAACTTCAGTAACCTTCAGTTCATGAAACTCTTACTACATGTTCTTTTTTTCCTTTTTACCATTTCTCATTAACTGATTTTTATAGAAGAAATGGGTAACACTTCTGTTTTTTTAATGTATTATTTTTACTTGATTTTTTTTTTTAAATATGTGTCTGAATTTTTAGCAATATAGCACATGCACAGAGTTAAAAACACAAGTAGTAGGATGCCTGGGTGACTTAGTCCGTTAAGTGTCTGCCTTTGGCTCAGGTCATGATCCCAGGGTCTTGGGATCAAGTCCCACATTGGGCTCCTTGCTCAGTGGGGAGCCTGCTTCTCCCTCTGCCTGCCACTCCCCCCGCTTGTGCACACGCTCTCACTTTCTCTCTGACAAATAAGTAAAATCTTCAAAAACAAACACACACACAAGTAGTAAAGGATTAATGAGATGCATAAGTGTGTGCTCTAGCTCACATCACTCCAGTCCCACACCAGCCAGAATGTCTCCGTTTTTTAGAAATATATCTGCATACTGGTGTTTTTGTTTGTTTGTGTTTGTTTTTACTTATCCATTTTAAACTTGATCTGTTAACGTCTGCATAAGCGACAAGGCTTCCACACACAGGCCTTACCTAGTTATTCCATACCTCCTGCACAGCCGTCTTTCTGGACCTTTCCTTCATTCCTCTTTTGAGTTGAAGCCACTCTCCCTGGATCCCAGATCTTCCTCTTTCTTATTTGTGTTGGAGTAGATCCTCAAGTAACTTCCTAAGAAAGCACACAAGAGATACACTTGCTTCGCCTAAAAATGTCTTTATGTTCAAAACCTCACTCTTGATGACTAATTTGGCTTAGTATAAAATTCAGAATTGCAGTCACATCCCTTTAGAACAGTGCTACCCAGGGCACCTGAGAAGCTCAGTTAATTGAGCCTCCAACTCTTGGTTTCTGCTCAGGTCATGATCTCCTGGGTCATGGGATCAAGCTCTGCATCAGCTCCACACTTAATGGGGAGTAGGCTTGAAGTTTCTTTCCTCTGCCCTTACCCCCACTTTCTCTTTCACAAGAGCCCTCACTCTGTGCTGTCCAACAGAACCTTCCTTGTTGGTGGAAATGTTTTGCTTCGGCGTCATCCTATATGGTAGACCCTAGCCAGGGCAGCCATTCAGTGCTTGAAATGAAGCTAGTTTACCTGAGGAGATGAATTTTTAATTTTATTTCATTTCAGTTAAATAGGTATGTGTGAGTGGTGGCTACTGTATTTGACAGCACAGCCTTAGCTTGCTGAAAGCATTGCTTTTTTCTGTTGTACCTGCTATTACTGATGAGAAGCCTGATGCTGACACGAATGTGTTCCTTCACAGCAAAGCTGCTTGTTTTCCTTTGGAAGCATTCAGCCTCCTGATCCTTAATCTTGCAGAATTTCAATTTGTGTACGTTTGGGTCGTTTTGCATTCATGTGTTGTACCCTACAGGGGTTGTTTCAGTATGATGGCTCATGTCTTTCATTTGTGGAAAATTGTTCTATTACTGATTGTTTTGACTTCATCATTCCCTCTAGTCTCTTTTTTTTGGAATTTCTTTTAGCCATATTTGGACCTCCTTTTGTAACTTAACTAGTATGTCTCTCTCTTTTTTTTTTCCCTGTGTTCTTCCTCACCATTTTCTTTTCCTTTTTATTCTGAGAAATTTCTTCAACTCTTCTGTTGATTCATTTTAGCAATCATGTTTCAGTCCCAGTAGCTGTTTCTTTTTCTTTTCCATATTTTATTCTGGTTTTATTGATAGAATATATTTTTGAGGGCCTTTTGAGGATTCAGTCCCTAAACTACCTCTTTCCTCTTGCGTCCTTTTTTTTTTTTTTTAAATACTGCAGCATTTCTTTGATGTATGGTAACTGTTGATTGTATATATTTAGAATGAGGTGGGTTTTTTTTTTTTAAGTTCTTTCTTGAATTCCAGTCAGTTAACATGCAGTATAATATTAGTTTCAGGTTTACAATTTAGTGAGTCGGCATTTCCTTACAATACCCGGTGCTCGTCACACGTGCACGCCTTTACCCCCATAACCTGTTTCACCCATCCTCCCCCAACCTCCCGGAACGTCCTCCCCTCACCTTCCAGAATGAGGCATTTAAAAAGCTGGCTGGTTCACTTGGTAGAGCATTCAACTCTTGATCTCTCTATCTCCAGGTTCCTGAGTTCAAGCTCCACATTGGGTGTAGAGCTTACTTAAAGGAAAAAAAAAAAAATATTTTTTTAAATGGTTAGGAATACAGGGTCCTTGGAGGGGCTTTGTGAATGGGTACGTTCAGTTTAGGGGGAACAGCAGAGCCACTGGCCCCTACCCTGAGAATCCAAAGCTTCATCGGAGTCCTGAGCCTACCCTCTGGGCTTCTGCAGGATAAAATCCATCCCTTCTGCGCTGAGACGCCTCCATTCGCTCCAGGCCAGAGCTCCCTGTAATCGTTCCTATTCCGTTCACTTGCAGCCTGCCACAGATTTGCAGAAAACTCTTTGCCAGTGTCTCCCCAACTTTTATTCCCTTTTGTTTCTGATTATGGTGAGATGACATCTGTAATTCCTCTAGTACCAGTTTGAAGGGGTTGAGGGAGGGAGTGAAAATCATCTCGTGTCCTGTTGGGAGCAAGAAATCTTTCTATGACAAGAAAAATAAATCACCCCCACTTTTTAAAAAGATGTAACTAAGTCTTTTTCTTTATCACAGGAAGTCTTACCTGTATTCCCAGAAGCCAGTAGAAACTGGAATTCTCCAGTTGCTCAGTCCATACTGGAGGAGCAAAGATCGGGACTAATCAGACTAATGGAAATCCGAGAGGATGATGTGGTCCTGCTGACTGCTGGGGAGCACAAGAAAGCAGTAAGAGGGGGTGCCTGGGTGGCTCAGTGATTAAGCATCTGCCTTCAGCTCAGGTCATGATCCCAGGGTCCTGGAATAGAGCCCTGCATGGGGCTCCCTGCTCAGCGGGAGGCCTGCTTCTCCCCCTCCCACTTCCCCTGCTTGTGTTCCCTCTCTCGCTATCTCTCTCTGTGTGTCAAATAAACAAATAACATCTTTAAAAAAAAAAAAAGAAAGAAAGAAAGCAGTAAGAAACACCACCTGTGAACAGCTGTGCTATTGATGCTGTGTACATAATACATATTTAAAATTGACTTAATTTCATAAAATGGGGCTGCTCTATATGAGTTTTTCTATTAATAAATACCTTTCAGCACTTAAAAACAATGCTTAAAAACAAAATCACTTAAAAAGCACTTAAAAACAAAAATCCAAAGAAGTGTTTTCTTCATCAGCTCCCAGCCTCTATCGGAATTGCTCACACAGTGATAATTACGATGTGATGATTGGCATTGTTCACACAGATTAGATATGGCTCTGATTAGGAAAGCCACTCAGGTCAAGGGCCATTGGTATTCCTTGTAGGACTGTGAAAAAATGTTTTCACTTTCAAGGTTTTGTAGATTAGGAAGATTTGGTAATCCCAAACTTTTGTAGATAATGCATTCCTAAAACTGTGGAGGGAGAGATCAGACTGCTGGAAGGCTACTGGGCTGGCAGACATCTCCAGCCCTACTTGGTCAAGACCAGACCCTTCCTCCTCAGGAACAGCTGCTGGGAGGTGATGAGTGCTGCCATGCCCTGGCCATCTCACCACCCTTCAGGAGATCTGTGGAGTGGACTGAGCCATAGAGATCACTGTAAAAGGTACAGAAGGATGGAATGTCAGTCAAACATGAATATCGAAAATACATTGGAAAGGTCAAGTGTGATATAAATTCACGTTTGCACTAAAGTATAATATGATTTCTTTATAGCAGTGGTGTTTGATTAATACTTTATCAAGTCCCTTCTTCTTTTTTTATTTGTGCTGTACATATCATTGTTTCTTCCAAAGGAAAAGCTTCAGAGGTCAGTTTCAATGCAAAGTGTAACCCACTATCCAGCGCCGGGCCAGCTCAGTCGAAAGAGTATGCGACTCTTGGTCTTGGGGTCATGAATTGCAGCTCCATGTTGGCTATAGAGATTACTTTAAATAAATCAATAAATAAAATTTTAAAACATTTCTTTTGAATAAGTAAGTAAATAAATGTGGAACCCTCTTTCCCTTCACCTGCCATAATGGTAAAGAAAGCTATTTAATTACAAATTTGGTTTGATGCCACAGTCATGTTTTGTTTTGTTTTTTTAAATTTTTAAATTTTTATTTATTTGTTTGACAGACAGAGATCACAAGTAGGCAGAGAGGCAGGCAGAGAGAGAGGAAGGGAAGCAGGCTCTGTGCTGAGCAGAGAGCCAGATGTGGGGCTCGATCCCAAGACCCTGGGATCATGACCTAAGCCGAAGGCAGCGGCTTTAACCCACTGAGCCACCCAGGCGCCCCCGCAGTCATGTTTTTAATGAATTCATTTATCAACATTATTGTTTAATACCGTCATGAACAGCGCCGATAAACTTGCTGGGGAATGCACCAGTTAACTACAAATTTTACTGTCAATGAGTTTCTTACAAAAGAACTTGGGATTTTGTATTGTATAAATACCCTGCTGCAAACTTACTGGTCATTCTGCTTTCCCCTGGTATGAGGTGAAGCTGATGGTGTTCTTCTCTCAGGAAAGTGCCATTTGAATTCCTGCTAGGACTCCTTGAAAGAACTAAAAATTGGACTCAAGAGAAATAGCATTAGCACTCTGAATATGCCACAGGTCAAGTGCCCCAGGGGCACATGTAAGCTAGAATAGGCCCTGTGGTTGTTTCTAGGCATGGTTTCCTTTCTCAGGGAAGCTCCGCATATCGTAGTGAGCACTTCTGTTTGCTCAGCACTGTTCTGTGTACTTTGTGGACGTTAACTCATTTAATCCTCATGCCAACCTTATGGGAGAGAAGGACCATTCTAAGATCAGAAAACAGAAGCATGGGGGCGCCTGGGTGGCTCAGTGGGTTAAGCGTCGGCCTTTGGCTCAGGTCATGATCCCAGGGTCCTGGAATCGAGCTCCACGTTGGACACCTGCTCAGTGGGGAGTCTGCTTCTCCCTCTCCCTCTGCCTGTCCCCCCACCCGTGTGCTTGTGCTCTCTGCTCTCTCAAATAAATAAAATATTTTTTTTTTTAAAGAAAGAAAGAAAACAGGCATGGAGGTTAGAAATGTGTTCACATGCAACCAGGCAGTAGGGGAGCAGGTTTCTAACCTATGAAGTCTGGTTTCAAAAGTCACACTCTTAAATGGACCTCTTACCCATACTGCCCCTCTGATCATAGCCAACATTTGCTGGCCATCAGCTGGGTGCCAGGCACCCCTTGGAGCCTCACTGCACCCCGCAGGAGCAGTCAGGAGAATAATCACAGAACAGCCTCCGTAGGTATCTCTCTTGATGTTCACAGCAGCATTTTGGAGTAGATTGGTTTTTCTCCATGGTCCTCCGGAAAAAGGTGTGGAGAAGTGAGTCAGTAGCCAAACCGAGATACAGCCCAGGTGAGTCAGACTCAGGTGTCTGTGCCCTCTGTCACTGTGTTACCAAATTCTCACCCGATCTTCCGAGTGTGACAGTCCTTCTCAACCATGTTTCAATCCGATCATCCTCAACTCTTTGTCTCCTGAGAGGCTCAGAGTGTCTGAGTCCCTTCTCAGAGGATGGCCTGGCTGTAGAGTCCAGCTTGTGTCATTTGCTGCTTACTCTGTCATAGTGGTTAAATCAACATTCGTATCTTCTGTTTACAGTGCTCTGCGCTGGGAAAATTACGACTGGAATGTGCTGACCTTCTAGAAACGAGAGGATTGGTGCTACGTGACCCAGCTCTCTTCTCTTTCCTTTGGGTTGTGGATTTCCCACTCTTTCTTCCCAAGGAGGAAAATCCCGGAGAGTTGGAGTCAGCCCACCACCCATTCACTGCTCCACACCACAGTGACCTGCAGCTCTTATACACCGAACCCGAGAAGGTACCATATCTGTTCTTCCACATAAAAAGGAAATGGGGAAACAAAGGCAAAAATGGTCTGATTTCACAGTCTCACCCAGTTCTGGAAGCCTCAGAGAGGTGGTTGGGTTTGAGCACATAGTAAATACATTGTCTCTGAGTAGCTGCACTGTCTTCAACCTGTAGAACTGAAAATTAGAAATTTTCCCTAACGTAAAGGCTCTGTGAATCTTGTAGGTCCGTAGCCAACACTATGACTTGGTTTTAAATGGCAGTGAGATAGGCGGGGGTTCTATCCGAATTCATGACGCAGAGCTCCAGCGCTACGTTCTGGCAACTTTACTGAAGGTAACATCATCTTCTAACCTGTTGTTGTTGTTGTTGTTTTAACCAGAATATTTGTTGTTCTAGCCAGCATTGATGTGTATAGTGGTGAGCATAGCTGCCTTCCAGAATGTTTGTGGGATTTGTTTTTTTTAATTTGTTAGGAATGAAAGACTCACTAGATAGAGAATAGTGTTGGCTTGTCTCTCTACCTTTAGTGTAAGACTTTGAAAAGTAATTGATCATAATAGTCGTTTATTAGTAGGGACCGTTGTGTGCTGGGCATTAAGTACTTTATATGCACAGACACATTTAATCCTCACAATTACCCTGTTCTGCCCATTTTAGAGATGAGTGACCGAGGCAGATTGATAATCTGCCCGGAGTCACACAGCACAGAAGTCACCAGAGCCATTATTCGAATCCAGGCCAGGTGGCTCTTGAGCCCAAGCTTCTAACCTCCGAACCACCACACTGCACAAAAAATGATGTGGTCAGAAATGCATGGAAGTGTTGATTATGCTAGATAAAGAGCCTGGCTTGAAAGAATTTTGTATCATTTCATATGGGTGATAAGATATGACAGAGAGTGGGATAATCAGGATTTTTAAAAGAAGAGTCTCCACAGATGCAGGCCTAAGAAACTGCAGTTTCTTGATGATTCGATGGAGGGCCAGGTTAGATTTCAGGAAAAAAATTGTCCAAGGAGAGTCTGATCTTGAGCGATTATTTAGTGGGATTAACTAACAGGTGTGAGGGAGGATGGAAGAACTTTTCTTTTTTTTTTAAGATTTTACTTATTTACTTTATTTACTTATTTACTTGACAGAGAGAGACACAGTGAGAGAGGGAACACAAGGAGGGGGAGTGGGAGAGGGAGAAGGTTTCCCTCCCCACTCAGGTTTCCCACTGAGCAGGGAACCTCATGCGGGTCTCCATCCCAGGACTCTGGGATCATGACCTACGCCAGAGGCAGACGCTTAACGACTGAGCCCCCCATGTGCCCCTAGGATGGAGGAACTTCACTGAAGGCAGGGTTGGAGAACTCCAAACCACAGACTCCCCCCATCAGCCTTGAGGACATTGCGACGTCCCATAATATTTCTCCTCCCAACTCAAGGCATCCAGTCATCAGTTTCCCAGCCAGGTTTCTTCCTTCCTTTCATTGTCAAGCTTCTTAAATGAGTCAGTGAGAATCCATGGCTTCTGCCTCTTCCCCACCACCCGTGGTTCTCAGCCCTGCTGCGCACTGGAACAGAATCAAGTGGAAATTGTTAAAAACAAACAAAAAAAGACCACCCCACTACTCCATCCCAGGTCAATTACAGGAAAGGTTGTAAGTGTGAGGCTTTCGCTTTCATTCCTTAAAAGCTCCCCTCTTGTTTCAGCTCTGTAGCCTGGGGAGAGAACCACCGTCAGACACACTTTCAACATTTCCACACACATTGCCCCACATAAGTTAACTCGCAGAGCCACCAGATCCAGCGGCCTGTTCTTAGCCCCCAAGCTGTCCTACCTCCCAGCAGCATTTGACGTTCTTCCTCTCTCTCTCTTTTTTTTTTTTTAAAGATTTTATTTATTTTATTTGACAGGCAGAGATTACAAGTAGGCAGAGAGGCAGGCATAGAGAGAGAGGAGGAAGCAGGCTCCCTGCTGAGCAGAGAAGACGCTCTTCCTCTCTTAATACTGTTCTCTTACCTTGGCCCTGTGATAGGACACTTCCTGCTTTTTATCCTACCCTTCTGAGCCCACACCTCCATGTCCTTGATAGGCGCTACCCTGTCCCCATTCTCAGTGTAATACTGGCTGCGTTATTGTGTGCCAGGCATCTCTCTACATGTTTCATTCTGTGACTTGTCCTAGTCTCTTGCAAAACCGTAAACAATCTGAAGGTGGTTTTTTTTTTAACTCGTTTTTTTTCCCTTTAGCATCTACGCTTACTGTGGACCCTCAGTGTGTATTCAAATTGAATTCTGTTTTGAATTTCAGGAAGATGTGAACTTGCTCTCCCATCTGCTCCAGGCTTTAGATTTTGGGGCGCCCCCTCATGGAGGAATTGCCTTAGGTAAACAACTGTCCTTTGACAAGCTAAATTTCATTCCGTAACCTTATGTCTCAAATTTGGGCTCAGTTTCCAGGCAGGGGCAGAGGTGGAGAGGAGGGCATAAAAAGGATAGGGTGCGAGCCCAAGAATTCTGTAAGATTTTAAGTTTCTATTTTCCTTTCGTTGATATAGTGTACTTCTAAAATGTACTTTAATATGTACTTTACCAGCTAAAGGTAAAACTTTATAATTTGCACTTGAAAGATTTCTTTTTTTTCTTTTTTTTTTTTTTTTGTCAGAGAGAGGGAGAGAGAGAGAGAGAAAACGCACAAGCAGTCAGAGGCAGAGAAAGCAGGCTCCCTGTGGAGCAAGGAGCCCGATGTGGGACTCGATCCCAGCACCCCGGGATCATGGCCTGAGCCGAAGGCTGCGGCTTAATCAACTGAGCCACCCAGCCATCCCTTGAAAGATTTCTTAATAGAATAAAACTTCAGTGTTAAGTCAATATTGTTCAAGTCCCTGGGGGCTCACAGACGCATTCATAGGCGACTGGAAGGCACTGCTCCGTGTAGTATTCAGCTTGTGTGAGAGCAGGAACATGCCAGTGCCCTTCTGCCGTCGTTGCTCACCTTGCTGGTTTTATCAAACGAGGAGTGTGAGAAATTCTCGGAAGCTTACCTAGATTGTAGGCACTCAACAGCAAGGACTTCCGTTTGTGTTCTTGGAGTGCCCTGCACAGCACCTGGTTTTTGTCAACCTTTAGAAAACCCTTGCTAAGGACTCATTAATTGCTGTCACTTCATTTGAGCATGTGAATATTCATCCTCGGCATTCTTCTAGGATAAGACAGAAAAGAACCTTTCAAACACACAGAAGTTCCCTAAAAAAGGCTGGGAACTCTGCTTGGCTGCAACTAAAGATTCTTATTTAAAAGTTCTCTACAGCCTTTGTGGAAAAACTTAGTCACTCCCAACCTTAGATTCCACTCTCATCTGTTACCTTTGTATTTTACTTCCAGGGTTAGACAGACTGATATGCCTTGTCACTGGAGCACCAAGCATCAGAGATGTCATAGCCTTCCCCAAATCCTTCAGGGGGCACGACCTCATGAGCAATGCCCCAGATTCTCTCCCTCCTGAGGAACTGAAGCCCTATCATATCCAGATCTCCTGGCCAGCAGACTCAGAAGCAGAAAAGAGCTCGTTGAATCAGCCATCCCATCCAGAAAGCTGAGCTTTTGAGTTTTGTCTGCTTGGCTTCCCAAGGCTGAAATCAGATGCAGAGTGCTGCCACAAGCCTGGTGAGCAGGTCTTCAGGGGGAAGGAATCCAGACAACATTCTTCACCACAACAAAGAAATAGAAGGTATCTAATTTTGACTTGATAACACGCATTACTAGGATTTTTTGTTTGGGACTTTTGTATAGTTTCTGTTACCTGGACAGGTGTGAAAATGGCCCTTTGTCTGAGTAATATAATAGCTTAGTGTTTTCTCATCATGTTTTTCATACCTGGATAGTAGATCGTTTACTTGAGACAGAGGTAATCAGTAATCAGACCATGTGAAATGTGGGGAGATGCTTGCCCCTTTAGTCAATTGATGAGGGGGTCATTTCAACCAGCTTCATCAAGAGAGTCCTGTAAAGGAAGCTAAATAGTGATATCTCAACAATAAGCATAATATAGTGAGAAGCATCATGATAGAATACCAAAAAAAAAAAAAAATCACCAAAATGAAAGTCATAAAATCTTGGTGTTTCACCTTGAGCAAATTATATAAGCCTCCTTTCCTGCTTATATGAAATGGGAACGCTGCTTGTCCTGGCTACCTCACCAGGCTCCTCTTGCCAGAACCAGAGGAAATGATGTATGTGGAAGGAATTGTGAATAAAAATAGTTTGAAAAACTATAAAGGATTACACAAATATAATAGATAATGGTATTATTTACCTGTAAACTGGTATATCTATATATCTTACAGTCTAAGATTAAATAAAATTGACATCTATAGCATAAGAAAACAGTAATTTTATTAATCAGTATTCTATTTATGATTGTATTTTTTAAAATAATTATTAGGGTGCCTGGCTGGCTCAGTGGGTAGAACATACAACTCTTGATCTTGGGGTTGTAAGTTCACCTACATTGGGTGTAGAAATTACTTAAAAATAAAATCTTTGGGATGCTGGGTGGCTCAGTGGGTTAAAGCCTCTGCCTTCGGCTCAGGTCATGATTTCAGGGTCCTGGGATCGAGCCCTGCATCGGGCTCTCTGCTCAGCAGGGAGCCTGCTTCTTCCTCTCTCTCTCTCTCTCTCTCTCTGTGCCTGCCTCTCTACCTACTTGTGATCTCTATCAAATAAATAAATAAAATCTTAAAAAATAAATAAAATGTATATATAAATAATATACATATTATTTTAAAATAATAATAATAATTGCTATTAATCCATGAATAACACTTCTCCTCAATTTAAGTAATTGAAAATATTGATCTTAGGCCAACCTCAGATATATAGAAAAGTGAACACCAAAGGTATTGTAATTTTCATATACATTCTATGACATAAAAGCTTATAATCAGTTAATAATTATTAAATGAACAAGGCCTTAATGAATGAAAGTTTTCTTTTCTACTTTATCTTCACTTCTGCCTTGACATTCTTTTGATGTGTAATTTAGAAGTACCAAGTATCAGCCCTCTATCCCTGCCTATTTTTCTTGGTGGTCTGAGCAAGTCCTATAGTTGTTTGTTTGAAAATAAAATCAGCTTCCCTTCCATTTCTAACCTGTGATACTCAGTGGACCAAGAGGAGTATGAATGTTCTTCCCTGCTGCAGAAAAGTGGTTTGCCGTTAGGTGGAGCTTTTCTCTAAAGTTGGTCCTCAAATCCAATTTCCCCACCTGTGGGTGTATTCTGGCGTGAGAACATTCTTGCTGGCAGGGCTCTCCAGGTATCCAAGTCTGCATACCCTTTCTCAGCGGAGGGAATTTCTAGAGCTTCCCTTTAATAGGTGGGGAAATGCAGTTTACGTCCATTTATCCCCCGGGGGATAAATGTAATTCACTATTGACTGTGTAAAGCCTGATTCCAAGCAAAATGTTGTCTTTTATCCTGGAAATGAAAGTTCCAGAAGACACCTAAAATCCAGAGACTATTTTCTAGGCTGCAAATACCAAAGGTCCCCAGTCCTCAGAAATCAAACAATCCCATGTTGTTATCTCGAAGACCTAGTCCTTTTGGGCATCGCTGGGCTCTTCTTCAGTCTTGCCTCTCGGGGGAAAAAAACCAAAATGCTTATTCTGAAATCCAGAGAAATGTCACGATTTTAGATCCCTTACCATTGAAGTGGGGTGATTTTAAATTAAGTCTTTTCTCAAAAATTAAGGAACTACTTAATGATAAAGTTGAAAACAACACAGCTAGGATTTCAAAATGCACAATCTGATAGTCAACGGGATGCTAATAACTGTATTTCAAATCCAACCTCCCCGCTCTCCTAGGGAATTTAGGTTTATCCTGTGTTGCAAGTTTTAAAATCAAAGGTAAGCAAGTGCCAGCTCCAATATCAATAGTTATTATTAGCTTCGAGGAGCTCTGTCTTATGAATAATTTCTCCTGTTGGGAAGAGATTTGTCAGATGATGAGTCTGATGGGATTGCTGCTTTATGCCCTTGGGCTTCGCTTGAATAAGACAGTCCATCTGTACAGCTGCTCCCGTATCCCTTCTCTGAAGAACCAGAACTCTATACCATCCCATTCCTTGCTACTGGTTTTTTAAGCATAACCCATCCTAAAAATACTGCCTTAAGGACACCTTTTTTCTTATTTTGAGGAAAGGGAGTTACTTTGTACCATGAGAAATAACCAGGTGCCCAGTAAAATATCAGAAGTGCCGCAGCAGTGCACACCTGAGTTCGTCTTCTCTGTTGTAGACAGTGTACTTGGTACAAAGAGCTTGTGTGGGCTAGATACACCTGAATTTCATTGCTGCTTTACCATTCTCTAGTTTTGCAACCTCGCCCGGCTGTTCAACCTTTCTAGGCTCCGGTTTCTTAACCTAGAACAGCAGTTTTGGTCTCAGGATCACTTAATTCTTTACAAATTATTGAGGACCCCACAAGCATCTGACACAAGGAGCATGTTTTTGTTTTAAAAGTAATTATTTTCTGGGGCACCTGGGTGGCTCAGTGGGTTAAAGCCACTTTGGCTCAGGTCATGATCCCAGGGTTCTGGGATCGGGCCCTGCATCTGGCTCTCTGCTCAGCAGGGAGCCTGCTTCCCCTCCTCTTTCTCTGCCTACTTGTGATCTCCGTCTGTCAAATAAATAAATAAAAATATTTTAAATAAATAAATAAATATAAAAAATTCAGGGGCACCTGGGTGGCTCAGTGGGTTAAGCCTCTGCCTTCGGCTCAGGTCATGATCTCAGGGTCCTGAGACTGAGCCCCATGTCGGGCTCTCTGCTCGGCAGGGAGCCTGCTTCCCCCCTCTCTCTCTGCCTGCCTCTCTGCCTACTTGTGATCTCTGTCAAATAAATCTTTAAATAAAATCTTTAAAAAAAAAAAAAGATTAAGATGTCTTTAAAAAAAACACACATTTTTCTAGAAAAAAAATCATATTTTGTTATGTGGCAGAAGTGCTTCACATGTACTTCCTCTTTTGTCAAACAAAACATTTAAATGACATGCACTCAAGGTCAAGATTCTAACTGAAATTCCAAAGTGCCTGGGTGGCTCAGTGGGTTAAGGCCTCTGCCTTCAGCTCAGGTCATGATCCCGGGGTCCTGTGATCGAGCCCTGCATCAGGCTCTCTGCTCAGCGGGGAGCCTGCTTCCTCCTCTCTCTCTGCCTGCCTCTCTGCCTACTTGTGATCTGTCAAATAAATAAATAAAATCTTAAAGAAAAAGA
This sequence comes from Enhydra lutris kenyoni, assembly GCF_002288905.1. NCBI lineage: Eukaryota > Metazoa > Chordata > Mammalia > Carnivora > Mustelidae > Enhydra > Enhydra lutris. Next base: position 28,352,571 of record NW_019154108.1, on the reverse strand, counting down.
TTCTAACTGAAACTCCTGATGATGAACAATATATCAAAATTTTTAATCTTTATGCTTCTCAGAAAGTTTTCTAATTCAGAAAATGGCACTTTTATATAAAAGAGGAAACAAGAATACACACACATATATATATATAACAAATTTTATATGTAAAGAGGTTCATAAAAATGCAGAAAACTGGATTTTTTTGGCCAGTTTTTAGAATACTCACTAGTTCGGGCAGTGGGAGTTAAGTAACTGAATCTATTTTGGCACACAACTACTGTTCATATAATATCATTGAATATTTAAATAGTGTTAGCTTAGGACTTCACTTTAGCAATATGATAGAGTAACTATCCTAGAAAATCTTACTTGTACAGAACATCTAAAATTCCTAAATAAAATATTTTTTGAATCTTTTTTAAAATTTTATTTATTTAGAGAGAGTGTGAGTTGGGGGAGGGGCAGAGGGAGAGGGAATCTCAAGCAGGCTCTGCACTGAGCGTGGAGCCCGACACAGGACTTGATCTCGTGACCTGAGATCGTGACCTGAGCTGAAATCAACAGTCAGGTGCTTAACCCACTGAACCACCTATATGCCCTCTTTGGATCGTTTTATATGCATAAATGAACTAGTAAGGGAGCTCCTTAGAGACCAGAAATGTTCCTGACACTGATGTAATTAGGTGCTGAAGCTGTTGATGTCTTGGGGTACTGCTGATCTGGTGTGACCTAGTCGTTTTTGATGGATCATAGGGGGAAACGGGCAAACGAAACCTACTGCCTCCTGCATAAGTCAAGAAGTTAGATAAGCGATGCCCATGTAAAACAAGGTCCTGAAGGGAGACGCCCTCAGTAGGGGGTGATTGACAAAGAAACTTGTCTGTGTTTGCTTTGGCTCTGGATCTGCTCTGGCCATTAACAGCCACAAGCTGACACTTAACAGAGGTTTGAACACTTTCTGAGATTCATAGTGTTCCTAGGTTGATAAAAGCAAATGCAAAAGAAAACAACTTAAACCTGGTTCTCAAAGAATTGCTGAAGATGAAGTTCCAAGGAACATAATCTCACAATTTTTTTTAACATCTTAATTTTATTTTTTTCAGTGTTCCAAGAGTCACTGTTTATGCACCACACCCAGTGCTCCATGCAATTCGTGCCCTCCATAATACCCACCACCAGGCTCACCCAACTCCCTGCCCCCCCCCCAAAACCCTCAGTTTGTTTTTCAGAGTCCATAGTCTCATACTTCATCTCCCTGCTCCTATTTACCCCAGTTCACTTTTCCTTTCCTTCTAATGTCCTCCATGTTGTTCCTTATGCTCCACAAGTAGGTGAAACCATATAATTGACTCTCTCTGCTTGACTTATTTCACTCATCATAATCTCTTCCAGTCCTGTCCATGTTGATACAAAAGTTAGGTATTCATCCTTTCTGATGGAGGCATAATACTCCATTGTATACATGGACCTTATCTTCTTTATCCATTCACCTAAGGGCATCTTGGCTCTTTCCACAGTTTGGCGACCGTGGCCATTGCTGCTATGAACACTGGGGTACATATGGCCCTTCCTTTCACTACATCTGTATCTCTGGGGTAAATATCCAGTAGGGTAATTGCAGGGTCATAGGATAGCTCTATTTTTATTTTTTTGAGGAATCTCCACACTGTTTTCCAAAGTGGCAAAAAACACCCAAGGAAACAAGCTGCTAATGAGACTTTATCAGCAGACACACAACCAGGATCTGATTTGCAAATATTTAATATATTGGGACCTATCAGATCCTGACAACAAAACATACATTTATAGAAATAAAAGGGAATTAAATGTGTGAGTGGGGTATAAGAAATGATAAAAATAGCTAGGCAAATTTGGAGGGGAATTAAAACCATATATAGGGGCGCCTGGGTGGCTCAATCGATTAAGTGTCAGGTCATGATCCCAGGGTCCTGGGATTGAGCCCTGCTTCGGGCTCCTTGCTCAGTGGTGAGTCTGCTTCTTCGTCTGCCTGCTGCTCCCTGTGCTTGTGCTCTTGCATGCGCTGACAAAGAAATCTTTTTTTTTTTTAAGTGCCTCATAGAGTCTCTGACATATGTCCCTGATTGTTAAGTGCCACATAAAGGTTGCTTTATTATCACCTAACGTTCTTTTTCCAAGACATTCCAGAGCCATCTTGTAAACACGCAGTAGTCCTGTGTTTTGGTCAGACCCAGATCTGGAAAAACGTGTCTGAAAGGTCTGTCAGCTCTACCTTCAAAATATTCCCAGCATCTGATCCTTTCATACCTCCAGGCTACCACCCTGGTTCAGGCGGCCATCTTTAGATTCCTAACAATCTTGCTTGCGTCCTTACCCCTCCGCAGTCTGTCAGTTAAGGGTCAGGTTCCCTCCTCTGCTCAAAACCCTCCAGTGGTTTCCCATCTCAAAGAAAAGCCAAAGTCCTTACAGTGCCCTCCAGAGTCCTCCATAGCCTGCCACTTGCTACCTGCTGACCATCTCCTGAGCTCCCCGTGTGCCATCCACACTGGTGTTCACCAGGCATGAGCCCGTGTCCTAGTTGCCAGCTAGCACTTTTTCTCCAGATAATTGCATTGTTCACTCCCTAATAATACCCTCAAGCCTTTGCTCCCGTACTTCCTTTTTGAGAACAATATTCAAGTGAGCTCCTGCCACCCACCAGCATGCTCTGCCCTCCTTTCCCTGCTTCGTTTTTCCTCTGTAGCACTAATCACGTTACCTGACCAACTGTATTTTATTTGCCTCAATAGAATGTAAGCTCCATGAGGGCAGGGATTGGTTTTGCCTGAATTGTTCTTTGCAGTATGTCCCCAGCACTACTTGGAAGCCTGTGCCTCCTGCTGCTCTCCACTAGTTTTGCCCCTCCCCATCTCCTGGTGGTCGTTGTTGGTTCTATTTACAGGTGTTTCTGCTAGCTTTGGGGAACTGGGTGGCTCAGTGGGTTAAGCAGCTGACTTGATCTCAGCTCAGCTCCTGATCCCGGGGTCATGGGTTCAGGCCCTGCCTTGGGCTCCTTGCTGGGATGGCTTGGGATGAATAGATCAAAGGAAAGTTGAACCCAAGTCCAGTCTCAGCTTTATCATGTGTGCAGCACAATACCCCAACACTTTCTCTACCTTTACACGAGGAATAAGAGGGAAGAAGGAAGCATAGGTTTATCCTTTCCAGCCTCAGGGATTTTCAAGAGCATGAGGATCCCTTTAAAATACATAAATGTACAGCTTCTTGAAAGATGAAAAAAGCTCGTTTAGCTGTTTTAAAAGCTGTGACATTTGAAGGATAATTAAGCACTAGTTTTGAATTCTGGAACCCAGCTTTTCAGCTCGGGAACATAATTACTTTGTGTGCTTGGCAGGACAATTAGTGAAACAGATCATGTACTAAATTAGAACTACCATTTGTTGGTTTTCTGGCAAGGTGGGGTCCACTAATGGGCTATTTCCATTATGTTCTATGAAAATCACTTACATGGGTCATCACTCAGTAATGGGTGTTTTTTTCCAGGAGGCCAAATCAGATACTGGAAGTATCAATGTGGGAATCAGTTATTCAAACTGGAGTTACTGGTGACTGAACAGTACCCTACAACGCCCATCCCTCACCTCCCTCAGTGTGTAAATGGTAGGTGATAAGTTAGAGGATTACAGGTTCCCAGGATTGGAAGGCACTTCTTAACTTGGGAGTCCAAGCTCCCACCCGATACCAGAGGCTCAAGACACATTAGGGTTTTCGCTTTTTAAAAGTCAGCCCAGCCCTACTTTTGGGTAGCCCTTTGTTCCTTAAAGTCTCTAAGTCTTTGTCAATCTTCTGTCAAACCAGCTTAGCAAGTCTAGGTACACATTGGGACTTTTCAGACCAGATGCCAAGACCTTTAATATTCCTGCCTGTAGTATTTCTTCTAGTGGTTTTGGCCCTCCCTTCCAGCCCTCTGAATTATCCTTCAGCGTACAAATTCTACCCGTTACATTATTAACGTTACAGTATATTCTGACATTGCTACCTGTGTGGCCTCTGGCAACTTTAGCCTATGGTTGTTTATCTGTGAAATGGAGAAAATTGCTCACTTGCTGTCATGGTAAGGATTAACTAATACCTTTAGCATATAATAGACATTCAGAAACTCAAGTTTTGTTAAATAAGACAGGATTGGTGTTTCTAGTATACTAGAGTTCTCTCTTCTGAGTTGCCATTAGTCCTCACTTAAGTTTTCAACCAGCCTCATATGAATTCACCTTCATGGCTGTCATTAAGCCATAAGACTATCATGATAGATTGCTGCATGATTTCATTGTTGGGATCTTTAGGCATCCAGTCACAATTTGAGATTGAACTAATCCCATCTGTAGTTAATTCATACCTTCCTGGGGCACCTGGGTGGCTCAATGGGGTAAGTGATCTCAGGGTCCTGGGATTGAGCCCCACAGGGGACTCTATGCTTAGCAGGGAGCCTGCTTCCCCCCTGCACTTGCCCGCCTCTGCCTACTTAGGATGTTAAAACCATCTTAAATTCGTGCCTTCCTGTAGAAGGAACGTTAAGTGTGGATGTCAATGTGAATGTAGCCAAGAGCTCAAAACCAAATTTTCTTACTCAGAGCCTCAAAACACACCATCAGACCCCAATGTTTATTTGGTGTCACACTGTATCCAGATTTGCAGCATCCTCAGTCTTGTAAGTAGGTTAAGTCCTAAAATAAAATTGTAATCCATGTATCATGTTGTGTCCTACCCCCAACTTCAAGTACTAAATGCTGAGTGGGGATTCTGAATATCTAAGGCTTGTGTTTCCAGAAGCCAGAGCAGTCTCCTTAGGAATTTAGGGAGTAACTGGGAACCCACTAGCTACCACTACTCATTAATGACCAAAACTCCAATTTCCATTTGCAAAATTAGCACTCCTACTAAATACCTATTTTCTTAAGGATATTGGAATAACCCCAGCACTACTGACCTCATTCTTATAATCTATATTTTTAGGCCTTCTTTCAATTATGTATGGGGGTGGGGGATAATGGAGTCCCTTCCCTGTTGCGGCTGGCGCGACAAATTGACAAGGAACGTGAGGGTAAGAGGATGAAGAAAAGAACTCGAGAAGAAGGGAGATGGGGGCAGGAGGAGCTAAGTTTATTCAAAGCATTAAGGCCATATATATAGTGATATTACAATAGGAGAAGCAATACACCTGTGTCTAGTTAAACCACCACGAGTTCCCATAATAAGTTTCACATTTGACTATAAGCAGACCTCATGACGCCAAATGGCTGATGCTAGTACAATTGTTCCGTATTGATACAGCAAACCTGAAAGTAATTTATGGGCTGTACTAGGGCATTAAGGACCAGCCATGAACCATTTATGACCCCAACCGAATTGTTCTCATTTGTTTAGCAAGTGTGTGGGAAGTCACGCAGGCAAGCGCAGAACACATAGCACAGGCCCTTTCTCAGTGCTACTCAACTTTTCCGTCCTAAACCTTTTGTTAGGTTAATCGGACTTTAAAGGAGGCACAAGTGAGGGCCTGGTTTGGTCCTCGTCTCAAGCCTTATTGCGGCCTCCCACACTTCCTAATACAATGTATCAACACTTCCAAGAGACCCCTCACCGTGGTGCGCAATAGCAAGTATTTTGCTGACAGGGATTCGTTCAGCCCTAGAAAATTTCTGCAAGTCATACAGCTCATCCCAGGTCATGTCACTGTTCTAAATCAACACAAATACAGTATTCTAAACAAAAAGGTTGTAGTACATTCCTCTGCTTTTACTTTCAAACCCAAGACATCCTGTAAAATACACATGAAAAGGCCATTACTTAAACTGTCACAGGGTCTTAAACTTCAAAGGTGTCCTATTTCCCTTGTTTCATCCCATTAAATTGAAATAAGCACAAGCACTCTTGATCAGATGGTTCCTAAGAATTTATTGAAATTGATAATTTCTTCTATCCCATGAGCATCCATTCAGGTGCCTGCAAGGACAAAGAAGCTATTTTTAGTCACATTTCTGTGTTTCAATTCTAATGATATTTTGAGTACACAGAACATCAGATCTTTTATAATCATCAAGTGATCAGTGAGAGAGTTCAAGTTGGAGTGAGATCATCATGTATTCTGGAGTACGACAACAACAGTACTGCTGTGTTCAAGCCTCACCTTTTAACTGTTAAGCTGCTCTCATAACTGGACTGCTGCTCTCGTAACTGCCCTAAAAGCAACAATTCCAAGTTAATAATGGTAAAAAACAAAAAAACATTGTGATACTTGTCAATAAAGTAACCTCAGAATCAAAATGGAACGGTTTTAGGAGTGATATCATTCTAATTCATTTGGCAGAATCACTACATCACTGGTTACATTCTAACTTCCTACACAGACCAGAGGCCAACTTACCTTTAAATCTTCAGGTTGACAAGTCGGCCTGTTTGAATACGGAGGAAAAAAAGTCATTTAAAATTTGTCTACTTAGTTTTTCTCATTTTTAACTTTCTGAGAAAAGGGCAGCAAACCCATTCCACACATTATGACAACTGTGTAGGTGTCATACAGTGTCCAGGCCCATACACCATGTAACACCCTGAGTAAATCCTACTGTAAACTCTGGACTTTGTTGAGAACCATCTACTACAGATTCATAATCGTAGCCAGTCTCACTCCAGTGTCCAATGTTGATAGTGAAGTGTGTGAAGACCGGATACACAGAAATTCTACGTTGTTTTGCTGGGAATACTAAAACTGCTCTGGAAATGAAGTTTATTAAATAACTCATCCTGGCCTCATCTATTCAGATTTATATGCCATAAAAACTTCCTGGCAGGGGCACCTGGGTGGCTCAGTGGGTTAAAGCCTCTGCCTTCAGCTCAGGTCACGATCTCAGGGTTCTGGGATCGAGCCCCGTATGGGGCTCTCTGCTTGGCAGAGAGCCTGCTTCCTCCTCTCTCTCTGCCTGCCTCTCTGCCCACTTGTGATCTCTATCAAATAAATAAAAAAAATAAAAATAAAAAAAACTTCCTGGCAAAAATAGACTGCATTTCTCCAGTTGTGAATCCTTAGAACTATTTGTGTTTGAGCCACTATAGTATCCAAACCTGAACATTTTCTGTGGTAAAAAGGTCTTAAATTTTCTTTTTCAAGGGTATGGATAGGATTGCTGCAGCCAGATACATCAGATAGGAGCGAAAGACAATTTTGCTCATCACTGCTAGTCTGCTGAACTATGGTTTCATCATTGTATCGGCTTTAAATTAACACTTCCCATAGAAACCAAAGTTGAGATTTCTGTACCTTGGCTTAAACACCCCGTGTTCCAGGCCTTGTAAGCTGCCCCAACTCTTCATACCTGCAGAAATTTAGTCAAACTTAGTAATAAATAATATTAAGTAGGTTTCTGAAGTCTTCCCAGTACTGTTTCAGTTTTCAAAAATCTTCACTCTTTCTCAGAGAGATTCCCATCTGTTTTTAATTTCAAAAATCATCACTAACAGCATCTTCCTAGTAACCAAGTAAGATCACTAGAATACATACCTTTATATAAAAAGTTCTTCAAACTCAGCACCTAACAAAAAGATACTGCTTTAGACACATGTCACAATAGCCAAGTCCTCCTCCCAACACCAGAAAACAGTGTACTTCAGAAATACAGACCAGACTTCAGAGAACAAGCTGTTTTCATGTCTTACCCCAAGCAAGCCATCCATGATAGGGGCCTGTAAGCTAGAAAAGAAAAAAGACATTTTATTGAAATGTTAATCATCATCGAATTCTTCTTGGAGTTTTTGTACAGGGCTCTTCAGTGTTAACTTTGTCTACATGCTCATTTCAGGTCAGACATTTGATCAACATCATTTCAAAAACCCTGTTGAGAACATGCTCAACATGCATTCACTAACCAGCCACAAAACTAGTTAACTTGGTAGTTAAGCATTATCCTTCAGCATTCGGAGTAGTTTTGGACCTACTAAACGTTAATACTTACCCCATAATTGGTCTGTCCAGACATGTTAAAGACTCAAGTCCACCTAAGAAATAATAATAGTTAGCAAGATACAAAAAATGAATTTTTCTCTCACAAATCTAAAAATGCCTGATATCAGGTAGAGCTAATTAAGACCTTCATGTTCAGTCAGTATTTGCTTATCATCATACAGGCTGGTTTTTACAAATGACAGTGTCCTAGCTAATGGTAACAGGACAGGATCTGGCCCTTTATTTAATGCATTGAAGCATTTCATGGTAGGAGTGCTTTCTGTGCATAAGGCAATGCTAAAAAGCCATTAGTGGCGTTCTTTGTCATGTTTGCCCAGTTACCAATGTTTAGTTCAATGTAAATTGTACTCACCCCTCCAACTTCCAGCTAATTCTGTGTAATGCCTACAGAAAAGGATAAGGTTAGTGACATTTTGCTTATGCTATACCAAACCAATTTTACTGTCAACTCAGATACATCAGACAAATGGTGTCTCTCTTCATGATCCAATCTGCTGAACTATGCAACCATCATAGTATCTGTTTTGCAAGTTCCGCAAGCATTTAATAGAAGATACCAGAGTACAGAAGTTAACATTTGTTTTAAAATTAAAAAAAAAAAAAAGTACTGAGTAAATATGAAGTATATAAAAGGTTTCTCACCTGCCTGCCCATAGCCAGGGTGTTTAACTTCAGGATCTAGGAAGAAAAAGTTTCACGTAAACTTAGTGGCAATCTATAAATTCTTTAAATCACCATTTTGTGTGCCTCAGTTAGTGTAAAGGTGGTAATAATTCTCGTCATTCTCACAGTCAAGAGTAGCAAATAAATGTCATCATTGTGGCACTTTGAACCTAACTTCCCCTGAGAGAATTTCAGTAACTTACCTTGCCAGCCACTTCCGCCCCTTCAACACGAAACTAGGAAACAGACAAGGAATATCCAATGAAACACACCGCGCGGCCAAGTTAATGACCAACTTTCTAACTACTTAAGCCTCAGCAGAATTTTTCAGAAATCCCTTCTGTCCACTACTCTTAAACCATCACGGGCTTAACAAAACCACCACCTCCAAGCAGATCTGATTCCTACCACGGCGTTTACCCGTTTCTTACCTGTCCATCAGAAGCCATCAAAAGCCACACTGCATTCATGTCCGGCACCATTCCTAGGGAAAAGATCAGGATCTTTAAGACACCACTTTGTTCTAGTAAGTCTAAGCATGTCTTTTTCCTACCATGTATCTTACATCTTACACCTGCCACAATTTCATGACTTTAAGGGTGCACTTCACCGGTTAGAAAAAGCGCAAGGCACACGGTGGGGCGCCACGACGTAAGTAACGGTGCACCGCGGAAGGCAGCCGATGGGCACCACGTGGACTACCCCATCCGCCGGACTTCCTCAACCAGAGGCCGGAGGCGGCCCGGGCCCAGGTCATTAACAAAGGCCCACTCAGGTGACTCGGCATGCGCCGCCATCAGAGCCGTTGGCATTCATCAACAGTCTCAGATGTCCCTACCAACGCAGACTTCATCACAGGCAGGGAACGCGAGCCCAGGGGTTTCTCGCAGTTCAGCCCCCACAACCCGAGTAGCAGTTTAGGCCGCAGCCGCACCCAAGGCGTAATCGTCTACCATCTTCATCTTGTGAACCCTGCAAAGGATCGCGACCGGCCGAGAAATACATGTATGCATAAGATAAACTGAACTGCCAAGAACTGGAGGCCTCGAGCGAAGAAGCCATTACGCTAAAACAACACTCACACGCAAAACGCCAACTCCCAACCTCGAAAGACCGAGATGGCGTCCCGGCGCTAGTATATAAGGATGGGTTTTTCGTGACGTCATGACGTACCCTCCCCGCCAGCGCCGGCTTCAGCTCCTCCCCCCCTCCTCCCTCCATCTCTTGCTCCGCCTCTAGCCACACCCCCTTCCTCTTGGCCCCGCCCACCTCGCCGTTACGGGCGGAGACACGGCCGCCCGCGTGACTCAGGGCTCCCGCCCTCCGACCGACTGAGAAGGAAGAGAGGGGAGGGGGCGCGAGGGACGGAAAGCGCTGGGGGAGAGGGAGGGGGGCGGTATAAGGGTGAGTGATTTCCTTCCGGCACGTCGCCCGCTCCGGGGGAGGGGGTGGGGGGTTTCACTTCCGGGACGGTGTTCCGGCCCATTCCGGCCCATTTCCACCCCCGGAGGTAGGTGCTGCTCCTTGACTGGGCTCGGGCCCCGCACTCCGGTCCCGCTGCCCTGCACCGGGGCCGCCTTGCCCGGGCTCCGCCGCAGCCTGCTCCTGGGGCGCTCGGCCACTCCCCTTCACCCCACCCTCAAGGCACCGAGACCTTCCACCCCCTTGGCCCCGGGCCGGGCTGAGCTGCCGGCCCCGCCCCCTCGCCGGGCCCCTCCCTCAGGACCCCGGGATGGGCCGCCCCCTCCCCCACCGCAACTGGGACACACCCAGATACACACACCCACCTCTGGGCAGCTCCCCGCCCGCCTACGCTTACCGCCTGGACTGGGTCCCGGGGCGCCGCCCCCTTCCCGGTGCTCTGCCCTCACCTGATTGCTCGCTCCCCAGCCTCGCGCCCGTCTGCTCCCCCGCTTCTCGGTGACATTTCGCCCTTCTGCTAGTTCTCGCTACCCACGCTTCCTAACGCAGGCTGAAGCCCCTCAGATACCGGAGTGGCCAGCCCCATGGCGTTCCCGATTCTCCCTCTTACAGCTCTCACCCTTCCAGTGCCGACGGTAAAGACCTTACTCCAGGGGCTTCCTCCTCACTGGGGAATTGCTGGAAAGAGCAAACAAAAAAGGCGCTGGTGTAGGCTCCAAAATAAACACATCTGAATTCATGATGGCATCGACAGAGGCTCTTATTGGATTAAAAGTTTCAAAACAAACAAAAACGCTTTGGAAAAAGGTCAGATTGGCTAAAGTTGGTTCTTGAAAGCAGTGTATACACTTCCCTTCTTACCGATAAGTGTGTCGTAAACGCGGGGCTGTACTGTGAGCTTGTCAAGATAAGTTCCTGAAATTTTAGATCTTAAGATAACTGTGTAATGTCTTACAACGTTACAGATTAATGGAAACATCGGGCTGTAGTCAGTGTCTTCCTGTGGAGATTTAGACAGACTACTCTCAACCACTGAAGGCTATTGGATGCAGTTACCGGCATAATGTTTCAGTCCTTTTTTAAAAATCTTTTAATGTAAAAATATTGACCATACTTGGTGAATGATCTGGGTTTTGAGTTTTTGGTCTTTTTTTTGTTTTGTTTTGTTTCTTTTTTAAACAGTCTTGGGGAATGAAATTTTAGAATCAGTATCATCACCACCCTGAAATTCCTAACTTTGAATTTAGGTAGAAGTAGGTTTACCTACTCATCCCTGATTCTGAGAGTGAACTTTAAGTTCTCTGCATCTTCAGTGAGTTCTGACACAGCTGTGGCATGTTTCCTAACCTAGAGTTTGATCCAGAGCCCTAAACCCAAAGCCTTTTGGTGGGGACTCTGACTCTTAAGCTTAGAAATAGTGGCTTGTATTCGTATGGGCTATTAGCGACCTTTTAAATAATAAACCTAACTCTCGAAGCTTGTAATAAAGTATTCAAAACAAGAGGGATACCTAATCAACTCATTTGTGTGTAATTACATTTATTCAAAGAGCTTACTACTACTTTCTCCTCCAAAGAAACGTCGCAGGATTTTATATTCAGTGTGCAAATACTTTATGACCAAAGAACAACAACAACAAAAAAGAACTGTCACAACTGCATTTGCTCCTTCTGTTCTGTTGAATTTATATTTTGATGTTGCATAGGTTATTAGTAAGGGACGTGTGGAAATAGCTCGAGTTCATAGAAGTCTAGTGATCACATTTTGGTTTTAAGGTTGTTTGAAAAACCTGTTGGTACTTCTTTTCCATGTCTAAACGTAAAGAAATTTCTCTCTTTTTACTTGGAGATTTTGAAATTTTACCCACAACTAGTTTTAAATACATTTAAATTGGAAAGCCTGAGAGGAGTGAAATGCTAACTACTGATGATTATGGTTTCCTCTTTCAGCAGGGTTGAATGCCTGCGTACACCCTCAGGCACGACCATGGAGAAAGGTGGGAACATACAACTGGAGATCCCTGACTTCAGCAACTCTGTCCTGAGCCATCTAAACCAGCTGCGCATGCAGGGACGCCTCTGTGATATTGTGGTCAACGTGCAAGGACAAGCTTTTCGGGCTCACAAAGTGGTCCTGGCTGCCAGCTCACCCTATTTCCGGGATCACATGTCCTTGAATGAGATGAGTACTGTCTCCATTTCAGTCATCAAAAACCCCACTGTTTTTGAACAGCTCCTCTCTTTCTGTTACACGGGGCGGATATGCCTGCAACTGGCAGATATCATCAGCTACCTGACGGCTGCCAGTTTTCTGCAGATGCAGCATATTATCGACAAATGTACACAGATCCTGGAGGGTATTCATTTCAAAATTAACGTGGCGGAAGTTGAAGCCGAGTTAAGTCAAACGAGGACAAAGCATCCAGAAAGACCTCCAGAATCGCACAGGGTCACACCAAATCTAAACCGTTCCCTTAGCCCTCGGCATAACACCGCAAAGGGAAACCGGCGAGGTCAGGTGAGCGCTGTGTTGGATATCAGGGAGCTCAGTCCTCCCGAGGAGTCCACCAGCCCCCAGATAATTGAACAGAGCTCTGATGTCGAGAGCCGGGAACCCATTCTTCGAATCAACCGAGCAGGACAGTGGTACGTGGAGACAGGAGTAGCAGACCGAGGGGCCCGCAGTGATGATGAAGTCAGGGTCCTTGGAGCCGTACACATCAAAACCGAGAATCTGGAGGAGTGGCTCGGGCCTGAGAATCAGCCTTCCGGAGAAGATGGGAGTAGCGCAGAGGAAGTCACAGCCATGGTGATTGACACCACAGGCCACGGTTCTGTGGGACAGGAAAATTACCCTTTAGGATCTTCGGGAGCCAAGGTGGCTCGGCCAACAAGCAGTGAAATTGACAGGTAAGGCTTGTTTTCCTTGTTCGTCTAACCGCTGTTGAGCAGACACAGCTGAAGCAGGCCCTCCGTGTGGTACAGAGTGCATCTTCCTTGATGTTCTTAGCCAAGACAAGCTGATGTTGGGGAAACTGGAGGCATGCCAAAAGACTTGCATTCTTATTTTTTTAAAGCGGGAAGCTCCTAGTCGTGAAGTATTCACAGTGTTGTGGGAACTATGGTAAAGTTAGACACTTCCATGAATCAGGATAGCAGCTGCAGCCACACTAGGATCAGTAATTGCCAGGGCCTCCTCGGATTTCCAGGCCGGGAGCTGATCATCAGCTGGGAGCCTGGCATCTTTGCCTTTCCGTGGTATGTTGTCACACAGGTAGGTGGCCTCGGGGACTTTTTCTCTCCTTTGTAGCACTGTTTACTTTTCTTTGCCTCCACCCACCAAATTCGAGGAAGCATGGTACCAGCGCAGATTGTTCTTTTTAGTGTAATCACAGTAATTCCAAAGAAACTTTTTTGGATGCTTTTCCCTTTTTTTTTTTTTTTTCATTTGCCGTTTGATAATATCTTCCCAGTTTTTTTTTTTTTATTGGTGACTGCTGGCACCACAAGCCTGAGAGTCGCTATTTTCCACCAGTGCTACAAATGCCCTATGCCTCACTTTTCTTTATCTAATATTTTGCAGATGTTAGAACTTTTTTTTTTTGGTGGAAGTAGCAATAATTCTTTTTTTTTTAATATTTATTTATTTGACAGAGAGAGACACAGCGAGAGAGGGAACACAAGCACAGGGAGTGGGAGAGTGGGAAGCAGGCTCCCCCCTGAGCAGGGAGCCCGATGTGGGGCTTGATCTCAGGACCCTGGGATCATGACCTGAGCTGAAGGCAGAGGCTTTAACCCACTGAGCCACCTAGGTGCCCCAATTCTTTTTTTTTTTTTAAAGATTTTATTTATTTATTTGACAGACAGAGATCACAAATAGGCAGAGAGGCAGGCAGAGAGAGAGAGAGGGGGAAGCAGGCTCCCTGCCGAGCAGAGAGCCCGACGAGGAGCTCGATCCCAGAACCCTGGGATCATGACCTGAGCCGAAGGCAGAGGCTTCAACCCACTGAGCCACCCAGGCGCCCCGGAAGTAGCAATAATTCTAATCTAAGTAAACTGAAAGTCTCAGGTGAAAGAAAGAAATATTACCAACTTAAATTGGTAACATTTTTTTTTTCACTCTTGAAAATAAACAAGGGGCACCTGGGTGGCTCATTGGGTTAAAGCCTCTGCCTTCGGCTCAGGTCATGATCTCAGGGTCCTGGGATCAAGCCCTGCATCAGGCTCTCTGCTCCGCAGGGAGCTTGCTCCCTCCTCTCTCTCTGCCTGTCTCTCTGCCTACTTGTGATCTCTGTCTGTCAAATAAATAAATAAAATCTTTAAAACAAGAAAAAATAAACTAAAATTGACTGCGTGAATAGTGAAAACTAAGGAAGCTATTACTTTGGTTCCCACCTGGTCTTGAAAGCGACATGGGTGTCAGAGAAATTCAGAGAGCAGATCCCGTATCCATTATAGGTGGTCTCTTCTTGCGTCCTTCAAAGTTAAAATCTCCTTGTGCACAATACTTATTGCCCCCTGTGTTAGCACTGTGTCCACTGTCAAAACTGTATCAGAAGTAATGGCTTTGGGTGCAAAGATTTTTAATCTCCATGATCTGTATCAGCAGTCTGAAATATATAACAAGTTACTATGGGTACTGGGGGAAGGAACAATCAAAAGCCTAATAGTTATGTAGAAGAAACCAAATAATAGACCCAGTTTTAATTTATGCTTATATGGTCTCCCAGTACTTACGGCTAGAAGCTTTTATTTAGCCTAGTTTCCCCAGGCCCTGTGGCCTATCTGCTGTGTCGTTTTGTGTTTGTTAAATTTACTAAGGCAGCCCTTTCTTAGATCAGATCCTATACTGACTTCATGAAAGTATTTCTTAGTAATCTGTTTTTCTGGTTGTTCCCCTTCCTCAGCCATGGGATAAAAAGGATAGACATCACTATTCCGTAAGTTCCTTGATGCTACTTGTCTATCAGTCCCCTTTTTGCTCCTCTTCCAACAGATTTAGCCCCTCCGGCAGTGTTGTTCCCTTGACCGAGAGACACAGAGCCAGAAGTGAGTCTCCTGGGAGAACGGATGAGCCTAAGCAGCCCAGCTCCCAGGTATGTAATGGATTTAGGGCTGCTGCAGTGGTTGAAGGAAGTGCCACTGTGTGTGAACAGAACATAATGAAAAAGAAAGAAACGATGTAGGAAAGGTAACAGTGGCCCTGTTAACTAACTACCATATTTGATTACTTCTCTTCTTTGCTCTGGCTTGTGAGCATGCAGGAAATACACTTTTGTTGGCAGCAGAGTTTGGGAAGTGAAAAAAGATGAGATTGTGGAACACTTTCCTGATTATAGGAACCAGTCTCTATTCCTGACTGAAAATAATATAAATAACCCCTGAAAACTACATGCAGGTAATTTAGGACCTGGGATGGAGAGATCTGATTTTGTACTCGAGTGGGTGTAATATTACATAATTTCTGATTTTTTTTTTAAAGATTTTATTTATTTATTTGACAGAGAGAGAGATCACAAGTAGGCGGAGAGGCAGGCAGAGAGAGAGAGAGAGAGAGGGAAGCAGGCTCCCTGCTGAGCAGAGAGCCTGATGCGGGACTGGATCCCAGGACCCTGAGATCATGACCTGAGCCGAAGGCAGCGGCTTAACCCACTGAGCCACCCAGGCGCCCCATAATTTCTGATTTAAATAGTAGCATATAATGGGGCGCCTGGGTGGCTCAGTGGGTTAAATAGTAGCATATATTTGTAAATAAATTGTGTATGCATTTTGTGTGTGTGATTGCTTTTTTTGTATGCTGGTATCTTTTCATTTTTTTTTTTTCTTCCGGAATCTTTTGTTCGACCAAAATGTTCTAGAAAGGATAGGAATGATGTTTTCCATCTTTTTTGTAACTCTCCCTAGCAAGTAGTGTAAGTAGTTGGTATTTTTGTTTATTTGTTCTCATAAGTCTGTATCACTGAAGATTGATATTTCAAAAGATTGTGCGCTTACCAAGTAGAACACAGTAAATTGTAAATATATTTGCTCTTTAAAAGGAAACACTGGTGGGTTAAGATTGGATAGCTTCTGCATTGTATGATCGTATCTTATTTAGTTTTTATGTAAACCATCGGATGTTTATTGTGTCCACAGTATACTAACAGCAGTAGGACATTGTTAGAAACTGTATTTATTGTACGTTATCATGCCAGGGTACCCGAAAAGGAAGGTAACTGTTAGAAGATAGTTTTTTGGTTCTAATAACGTGTTAGAGAAAATGTTACGAGCTTGGAGGAAAAGTAACTTCATTCATATAATTAGGACCCGGATTTTCTCTTCACCTCTCCGGTAGGAGGCAATGACCCTGTGAAAGTAACTGTGAGGCAAATACATACAGCAGTGGGACAGGCCTTACAACCACCGGGGTGGGTAAGACAGACTAACAGATACACAGAACACCAGCAGGAAAGACTGCAGTGACGTGAGGAGTGGTGCTGGGGGAGCGGGAGTGCTCACCGCCGGTTCTGACAATCAGTGTCCCCACAGCAAAGTGTCCTTCAGGAGAGAGGAAATGCACTTTTTCAAGAAGTGGTTAGAAAGAGATAACTTATTCATATGTAGATGGGAATAGGGATAAAAATGGGAGTTCTGCAAGGGAGTTTACCTGACCAAAGCAGAAGGTACAGGCTATAAAGCAAATAAGTAATACTATCTGAAGATGGTATTTATTAAGAGCTGAGTTTAGGGGCGCCTGGGTGGCTCAGTGGGTTAAAGCCTCTGCCTTCGACTCAGGTCATGATCCCAGGGTCCTGGGATCAAGCCCCACATCGGGCTCTCTGCTCAGCAGGGAGCCTGCTTCCTCCTCTCTCTGTCTCTGCCTGCCTCTCTGCCTACTTGTGATCTCTTTCTGTCAAATAAATAAATAAACATTAAAAAAAAAGAAAGAAATGTATTCATTATAGGGAATAATTCACTTAAAAGGATGACTTAAAAGACTTAAAAATTAAGTACATTTTAAAAGATAAAATGAGGGGCGCCTGGGTGGCTCAGTGGGTTAAAGCCTCTGCCTTCGGCTCAGGTCATGATCCCAGGGTTCTGGGATCGAGCCCCGCATCGGGCTCTCTGCTCTGCAGGGAGCCTGCTTCCTCCCCTCTCTCTCTGCCTGCCTCTCTGCCTACTTGTGATCTCTGTCTGTCAAATAAATAAATAAAATATTAAAAAAAAAATAAAAGATAAAATGATAGCATAGATAACTAAAATGCATTTACTTTCTGCTTGTGGACAGTACTGGTATGATACTTTCCTTAAAGTTAGGCAGGAGTTTTTTTTTAGAGAATAGATACCCTTGAGATTATGAATAGTATTGTAAGTTTGTAATATTTAATACTAGTTAACGTTTACTTAGCTACATTAAGTACTTTAGCATAACTCATTCAGTGCTCATCGCAACCTAGCTGGTAGATGCTGTTATGATACTCATTTAACGGATGAAGTAATTACATAACTTGCTCATGGTCACACATTAAGTAGGATTCAGATTTGAACCCACATTTCAACACCGTTAATTGCTACACAGGGTAATCGCATGCACTCAGAATGTTTCATGGTATGTTTATTGTGTTTGAGTCTCCTGAGAATTCTCTTGAGAGAATTGTTGAGCTGGCAGAACATGTACTAACCTTTTAATTTTGTGGATGAGAAAACTAAGCCTCAGAGAAGTTATTCTGTGCTTTGTCCAGGAACTTTTAGTGGGCTAATCCTTCGTTCTTTATGGGAGTTCAGTTTTGATTATCCAGGGAAATGGAGCAGAAAGAAATGTTATATAAACCAAATGAGAAATCATCCAAAACCTCAGGCTTACTATTCAACACTTGACTTCACGTACTGCTTCCCAAGCTTGCTGAGAACTGCTTCTGTTCTGTTGGAAATGCTGGAGACACTGTCAGTTTACATATGTGAAAGGAGACAAAACTCATTTTTAGAAATTCAAGAAAAGGGCACAGAGTTAGTTACGAGTTAGATGAGTCTTTCTCCAGTTAATCCAGAGTGAACTTTTGCATTTTCTTCTCTTTGCATTGGTACATTAGCTTCTGCCAAACATCTGTAATTGCCTCATACATTTTTATACTGCTTATATACACATACAAGCTTTTTATTCAAAACATTACATTATATATATGGTATTTATGTGTATACATATAATATTTCAGAAGTCAGCAGACTGAAAATATCAGTAATTTCTGAATGATGAGATTTTAATAAAGAATTTTGAATGAAAAGCATTTATAAATCCAAAATGTTTAGGGGTGCCTGGCTGCCTCAGTTAGAAGAGCATGTGACTCTTGATCTTGGAGTCATGGGTTCAAGCCCCAACTAAAAAAGTAATAGTAATAAACTTTCAAAAAATGGTTATAAAAAGTAAATCCAAGATTTTTATATGATTCATTAAAAGAAATATATTCTTCCCACTCTCAGCTTCCAGGTAGGAGGAGCCCTTGTTTATTTCATATATTAAAAAATTTAACCATTTACTTTGTTAATGTTCATATTAGGTAAAACAAAACAAGGTCTTTAATTGATATAGATGAATTACTGGGTTTTTTAGGGGTGGTAGTGGTAGTTTGATTATATTAAGAAAAATAATCTTTGTCTTTTAGAGATACATTAGTAGGAGATTTATGGATGAAATTATGTCTGGAATTTTCTTCAAAAATAATATGAGAGGGGCACCTGGGTGGCTCAGTCAGTTAGGCATCCAACTCTTGATTTTGGCTCGGGTCATGACCTCAGGGTCATGAGATGGAGCCCGTGCTCAGTGCAGGAGCCTGCTTAAGATTCTCTTCCTCTCCCTCTCCCCATCCCCCTGAGGCTCACTCTAAAAAATAATAATAATCTGGGAAAGGAGAGAAATAAGTGAGGTTAAAGAAGAAAAAATTCTCCATTGGATGATAATTTTTGGGTGATTGGCGATTCAGCATACCATTCTGTCTAAAATTGTTAATGAAAAGTTAGGAAAATATGTATACTTTGACCTTCATAAGGAAAAATAAATCAGAAAGAAAAGGAAAGCTTTTCTTTTCAGTAATCTGAAGGTTTAGTGATGTAATTAACAGCAGCGTTGTAATGCTACTTTTATAACAATCGCTTTTTTTATGTTTTAGATATATTTGTTACCACAACATAAAAAATTTAACTTTGGCAGGGAGATAGTTTTAAAGGAGAGATTGGAGAGATAATATATACATCATGGATTATTCTACTCTATTTTATTTTATTTTAAAGATTTTATTTGTCAGAGAGCAAGCACAAGCAAGGGAGCAGCAGGCAGAGGGAGAAGCAGGCTCCCTGCTGAGTAAGGAGCCCAAAGCAGGACTCGATCCCAGGACCCCCGGGATCATGACCTGAGCCAAAGGCAGACTCTAACTGACTGAGCCATCCAGGCATCCCAGATTATTCTATCTTAATAATCTGTTTAAATCAACTCAAAACCACTACAAACAGGTGTATAAAGCGAGACGATAATACGTCTGTGCGCCGTATTGCCAGCGTAACCTTCAGTGTAAGCTGTTTGAAAAGTGAATAAGCAGCATCATGAGGAATATGTATTGATCCTATTTCTCTTTGTTTGGTTTTTGTTCAGAAATTTTATCTTTTGTTCAAAGGGCAAAATCAGAAACCAAGTCTTATGCTTCTTTCTCTGTAGTTATCTGTCATTGTCTTTGGTGGACAACGGTCAGTGAATACTTAATGAGTATCAATTTGTGAAAAGGGTACAGGAAGGAATAATTGAGTTAGTAAATCCATATCTCAGTCTTGTTTCCTTTCCCACCTCTTCTGCCGATTTGCTATGAGGTCAGTTACAGTTTGAGTAGAACGAAAATCCTATGTATCGGTATGGCACTAACATATTTTTGGGTAAAGAACATTGTTACTGACAAACTGTATATCTTTTGTAAAGATAGTTACTGCAGGATTAGATTTTGGTGTTAATGATAGTGCCACGAATAGAATTTATGATGTGTTTGCCACACATAATGTATTCTCTGCCATCATATATTGTTATCATTGGCCATGTCACATGTGGCTATTTAAGTTTCAATTTTAATTAATGAAAACAATTAAAATTAAAAATTCAGTTCCTCAGTCAAACTAGCCATATTACAAAGGCTTAAGAGCCACATATGGGTAGGAGCTACTGCATGAGATGGTACAGGTTATAGAACATTCCCATCATCACAGAAAGTCCTACTGGGCCAGCACTGCCTAAGGGCCTACGTGATCGTTGAGAGTTCAGAGGATGGTACCACTGGCCTAAGGTTCTCCTGTGACTGTAGAATATGACATTCAGCAGGGGTTTGATGAGCAGGCTGGTTGTCAGCCCAAGTAACTCTGCTGTCTTGCTCTTTGAAAGAAATCTGAGTGTCCTAAGATTGTTCTTTGAAGTATTATGTTAATATCTTTAACTACATGTTTTTTGTAGCAATTACTTTCCTGTTTGGATCTCCTAAAAATTAGCAGATGGCTTAGTATGAGAAGTGAAAAGAGATTTGATCTCTCTTAACATGTGTACTTAAGCATAAGTGTCCTTTCTTGCTTTCCTCACCTGGCACAGGTAGAGGAGTCCGCAATGATGGGAGTAAGTGGCTATGTGGAGTATCTCCGGGAGCAAGAAGTATCTGAGCGGTGGTTCCGGTACAACCCCCGTCTCACCTGCATCTACTGCGCCAAATCTTTCAACCAGAAGGGGAGCCTGGACCGCCACATGCGCCTGCACATGGGTATCACGCCATTTGTCTGCCGCATGTGTGGCAAGAAGTATACCCGGAAAGATCAGCTAGAGTATCACATCCGCAAGCACACAGGTAACAAACCCTTCCACTGTCACGTTTGTGGCAAAAGCTTCCCCTTCCAGGCCATCTTGAATCAGCACTTTCGCAAAAACCACCCTGGCTGTATACCCCTGGAGGGGCCTCATAGCATCTCCCCTGAAACAACTGTCACATCTCGAGGACAAGCCGAGGAAGAGTCACCTTCTCAAGAAGAGACAGTTGCTCCTGGGGAAACTGCCCAGGGCTCTGTGTCCACCACTGGGCCAGATTGAAACTTTGAGGGGGAGGGGGCAGACCCTCTTCCCCTTTGGGCCGTCAGCAGCCAGCATCAGGGCCCTGGGCTGGTACTTAGATTTACAAAATGCCACATCACCAGATCGGAAGATGCGCCCAAGATGTTGCCAAACTAGAGGATGAGCAACATACACAGAAGCACTAGAGGCTCTTCCCCTCCTCCTTCCCACCTCATCCTTTGGAAAATAATCAAGCAAATCAACTTTCTAATTCAGGGATCAACAGCCTTGGTTTGTTAACTTTATAAGAAAAAATTTTTTAACAAAACAATGATACATGGTCATTTATCTACCAGTCATGTTTGAACACTGTACTTGGGTCCATATCATCCTGGTGGCTATAATTGCCCAGATCTGAAAAAACAGCAGGAGCCTTGGTCATCTGAACCAGCCAGCCACAGGAGAGAAGGAAGTAGTCATGACGGCAGTAGGGAGGAGTCGTTTCTCCTCTTCCTTCCCTGCCAGAACATGCAGTTTCACATCTGAAGAAAAAAAAACGGTATCCTGGTGGTTCTTAACTGTTTTGAAAGGTTAGACCTTACCTTCGCTCTGATTAGGCATCTGACACTGCCTGATTGTTTCCTGTAAGCCGCCATCTTGGAGCGGTGTTGTGTGGGCAGCATCACCTGAAGCACTTTAGGCAACTGGAAGTGAAATGAGCAGCAGAGTGTTCGCAGTAGGTTCTGCTACATTTGGGGGCTTGAGTGTCCTATTGAGAAAGAGGGGAGCAGGGAAGGAAGTGGGGTTTTTGTGCGAGTGTCAAATGGCACAGAGCACTGCCACTTCCTGGTCGGGATTTGTACCCCATAGTGCTTAAATATCTTTGGGTGTTAAGAAATGGCTCTAGTCCAGATGAATTAATGTGTTAGGCTGAGTACCAAAGTTTCATCCAGTCTCTGTGGCTCCTCCTTTCACATAACAGCAATATTATACATCAAAAAGTGTCACTTTCCAGTGAAATGAGCCTGGACTGTATTTTTAAATCTACAGGTCTCCATATTTGATAACTTTTATATGAAGTTTTAAACACATTTTTTCTGCAATAGTGTGGTTGAAGAAATTCAACACTATGGTTCTTACTGCAACCACAATTCCATTTCCTTCTACACATGTAAAAGTTTATATTTTCAAGCCAATAGAAGAACCTCACTAAATCCATGTCTCGCGTCTGCAAACCTAGTAATTCATAAACCCATCATCAGCAAATTGCTGGTGACTCCAAGAGCTTTGCTTTTTAATAATACACTACAGGGCATTCACCAGAAAACATCATGCACAATCACGTTGCAATAAATTGATCAAAGGATCAGTTTTGATCAGGTTTGGTTACTTAATCATTCCTAAGATTTTTAAAACTTCAAGGGACCTTTTTGGTAATTCTGGGGATTTCTGAGATTCCTAATCCAGCACTGAGAGTCAGAAAAAATTTACCAAACATGTAGAGTTTTAGATGCCCTGTCTCGCATTCAGAGAATGGAGGAGGATTAGTAAGGGGTGCAGGCAAGGAGATGCTTACAGTGCAAATAGAAAAGAGAAAAACCCGTAGCGTATCCTAATGGATCTTTAGTGTTTTAAGAGTATTTAAATATGCAGTGGTTCGAGTTATTTTGGTGCGGAGGCATAGATGATTGTAAAAGAGATCCGGGGCAGGGCTGGTCATGCCTGCGCCGGTGAGCCATCTGTGAGAACGTTAGTAGCGTGCTCCCTTTCTGAGAATGCTTTGTGGTATGTGGAAAGGTGGGTGGAAAAGAATGGCATTTCTTTGATGACAGGAAGTTAGAGTGCAAAGAGTAGCTCATGAGCAATCTGCGAATTGTACGTACACACAGAGCTGCACCGTGTCCCTAGAGAGTGGTTATTTTCCCTTCTGGAAGAACGTGGAAATGCGTCTTGTAATAGGAATGTGATGATGCTACCATGTGATAAGAGCCTACCCTTACACAATCCGGGGAAGCCGTCTTTTGTCTTTCGGAGACATAGACTGGGGCATTCTCCTCTTCAGCTGGGCAACAGCATGATAGGGCCATCTTAGGGGCCAGCTATGCTCTGTGGCATAGAAGTGGATTTGAAATTAGCCTAAAATCCATAGGGAAACCTTTTAGCTGGTCATCTAGGCTGTCCGTGGACAGATTTTGCCATTACCGAATAGGCAGGCATGTGAGAAGGACAGAATATGCTGCTGTCGATGGAGCTTTCAAGCTTACCAAAAAAATGTTAAGTCCATCCTACTTGTGAGAAGTAGTATGCTGGAAAGTTCTTTATGCTTTGTTAGTTTCTTAGTTTTTTCTGTAGGAAATAGAGCTTTTTTAAACTGTTACCAAATTGTAAAGGCGAAGTGCAGTCATCTTTGTCAAGAGAGACTTTGCAGCATTTGTCAGTATTCCAGCCAGAGGATTAGCAACTGACCTTTTAAATGAAGTCGGGGCTGTTTAGTAGATGTGGAAATGCTGTGAGTGTTCGGTGGGTTCACGTCCCTTTTCATTCATTTGTCATAGGTTTCTGCTGTATTGATACTGTGAATAGAGTGCTACCAGGTCTTCCGGGACCACAGCAGCACAATCATGTTTGCTGGTTCTCACCTCTTAACTGGCTTAGCCCAGAGCCATGAAATTCGTGAACGTTCAAGCCAGGCTAGCTTTTAAACAAATAAAAGTTTCTGAAAGCAATTTCCATGTTAGCCAGAAAAGATATTATTATTCTAAATAACTATCCAAGATTCTTATTCAGGTTCACTGTGACATTGTCCTAGTCCTTAGCTAACATCACTGTAGGGTCATAGGGTTAGTAGTGTTCTATCTACATTAAGGAATAGCTGTATTGGTGTGTGCACAGAGGATACCTCTCTTAGGGACGTACTAAATGGACTATAGCTAATGCCGAAAATTCATTACCAAATCTTAACTTGCACATGTCACCTTGTGAAGGGAACTGCATTAGCAGTCAGAGCTAAATCATCATTAAGTACTTAAATGCCATGAAATAGCAAACACTGGGACCATTTTCATTCATTGAGAGGCACTTAATAGCAAAGGAGCTACCCAATATTGCCAGCAAAAGAAGAGAGATGGAAGTATATTAATCTGTTTTCATTCTAAAAGGTACCTTTTATTCTCTCTGAATTCTGATACCAGTATCTGAATATAGCATTGGCATGAACAGGAACACTGTTCTTAGGCAGAAAGGCTCTTTCTAATGACTTGTTCTCTCTTTACTCAGAACCATATTTACCTCTGAACCGAGCTGAGTTTTATTTTATGTAATTTGTCAACTACCCCCAAGCCATCATTGTACCAGTTAAATCTAATCTTGAATAAGTGAAAATAAAGGATAAAGATTGGAGAAGAAGGGAGATAGCGGTTGAGGAAAGTTTTCTTGTTACTTTGTTTTTTGGTATTTTTACATGTTTCCAGTTTCCAAAGATGTTATGACAATAGAAATAAACCAATTTCCTCCCACCTTCCAAGTAGAAATCTGGCCTTGGACGGAAGTTGGTCTGATGGAAGAGTGAAATCATGAGCCCCATCCTTAGCCAAGTAATCTCTGGTCAAGAAATACTTTTAAAAATTTCTAGCTATTACTTGACACTAATTTCATTTAACTAGTAAAAATTATATTTTGTTTGACTAGAAGATCTAATTTAAAGAAATAAAAACAACGGGTAATGGAAAGAAAATTAAATTGAGCAAAGACAGCCAGTCTTCTTTTTTTTTTTTTTTTTTTTTTTTTGACAGCCAGTCTTCTTAATCGTAGTGGAAGGCATTTAATCAGGAAAGGGTTGGAATCCTGGAAGTTTTTCTCTCTTTAGATCCAACAGACAGGTGTGTTTTGTTTTGCTTTGTTTTGTTTTTCCTCTTCCTCAGATGCTCTTCTCATCTACTTACTGGTTTAAGGCATAACAGAGAGGTCTTTATTGAACTTGTCTTTGAAAACAGGGCTCTTTACCTTTGCCATTTGGGAAGGGTGCACAACACAGAAGTGCTTTAGTTGCTGAGATTTAGAAATGGGACACAAAGCTATTAAGTCAGGTAAACTCCTGGGTTCAAGAGGATGCCCCTTAGCAAAGTATATCCCTAGAATTTATGAATCAGATCAGGGTTCAGCAGACTGAGGCCCCCAGGGCCCAATCCTGAGGCCATCTGTTTATCTAAAGAAAGCGATGGTGGAATGGGGACACACCTGTTCTTCAGGTATTGGTTCTACTGTGATGGCAAGGTCGAGTGCATTGTGACTCAGACCACATGACCAGCAAAGCCTGAAGATGTACTGTTTGTCACTTGACAGAAAAGTTTGCTAACTGCAGAATTAGATTTGAAACAGTGACCCCCCAAATTGGCACTCCTGCCACTTTGTCTTTATAATAGTTTGGTTGAGCTTTTAAATTCGTGTTGCCATGTATGCCTCAGTTTCTTGAAAGAGCTTGCCATCTTTTTCCAGATCTTTGTCTTGTAACCCTCTCTGTGTTCCTTCTTAATGATACCCATTGCTTTAAAAGCATTTAGAATAGCCTTATGATCTGTCCTTGCCTTGAAGGTGCAGGTTGATTAAAGTTTAGGATGGTAGTTACAGATGTAACAAAGTAATTTAAAAAATAATTCCCGTTCATAATAATGTAGGATTAAATGAGTACCATGTTTACATAAAATACTGTAAAAAAAAAAAAGTTAATGTTTTATAAGTAAGTTTTGCCGTTCCTCTGAGATCACTTGAACTGATTTGCATAATAATGGCAAGAATGAATTTTTTCCCATTAGTATTAAAAATTAACTTCTGTTATGAATAACTGGTTTGATTCTTAACCTAAAATACTGTCTTTCTAGATTAGAAACCTCTACCCTTTCTCTGTATTACAAACCTTCATTTTCATTTCCTCAAACTCACTCTGTCCAATGTGGAGTAGTAAAAACCCAAATCTTCTTCCCTTCCTTTATTTTTTTTTCCAATGAATGTTTTAAAATATGATGAAATCTCTGAGGATTTCAAATTGCTCTTAGACCCATCTTGCAATTTCTGTTACTATCATTTTTCTAAATATGTACTGGGCCATTATTTATTTGCTTTCTGAATGTTCATTCTTACTGTTCAAATAGCTTATTTATGCCAGATGTGCAAAACATGGAAAATGTTGGGATGATAATAAACAGAATTCCTTATAAGAGGAGAATATAATCGTTCCCTGTATGGAAACCATGCATAGACTTCTGAGTTAAATTTGTCAAGACAAAATGTTCTAGGCCATGCTGACACAATGTAGTGAATTTGATTCGTCCTTTGTTGTCAGCTCAACCAACACATACCAAGTTCAGATGAATGACCTAACCTCCAGTAGGGCACCTCTCTACTAGGCATTTTGTTCCTAAAGTTCCTTTTTTCTGAGTTGGACATTAGTAAGTATTATGTGTATGATATGCCGGAGGAGTAATAGACAACCCTGAAACTGTAAAGTTCCAGAATATTTGCCTAGGTTAGAACTCCCTTGTCTTAGAGCACTTAGAGTAATACAGCATTCTTGACATTGTGGAGTGTTGCTTTTCTGATTAATCTGGGGTATAGAACTTGTGAAAGCAATTGAATTTAGAGAGCCCAGTGAACCGTCTGCCTCCAGCTCCACACGAGTTCTAGGGAATAGTTGTCATTTCTGTGTGAAAGCATTGAAAACAATGTTGTGTGCCCAGCATGTGGGCATTATGACTTCTTTGTTAATTACCAGTCTTATGTTTTGCCTTCTTTTCTAGAGTTTCTCTGTTTTCAGTCTTCTCATTTTTAGGTAGTGCTTTTCCCAGGACCAGTCTTTTTTACTTTGCAGTAAGTGGGTCTTCTTGCTCAGGACAAGCCGAAGTTGGATATTATGAGTACTTTAAAACACCTGATTTACTTAAATTCCAAAGGACGTAATTACTGACAGCAGCAGTGGTCTCCATATCTGGACGATATCTGCAGACTCTCCAGTTTTCTTGTGTAGGCAGACTTCCTTCTCCCTCAACTGGGAGGAACAGCAGTGACTTAAAAGGCAGTTATTAAATGAAATGTGTAGTGTCTTCACAGAGTACATACGTGAATAAATTTCTTCTCTCATATCTTTCCCATTATCTGTATCACAAGTACTTCCCGTCTTCATGCAGTTGAGAAGGGCCGGCTCACTCAAAGAGTGGAAGCTTTAAACAACAGAGCTGAGTTATAAAGGCAGAGCAATTCATGAAAAATAAAACTCTTCTAATGCTTGCTTCTTCATGTCTACTCAGTAAGTCCTGTTGAGGAGGCTAGAATTCACCATCCAGTGAAGGGAGCTATATGTGCGGCATCTATGTGGACAACAGCACAATTTAATAAACTGTGAATCTTCGAACCTGAATTAATCCCTAATGCCAAAAGTCAGAGTTTCTCGTGGGAAAATGTTTCCTATTCTGTGAAATCACTTGTGTGATAAGTAGTATGCAGGAGACTCTGTTCCATAAAGTAAATAGTAAGTACTTTTTGGTACCAGACCATGTGCTTGGAATTTATATAACAAAATGGATTTTAGACATAGTTTAGCTGTGGCTTCCTATATTGAGAGTCCTGAATCCTCTTGGCTAGAGTCTGGATAGATCTCTTTTTTTCACCACAGAGATCAAGGAGAAGGGGACAGACTCTACTGTCCTAAGTGCTATAGTGGCATAATCACAGTTAATCCTCAGAATAAGCCTGTGATGTAATAACAGTAGAACTAAAAATAGTTGAGTTTTTTTGAATGCTTACTACGTGCCAGGCACAGATCCGTGTGTCTCACATTGGCTAACTCACCCAGTCCTTAACGGCAGTCCCGTCAGAGCGACACTGTTATTCTCCTTGCTTTAGGGAGGGAGAAACTGAGGCACAGAGAAGTTTGACCCAGGCAGTCTGACACTAGAGTTGACACTGTACTAGACTATGTTGCCTTTAAGAGGTGTAATTCTACGACGTTTATAGATGAAGAAACTTGAGGAGCCCGGGGTTACACAATGAATAAACTGCAGACCCAGTAGTTTCCCATCTGATTCCAAAGCCCAGACTCTCTCCACTACATCATATTGACTCTGTTTACTTATAACAAGTTGGGGTGAACTGGAAGAAACAATAGCGAGTAACTACTGCTTTCAGTGAATTTTTAACTCAAGAAAGCATGCTTGGAAGATTTCTTCAGAAGATAAAGTCTCTGAGCAGATGTTGGATGGTGGATATTTTCTGGGGGTATTGCCCATTGACTCAGAAGTCACCCATTTGGTAGGTCCAGTTGTGAATCAGTTCAAGTTACCACCAAGGCAAAAACTGAAAGACAGCATTCCTGTATATCTGGCTTTGTAACAAACTACCCTAAACTATAGTGACTTAAAATAATAACTTTATATGTCTTATGATGTTGTGAATCAGAAATTCAGGAAGGGCTCATCTAGACAATTCTCTGGTTCCCTGTGGTGGTGACTGGGGTCACCTGGGTATTCAGCAGGTGGCTGGGCTGGTCTGCAGTGTCCACACTGATCTCACAGGCCTGATGCCTTATGGGATGGCTAGAAGATGGGGCTCAGCAGGCCTCCTCTCCCTGCCTGGAGTCTCAGAGACTTTCCATGTGGTCTTTCCATCAGGGCAGTCAGACTTACTAAATGGCAGCTCTGGCCTCCCAAGAGGCTGGGCAGAAGGTACCAGGCCTCCTGAGTCCAGGCTCAGAGCTCCCATAGGGTCACCACCATACACTGTTGGTCAGAGGAGTCACTGGTCAGCCCAGATCAAGGGGGGAGGAAATACCTTACCACTTGATGGCATGTGTGTCAAGGATTTGGGACCACTTTAATCTGTCGTAGGTACCATTAGGTTATTGATTTCTCTGGACTTCTCTGTGTTCATTCACTTGGGTTAGTTGTTTGTGCTGTAGAAACCACTTACGATGTCTACCTTGGGTCAGTCAAGGAGCTAGAAGGAGAATGAGACAAGTACCCGGAACAGGCTTCATTAGCTACACACCCACTGAGTTTCATTTATCTAACAGCAGTATTTCCATTTTGTTTTTCTTTTGTTCCAAGTTCTAAGTTGTGACCATTTGCTGGTTGCTGTTTTTTTCTGTGAAGCTACAGTAACTGTACATACTGAGCCAGAAACACTCCAGAGGGAGTAAAAAGCTTGCTGTTAGAGATGTCAGCTGTATTTAAGTTTACAAATAGGCCCAAATGCCTGTGGAATGGAAAATTCATATGGCTACTAAATCTCTTTCAACAGGAGTTTCTGTTGAGTGGCTGCATGGATCATGTTCTTGAGATAATTGAAAGCTTCGCCCACATGTCCTCATCCCACCTTAACTGCCGCCGCGCCACCTCGGGCGCAGTTCTGTGCTGGAAGATGAATTAAGCTCATCCCGTTTTCTATCACCTTTCATGTGGGAAAATTCATTGCTCAATTTAATCTGTTGTTAGTCCTTTAAAATTAGCAGTTGCTGTCAACCTGTCATCTAAAGGAACAGATCACTGAACTGTGAGGATTTTTGTCATTTAGGGTGCTTTATTTAAACTCCTGCTGGCTTGTGCTAGTTTAGACTATTGCTGTGACAGAAGAAATATGGGCAGAGAAAAAATTCTGCTCTAAAAAGGATCACCCCCCCAAATCAGTATGCTTTGTAAGAGAAGAAAGATTTGGGATTATCTATCCATTCTGTGAGCAGTGGGTTCCTGGAGAATTAGCAGTGAGGACTTCTTGCTGGTATCAGAGAGTGAAGAGGTCTCTGTTCCTGAGCCCGGGCCTCAGGAATTGCAAATACAGAAAAAGGTACTCAGGGCCGACGGCTTAATATAGGGCTCTACAAAATGCTGGGAAAGGAAAAAGTTCGGCATTTGTAGTTGGATTGCCACGGATGAAATGTTTGAGGCAATTAAGCATCAGGATTAGATTTTGTCATATAAGGATTGGGGCAAATTTCAATGGAAATTAAAAACAAACGAGCCTTAACATTTTCATTTTGACCCACATTTCCACTCTGATGTACCTCAAAGTCTGCTTTCTGTGACAGAGAAGCCTTTTAAAAATACATTCCCAGGGAATGAAAAAATCTTACGGTGATCTATGGAGAAGTCTCTCGTTCCGTGGGGGACAACTCTTTGGGTCCTCCTGTAGATTCTCTGTGATGCTTAAGTTTTAAATCCTCTGCTGGTGGCATGAGAATGAAGTACTGTGGTCTTGCTTTGCAGAAGAGAACAGAGTCAGAAAAAAGGACACCTGTAGACTGAGATCGTACTGAGTCTTTCCAGCATCTCAGGCTGGTCTCAGCATTCTTCGGGAATAGAAATTCCTTAGGGTTTAGATTTCTGCTCTTAGCTATGTCTTAAAGCAGATGTTCATGACCTATTTAAAGATATCTACTGAGTTTCCTATAAAGCAATGGGGTCCTCACTGTAGTGGTTGTCTGTGAACCAGTGCAGAAACAGAATTACAACACAGGGAACAAAGCTTAAAGGGTGTTTCCTCTGGAAGCCGAGACGCTCAAGCAGGGGTCACTCCGAGTGTGGCTGAATTCTCCATCGGGAACAGCTACCAGTGAGACAGCAGAGATATTTAGGATTTATATGGTATTTCTAATATTTTTGAAAAAATGATTTTAAATCATGTAACTTGAAGTTTTAAAAAATGAGCCTGTTTTCTTTTTGGAAAACTGGCCCAGTAAAAATAACACTAATAGAACTCAATCGTATATGCATGTGCATTGAACACAGAGTGGTATACTAAAGATAGTTCATGCAAATAACTTTTGTGGGAAGTTTGGCTATTTTCGTAGTATCTTTTTTCATAAATGTATGTTTATAAATATATTTACTCATCCACTATGACCTTGGTAGCGTTAGAAGCATTTGTTAGCTGTATCATTGATTCTGAAAAATCCGATTTTTGGCATAGTAGGCTATGAGAGCTTCTTGTTGCTTTGTATTTTGGCTAAGAAAATTATTTCTCGCACTTTCTATTTATAAAGATGTTATAACACATTGCACCCACTTAATGTAGCTGTTGTTTAGAGACAAAAAAAATGTAGGTGTTAAAGTGAAGTGTATGTTTAAAAAGACTGGCCTAAAGAGGGACCTCAAAATAACAAACTTGGCTTGCATCTACCTGAGAAGCGCTGGGGTTGGATATCAAATTTAGAGTGAAAGGAGCTGTTGGGGTGGGCATACTTTTGCTGCAAGTTGCAATTTTCTTGCGAGTTGCCGTGATGTGTATGTGATTGTGTGTGTATGTGTGTGTGTGAGAGAGAGAGAGAGAGAGAAACAGGTGTCTGATGAAGGCATATAAGTCAGTGTAGAATAGTCTACCTCCCATTAAAGACTGAGCATATTCCAAGATTGCCCTGTAGCCCTTTGGGCAGGAAGCTGCGTCCTCAGCCACTGTCCACCCCGTCCCCTGTTGTACTCGCTTCGGCTCCTCTACCTCTGAGCACTTGGCTGAAGAAAGAGTGTGCTTTTTGTAGCAAAGCTAAGGAAAAGCCGGACACACAGTCTAGAGGCTGCGGTAGCACAGTTCTCATGGTCATGTGCGGATGCTGGTACTTAGCTCCAGTGTCCAGATCCAACGCTGTCAGAATCCTTTGGTTTAGTGCTTTTATCTGCTGGCTTCTGTTCGGCCAGAGTAGCAGTGCATGTGGATTCTTTCTGGCTTTTTGTTTTGGTTTGGTTTTTTGTTTTTGTTTTTGTTTTTTTTGTAAAGATGCACCAAACTCCTTTTAATGATATGAACATTTTGTTTGAATCCTGAGCTGTGTTTTTTGTTCATTGCCATTGATGGTCCATTCCTGGGGGACCTGATGGTTAACCATACTTGCCCAATGATGAGCCTTTTGCCAGTATCTTGACACAGAGGGCTGCGTGACATGGGGTTTTGGATCACTTGTTTTGCTTTTAGCCACTGCAAAGAGATAGTCCTGTTTTTAATGCCTCTGCTGTTGCAGTAGTCAGGACGGCCTCACCTGGATGCTGCGGGTCTCAGGAAATTGCGCTTCAGTAATTGCCACTAGGCACACCACCTGACCTTGAAATCTGGTTGTGACGCTCACCTGTCTTACTGCGTGGGACACTAGTACACTGAGCCATGTCGGGTTACCTGCATTTGGAACACGTGTTCTAGCTTAGGAAGGACTCTTGGCCCTTTCATGGATCTGTGGCGCTTTCCACCTTTTCATTCGAAGGCACTGGCTGGTTGTAACATCTAAACAGGCGTTCTCGGGTTAGGAGTGAGAACGAGAGGGTGATCTGTTTTCAGACGTGCAGAGGCTGGCCTCTGTGTTTAGGTGCTGGCTGATAAGTATTTGCTTTCCTGGTGACTGGGAAAGGCAAGCAATGATACAGTGTGAAATTCCAAATAATGCGATGGGCATTAGTCCTCGGTGACCAATGATCTAGTGGTCTGCCTGAACACAGCATGAGTTCTGGAGGGAGATGAGGCAGGAAACCATGTGAGTCTACTCACTACAGCTATTGTTTCTCTTCCTTTCTTTTCTGCATGCGTGCTTGCGTGTGTGTGTGTGTGTGTGTGTGTGTGTGTGTGTATTAAAGCACAGGGACAGGACCAGTGGGCAGAAAGAGCTGTCCAGCTATTGTTATTCTAACTGTAGAATAATTGTCAGCCTGTAAGCCATGCTAATATCCTAGACTCAGGAATTAACGCCTGCTTAGGAAGCCTCCTCCCTCTGGCTTATCTTTTTGGGCCTGGTCTGTTCTAGGCGTGTTCCCAGCTGTTTTGCTGTAACACATACTTAAGTGCAGACTTACCCAAATCTGAAATGTACTGTTGGCAGTGTGACCTATTACAGCCAAAGTGATTTATTTAAAAACAAAACAAAAAGTGAGAAATGCCTAGGTCCTGTCTTTGGGACACGTTATCAAATCTATGAATCTGAGAGGAAGCATAGCATAGAGTCTTACCTTTCTTCCCTCTGACTTGAGGGAACACTGGCCTACAGGCTTCTTCTTACTGAGCCCGTTAGCCTAAGCCAGTCGTTTTCCATCCTGGCTGCACATTAGCATCACCTGGGCCATGTACACAATGTAGCCCCCCCACCCCCCCGCTGGACCCTCATGTTGAATTGGTCTGCTGTGCAGCTTGGACTTTAAAGCTCCCCAGATGATTCCAGCGGGCAG
This sequence comes from Enhydra lutris kenyoni, assembly GCF_002288905.1. Lineage (NCBI taxonomy): Eukaryota > Metazoa > Chordata > Mammalia > Carnivora > Mustelidae > Enhydra > Enhydra lutris. Next base: position 28,319,283 of record NW_019154108.1, on the reverse strand, counting down.
CCAAAGTTGAGAATCGCTGGCCCGGTAATCTTGAGTGGTCTTCGGCAGGATAACCTCAATCCTGGGTTTTTGTGTGTCATAAGATACCTTTATTGATATCCCAGCATGACTCTGAGTTTAAAATGGGCCGAGGCTCAGGTGGTAAAATGGATCATCTGTTTGTCCTCAAAGTAGTTCTGGAGAGAGAGGTTGAGATGTCGTCTCCATACCAAATACCAGGTGTGCGTAGGTAAGCAAAACAGATTTTCAAAATCAGGTCTCTAGAATCCTCTTTCCTTTGCATATGTGATTTGAGTGGAGATTTCTCAACTCTGCTAGTTAACATAGAGCACTTGAACTTATTAAAAGGGCCAAGCCCAACCCACCTAGGATGATTTCTATTTGTAAAATAAACAGGAAGCATTATTAAAGTTAATGGAAAAAGAGAAGGATCCTTCCTGGGGGTCATGGTGATACGTTTGATTATTTGTCTCTTAGCCGGTCTTCTAAGTGGGATTTCAATGTAAAGTGGCTTTCACTTTGGGTTGGTTTGTTGGGTTGGGGTTTTTTTGTTTGTTTTTTTGTTTTTTTGTGAATGATATGCACTAGCTAAGGCTTAAATATTTCTGAATTTTACATGAAATGTGAAATGAGTCATTTTAGTATCTCTATTCTGGGTGTCAGAGACCTAACCTGGTAATTTCTAAATGAGGTTCCATACCTTTCTTTCTTCCCACACCAGCTAGTAAAAATGCCTGCCCGTGGCAGCTTCGCACATGGTATTGGGAAGGGAAGAACTGTTTGATTACCTTACAAGTGAGACAACCCCCCCCCATTCAAACTGACTAGCTACCAAGTGATTTCTCATTGATGATAGAAATTTTTGTTTAAGAGCAAGTTCAGGTATAGCAGTCTTTTCTGAGAGAATTCTGGGCACTGTAGAAATTTTCATTCATATCTTGCCTACAGTAATTGCTACTTTACATTTCAAATAGGTGGTATGTTCAAGAAGAAAAATTGGTTAGAAGGGAAGATTGGTCAGTGCAGAGGACTAAATTAGCATCAGGCTATGAAGTTTCGTTAAAGCATGGAGGCTTTTACATCGCATGTAAATGCTGCAACGTCTTTTAGAGAAAATGCCTCCTACGCCTTAGAAAATTGATGAAGGCTTCTTGAGATGGGGTGGAAGAGAGAAACAGTAGCCTTTGGGACTTGCATGCATCAGAGAGTAGGCCTTAGAGTTTCATACGGAGGAGGATTGTGGAGTACTGTGAAACATTGCTGAACTTTATGCAAATCAAACTGCACTGGATTTTATGATTCCTGGGGGAGGGGGGAAGTGATGAGGAGGATGGGAAAGTAATGGTACAAAATATAGAAACTTGTTCTAGATTTTAAACAAGGAATGAAACAAATCCCCTATCGGGAATTCTCTGTTGGGACTGTGAAGCCCAGTCAAGTTCTCTGCCCTACTGGACAGGCTTGCCGGCTCCCCTCCAACTTGGAGGGAGTCCTTTCTGAAACAGCTACACGATGCTAGTCTGGTTACAGTTTCACCACCCTCCCCCTCCACCTACTCAACAGAAGAAAAACATTCCTGAACAATAGAAATGTGTTCTGTCTCAGTCCACTACCTTTTTATCTGCTCTGGTCTGTGTTCACAGTTTTAGCCCGTTGCGTTATTTTGTGACCTAATGGCAGAACTGGAAGGGATCTGCCAATTCAGTAAGGAACCAATGGCCTCTCCTTTAAGAAATCTGAAAACCAGAACTCTCCATCTTTGGCATGTTAGCATCATTTGGAAGAGCACTTAGATTTCCTGGCTCCTCGTCATTCAGGGTTGGGACCCACTCACGCTCTGGCCCTGAGAGAAGAGAAGGCTGAGGGTTCAAAGATAGAAAAGTCAAGGTAGCTGAAATGTGGTTTCCTTCAGATGGACATGGTCTGAAAGAAATCTGTCCACCTGTTCTCTATGGTGCTTATATATGGTGGGTGACAGCTGTCCCCCATCTACCTGTCCCTGGCACTGTGCCTTCCTACTGGTCACTGTGAATAGCAGATCACACTGGACTCAGAGGCCAGAACCCAGGACCATTTCCCCCTTCTCATCTTGAGCCCATCACTTCTTCATACAGCTAATAATGTAGCATTTACGTCTCTTGGGAAAACTCTTGGGTTTGTCCCCCAAGACACGGTAAAGCACTTCAAGGAAAATAGTCAGAAAATAAGATTGTGGTGGTAGCTATCAAATAAAGAGACTATAGGAAAATTTCTCTTCCCCTCACCTGATACCAATAGCAAGGATCAACGTGCCCCCTCTTCCTGCATCTTTAAAGGTTACCGTAGTATTTTTAAGCAACAAACTTAGGTAACATTTTTTTCACAACTTGCTAATCAAAGATTCATATTAAAACAGACAATCAGTTTCTAAAATGTTGTTATCCCTGAAAGGGAATGAGGTAGAGTTTTAAACTAGAAGAACCTACCGGTCTGTTTTTTCCCTTAGAAAAAACAAACATTTGAGGTTTGTGTCTTTCATCTGAAGGTATTACACCATTACTAAAGATGCCTCAGAAAAGCCAGTGAGCCGGGTGAGCGCCCTTCCCCCTCTGCGGGTGCTGGCCCTGGTTCGTGTCGTGCATCTTATTTCCTTAGAGAATATTTGTTTTTTTTATGACCTTAATTATAAATACCTATATATAGGAATAGGATTTTCTCTCACCCCACCCTCTTTTAATCATTATCACTTAAGTGTAAACCGCACCTCCCCTCACCCCCCTTTTACTGAACAAATGCACTTTAATTCCTAAGGAGAGTGGCTGTTCCTGGCCCTGAAGCCAGATTACTTCAGGAGGAGAGTTGAGGAGGGAGAACTCCTGCCAGACCCTGTGAAATGAACCAAATTCCTTAATGTCAACACACAAATCCTACCCATTTTTAAGCTGTCCCCACCCCCTGCCAAAGGGAAAAAAAGAAACAAGGAAAATGAGGAAGTTTAAAATGGCTACCCTGATTGTAGAAGTTTCCCCAGGGGGAAATACCCAGTATTAAGTTCTCAGCTACCAAATTGTCAGAAACTTCTAGGTTGTTTTGTGGGAGGCTGAGATTTCTTTAAGTAAAAACTCAAGTGAAAACAAAGGCTATAAGATACGATTCTGATTTATATTAGATTTGTTCTCTCCCTTAATTTGACAGGTGTTCTCAGTCTCTCCTCCTGTAGATTCTGTCCTTCCCCTGATGACAAGCCAATAGTCCTTGGTGGGGTTGCATGTCTCCTAGAGCCCCGGAAGCCCTGTCGTGTCGGGAGAGGGGGGAGGGCAGGAGGGCGGGCCGAGACTGGGGTTGGGGGAGGGAGATTCAGAAAGAGTGAAGATATGGGTTTATATAAACATATTTAAAGCAGTTTAGCAAAAGCTTTCTCGTTGAACAGCTTTAAGAACAATGTGAATGAAATCTTAGCAACTTGGTTAGTAATTTGAAAAGTCTATTAATGTATACTTGAAATTCTGTTTGTATAAAAATACATTTTCCTCTTTATTTTAACACTGTGTAAAAGAACATTATGCATGTGAGTGGTTTGAGAATTAAATGGTTTAATACTCAGATTTGACTGTCTGGTTTTTCTGTATATAGAGATTAATTCTTTTACTATTTTTTTTTTTTTAGTATGATGGGAATACTGACATTTTAGGCTCCCCCTGCCCTTTCGGGATGTCTGCCATCCTACCATCTTTCAAGATGCAGAAGTAACATATTTCCCTCCATCACTTTTTTTTTTTTTTTAAGATTTTATTTATTTTAAGAGAGAGCATGTGTACAAGCGAGCGTGGGGGTGGGGGAGCGAAGGGAGGGGGAGACTCTGTTGGGTGCAGAGCCCTACATGGGCCTCGGGGCTCGACCTCATGACCCTGAGATCATGACCTGAGCCGAAATCAAGAGTAGGAGAGGCTTAACCAACTGAGTCCCCCTCAGGCACCCCCTTCCTCCACTTTTCTTGACCCAGGTGTGCTCACTAATAGAGAACAATCGAAAGCACTCACTTAACCAAATGCCCGCTAGCATCTCTATCCATTTCTCCTCTCCCTGTCTTCACTTCATGTGGCAAAATCCATTCATAATTGGGAATAGTTGTGTTTATTTTTACTTCAATCACAAACCAAAACAGGAAGAGGTGCAAAAAATAACACTTCAGTTATCACAGGGGTTGGCTACTCTGCCCATGAAGAGAATAGTGTTGAGAGCAACTTCCCTTATAAGAACAAGGAAGGGCCTGTTGGCCTTGAAGGTCACCCTGTTGGGGTTCAGCGAACGGCCAGCAATCCCGACGACAGTACTTGCTGCTGCTTCACTGCCTTCCTCGTTGACCTGCAGACCAGACAGGAAACACAATGGAAACATTAGCTCCTCTGCCGTTCACTGGAGGCCATAAATCAGTCACAGACACAGCAGTTCCTCAAAATGCTGTTTGTTCTCCAGGGAAGAATACGCTTGGGTCAGGTTGCGCTCCCACCAGAACCCGACTTTTACTCGTTGTTTCATCCAAGGAATATTGATGTAAGCACTTGTGTTCCTCCAAGCTTTGTGCTGGGTAAGAGCAAGGGTTCCGTTCGGGTAACCCCTGAGCCAGTAACATGGATATACACAAGGCTGTTGCATTTCTGGCTGGCCCCATCATACGGGGCATGGCAAGAGGGTTATCTTGTACCAGATGCTAAAAGAGACTTTGAATCTAGATCAGAACTCTGTAGTCGAGACAGTTTCACTCTTGGAGCATAAGGATCCCAGACAGAACTACCCCAAGCAACCACTCAGGACACTGGGCCTATGAAAAGACGAGTGTCTTATGGCTGAATGAGGTGAGTATTTTTTGGAGTAATAGTCTGACACATTGGTATTTTAATTTGCTGATAAGCAGAATTGCCAGAGAGACACCTTCAGAAAATTTTACATAGGGCCCCGGAATATCACCAAAACTCTCCCTGCCTCTTAATGAAAGCACTTCAGAGGGGCGCCTGGGTGGTTCAGTGGGTTAGGCCTCTGCTTTCGGCTCAGGTCATGATCCCAGGGTCCTGGGATCGAGTCCCGCGTCAGCCTCTCTGCTCACAGGGAGCCTGCTTTCCCCCTTTTCTCTCTGCCTGCCTCTCTGTCTACTTGTGATCTCTGTCAAATAAATAAATAAAATCTTTTAAAAAAAAAAAAAAATGAAAGCACTTCAGATCCCTGAGCTTTGTGGAGCTGGTTGAAGAGACGCTGTCCCTGACAGTCTTCTTGCCTGCTTCCTTACCATCCTATGCCCCTGTCTTTCCATGCTGTTTCATGGTCATTCTAGGACTGGATTTGTGAGAGACAGGTCTTTGCAAGACCAGGATCATCTTATTCAAAGCAGACACTGGCTTCTAATGGCTACCCAGGAGATCTACAATCAGCCGGGGTCCTGTATATTGGGTTCCCAAGGTTTCTGAGGAAAACAAATTTGTTCCAAGAGCTGTGGAGGAACCTTGTGCCATTGTTTAGTGGGCTAAGGGGGAATAGCCCACTAAATCCAACCTCTGCGTCTTCCTAGTGGTAACTCAAAGCCCTCAAGGGTGTCTGAGTTGACTTATTCCATTTAGGGTCCTTAGACGAGGACTTTTCAATCAGAGTGAAAATACTGAAGACCCAGCTTCCCTCACAGTCTTCCTAAGTGTACTTCCTTCATAATCCATATCAAAGAAGGTGTCAGTAGTGGCGTTTGTACTTCCAAAACCACTAATCCAGTACTCCTGTAAAACCCCTACGTCTGATCTCAATACCTTGAAGATACAGCCCTCTGGTCTTGCTGTTGCCCTGCAGGTCACTGACATCTGTCATCCTATGGATTTTATCCCCATGTTGAAGATTTGAGTACCTCACTCATAGCCTTTCTGTCAACCCTAACTCCTGCTATCATTTAATGCAGATAATTAAAATATCTTGGTAGGAGCTCCAGTCAGCACCCTAACATCCCCCCGTTCATCTCATCAACCCCAATGAGCCCTACCTTCGCTCTGCATAACCAAACCAGGCCCACGGCATGCCTTGAACTTGCCATCTCTCAGGCTTGTTCTACCTTTGAAATTATAATAATGACACTATCTTCTCAGACTATAATCTTTTTCTTTTTCAAGCTATTGTATCTCCTCAGTCTCGTAACAATTATCCTGCCTTCCTTCTGTCCTTTGATCCCTCTGAGCTTGGACTCTGCCACTGTATTTACTAGCACCATGCTCTGAAACCTTTCTCCTTTGACCATAACCTTTCTTGGCAGTTTTCTCAATCCTGTGACCTTCACTAACAGTGGCCATCTCCTTTTCCTTCCAGGCTGGTTCCCCCAGAAAATAGTGGCTTCCCAAACCTGGTTGTGGATTAAAATCTCCTGAGGAGCTTTGTAAATATGCTGATTCTCAGACCCCATTCTGGATTCTCCAAGAGTCAACTCCCCACTGAACTAGTGCTATTGGTCCATAGTTCAGTATTTGAGAACGAGAATTTCTATCTTTTTTTTTTTTTTGGAAGATTTTATTTATGTATTTGACAGAGAGAGATCACAAGTAGGCAGAGAGGCAGGCAGAGAGAGAGAAGAAGCAGGCTTCCTGCTGAGCGGAGAGCCTGATGCAGGGCTCGGTCCCAGGACCCTGGGATCATGACCTGAGCCGAAAGCAGAGCCTTTAACCCACTGAGCCACCCAGGTGCCCTGAGAATGAGAATTTCTAGAGGCTTTACATAGCTATTACTCTAGTAAAGGGTTCCATGGGCACCTGAGTTGGGGAAACACTGGGTTAAGCAATATATGTTTTTAAGTTTTTACTTTAATTCCAGTTAATTAACATACAGTGTTATATTAGTTTCAGGTGCACAATCTAGTGATTTAATGATCACACACATTACCTGGTGCTCATCACAGCAAGCGCTTCCTTAATCCCCATCACCTGTTTCACCCATCCCCCACCCACCCTCCTCCCCTCCAGAAGGAACCGGTTTTTTTCACTGTGTAACTTCTTAGACGCCAAAATGCCAGTGTGCATTGTTAATTTCCCAAGAAGAGCATATGCATTTATTTGACCATTGAACTTTGTTTTTTGTAGAGTTCTAGTTCTTTGGAACACACTTTAGGACGTGATCCATTCTCATCAGCTCGGCTTCTTTACCCTCCATTTGCTCTTCAGCTGTTACAATCAGGCCTGTGCCCCAACTAGTCTGTCCAAATTCCACAGGTAATAGTAACCTATGGTCAGTTTTCAATCTTGTTACTAGATGCTTTCTGTCTCCCTAAAACTCCTGCCTGTGTTTCCGTGAACGCCTTCTCCCCCGTTCTCCTCCTCTGAATTCCTTCTCTGTAGCCTTTGTTGGTTTCTTTTCCTGTGTCACCCTCCCCTAAATGTTTGACCTGCTTCGGAAGTCGTGGGTGGGGGTTAGAACAATGGGACCATGAAGGCTTCAGGGAGTGCTGTCTTGTGGAGGCCTCATGGAGGAGGGGGCTACAGATCTGGGGTTTGAGGGACACTGGAAACATGCCTTCTCACAGTTGTATCCTGCTGTTCACACACCTACTGTAAAACCATAGACCCAGGGAGCAAGAACTCCATAGTTATAAATCACGTGAGATACCAATATACTGAAAAAAGAAGCGAGAGCATTAGAAGAGAGCAAAGGAAGATGTACCCACCTCAAGAAAGGCCTTATGGAATGCATCTGAGATATAGAGGTCGCTCCGGCCTCCTGCGATAATACCTGAGGGAAAACCAGAGAAGGTTCTGTGAAGTGGGAGAAAGTTGGCTTCAACCCACAGAAAGGAATGCAGTTTGAATTAAGAGGTCCTGTAGGGCTTTTTTTGAAAAATAAAAACCCTGAATGCTCATCTAATGATACTCCCTAAGTAAATAAATACATGTTAAAAAGAATAAAGTCCTTTAGGCTTTTTCAGCCTGGCTCCTGAGAATGTACTCTCATGCTTCAGCTCTTGGAAGGGGGTAGGGGACTCTGTTCTTAAAGAAAAACTCACTCCACTTAGTAGGAATGTCTTTCTTTCCAGTCTGGCAACATTTTCAAGAGAGAAGTTGGTTAGACCTAGTTTAAATTTTTTTCAACTTTTATTTATTGAAGTCATCCCTACACCCAGCGTGGGGCTCAAATTCATGACCCTGAAATCAGAAGTCACATGCCTTTCCTTCTGAGCCAGGAGCCCCTGGTTAGACCCTGTTCATAGGCAGCCTATTAAAGGTAAATTCAATTACCTGACATTGTAAACTTCTTTTGTAAAAAGATATTTTAATGCATATTTTTAAAGGATGGTAGGAACCAAGACCACAGAACACTGTTGCCGAAGTCTCACAGCGGGGGAAGGTTGGCCACATCTGTTGTCCAAGTGATGTTAGGGCAAACTCAGGAGCCCTTTGGAATATCAGGCTGTTCAACGTCAGCACTGCCTATGTTGTGGGATGAAGATGTCTCCCGCTCTGAATCATATCTTTACTTTGAATTCTGATGTCTTTTCGAGTTCTTCTCTACCTGGTCCCATCCCGCATATCAATTATAGTCTCAAAGCATCCTACTGCCCGCTGAGCCCCTGGACATCTAGGCGCAGACTCCCCAGGATATGGAAGAGGAACCAGACCTTGGGAAGGAAGGGATCTCCCCGAGTTAGCAGCAGAACCCTTGCTCTACTCCTAACCCGTTGCTCTTTTCTACCCTTTCCCCAATTCTTTCACCTTTGCTCAGCCCACCTTAGGGGGGGGTGGACAAAGCAAAGAGAAAAGCCCTTCCTGGGCTAACCTGGGAGCCTGGACTTCTCAGGGTTGAACAGGTCCACAAGGCCCATGTCCTGCAGCAGCTCCTTCACACTGAAGCTGTCCTCAATGCGGAAGCGGGGCACGTGGGCCACCAGCAGGATCTCTGTCATCTCGTCCAGCCACTCCTGCAGCATGTCCGGGGTGAGCTCCTTCTCCACCTTGGCCAGGGTCTTCTGCAGCTTAGGCAGAATGAGCACCATGGTGATGTCATCGCCCTTGAAGGGCAGTTCGAGCACCTGGGTGCCTTCACCCACTTGACGATAGCGGAACTTGCCTTCCTGGTACATCATGGACGCCAAGCACGACTCCCCATTAGCCTTGTGAAACAGTTCCTCCCTTGTGTTCTCGGGACTGAACTTGGACTTCCACAGGCCCTGGGAGGAGACAGCAGGTGGAAGAATCACAGTGAGAAGACCACAACCCACTGTAGGAGAATCCTGATGTGGGAAATAGTCACATTATTTTATCACCCTAATATGTAGGTAGACTTAGTAGAAGAAAAGGTGAGAGGGCTGTGGATGGAAAGGTTTACAATGACTATGGCAGTGATGCAATTACCAGTGTTTTTTTCTGTGAACTTTTCTGTATTTCCCAGATTTTCAGCAGTGGCTATTTATTTGCTTTACAACTAGAAAAATAAAAATGAAAACTGAGAACAACCTACTGGCCTCTTCACAAGCATTTTTTTAAAATATTTTATTTATTTATTTGACAGAGAGAGATCACAAGTAGGCAGAGAGGCAGGCAGAGAGAGAGGGGGAAGCAGGCTCCCCACTGAGCAGAGAGCCTGATGTGGGGCTCAATCCCAGGACCCTGAGATCACGACCCTAGCCGAAGGCAGAGGCTTAACCCACTGAGCCACCCAGGTGCCCCCACAAGCATCTTTTTGAGTTTAAATCTAATTGCCCTTTGCTTTCTGCCTCCCACCTGTCTCTTTCTCAATCCAAAAGGCTGGGCTCTTCCCCAATAAATAAAGGCCAGACATAGGTAATAACCCAGGGTGTTGTCTCGGAGCCCTGCCCCGGCAGGGGTGAGTCCTGGCTAACTTCCTGTTCAAAGATGGAGGGACCCTGGGATACAAGACAGCCCTGTGAAATATTCTGAGTTGTAATTACCATTCCTTGTCCTTCCTGGCTGGCTGATTTGGGTCCTCGCCTGTAAAACTAGGAGCTGGAGTTGGCTAATACTTGCACCGCTCTAAGCATTTCACCTGTGTTCACTTACTCAGGCCCCTCAGGAAGCCCATGAGGGAAGTGTGTCCTTATTCTCACTTTACAGATGCAGGATTTGAGGCACAGAAAGGCCTCTGGTAACTCACCTGAGTTCACACAGCAGAAATGAAAGAGTCAGGATTTAAGTAATCTGAGAGGCCCGAGGTCTCGTTGATGATATTATGAGAATAAAGAGGTCTAATAAACAGCAAAGTGTTCTGTAAACCATAAAGGGCAATACACATTGTGTAACTACAACCTTCTCCACGCTGAGGGGGGAGAAGGAAACCCCAAGGGGCAGGTGGGTGGCAACAGGCCTGGCTGAACTCCTGGGCTCTGTGGAGGGGGGGGGAGTGCACGTAGAGCACAACCCAGGATGGGCAAATGTGCCCCAGTTCCCCCCAACTTAAACCTGTGGCCCTCCTGAGTACCAGGGGCCTGTTTATTCCCAGTACCCTGCCCCCCATTCCCCTTCCTGCATGTCTCCATTTGGAGTAGCCTTTAGAAATCTCAGCTCTGAGAGAGACAAAGCCATGTGCACGACCCAGTCACAGGACTCTGCAGAATTTGGGCTGAGCCTGGCTCCTGCAGGTGCAGAAGCTCCAGGCAAGGGGAACTTTGAGTCACTACTGAAGCTACTCCGGACAATGGAGAAAACCTCATCACCGAGAACTGTCAGTAGAGCCTACCGTGTTGATCCAGATTTCAAAATGGAGTTAACTGGATAGAAAAATTGTCACCCGTGTATAAGAGTTCAGCACCATGCATACTTTGCAGCTGTGCATGCTAAGTTTGTGAGTGTGTACACTCTTCCTTGTGCCCAGAGACACGACCAGGCCCCCGGACTTCAGGCCAGCAGCCATGGCCCTAGACATGGTTCTAGACTCCCAGTAAATTCGTATTTCTCCTCAGGCCAGGCATAGACTGTTTCTCAGAGAGGATCTATCTAATGCCTAATGGTGTGAAAGCAGATGAACTGGAGGACAAGAGGACATCCTCTGGGTCTCTCTGGGGCCATCTAGAGTACCTTGAAGTAAATGGTGTTGACCAGCACCAGGACCGTGAGCTCGTTGATGGCGTCCTCGGGCACAACATCAGTGATACGCCCTTCGGTCTTATTGGCTACCCATTTGTTGATGATCATTCTGGACTGCTCTGCATTTTCCTGAGGAGAATAGGAAACAAACCTACCCACCTGTGCTTTCAGTGGGCTTCTCTACTTCCCCACACAGCATTTCATTTTATTCATCAGCCCTTTGCCCTTTCCCACCGTTTCCCATCTAACCCAGATTGGGGAGAAATTAAATATCTAGTATAATGCCATGAATCTTCCAGATGGTTAGTAAATATTCACAGAAGCAAGAGAAATAAAGAGAAGCAGAAATAAAGGAACAGAAAAGAAGAAAATAGTCTGGGGGAAAAGAAAACAAAATACTATTTTTCTGACATGTCCAGAAGCTAGTGAGTTATGCAGGGGTGAGGGGCAGGAAGGATGCCCTTATGTGGTGAAAAAAAAAAAAAAAAATGGAGAAGTGCTGACTTAATAAAGCCACAGACTTCTTTGTTGCAGGACTCAGCCACTTCATGAATCTCCAAAAGGAGGTTACAACATGCAGCATACACCAACTTTATTTGAACCTGGTAATTTTTAAAAAAATGAAGTAAGACTGGCATCTTGAGTCCTTTTTGGTCTTGGGGGATAACATGAAGAATTTATTATTTATACAGCGTTTTAAGAGCGGGCACCACAATCTAAGCCAGAGATACCACTGATTTCTCAGGTTTCGAGCAAGCAGATATGTTCCAGGGGTGCTGACTTCTAGGCACTCCCCACCCCTGAACTGCCTTCAACTAGCTTCGCACGTTCATTTGGATCTGGATTCTGCTTCTCTATCTTCTCAACCTCTGAGTGGAGACCAAGAACTCTGAGGTCAGGGACAACATCTGCGACTCACCTTAAAGTTCAGGGGCTGGAGCTTGGCTCCGTACACCACCTCACTGATGTCCTGGTAGGTCTCATTGAAGACAAGCGATTTGTCTCCGAAAAGGCGGTTGGCCGCCACTAACTCCGAGGATTTGTTGGCTTTCCGATAGAGTCGGCAGTTCAGTTTGGCAAAGAAAAAGTGCACCTGGTCAGACGTCTTCTCAGAGATGGTATCAAACTTAAAAACCTGTGGAAGCCAAAAGAAAATGGTGGAGAAGCCTGGCTAAGGTGGTGGGGTCAGCCCCTGACCAACGGCCACCCAACCTGAGACCTCGTTCAAGAGCAGCACCCCGCACAGCCCAAGTACTCAGCTCACATCTGCTAAGTGAATGCAGGATAAAAGGAGAACCAAGCGGGAGGAAGGAGAAAGGCAGAAAGCACAAAGAGACTGGGACACCACCTAACATCTCTCCCCAGCTCTGGGCAACACAGGTTTCCTTGGCGTCCAGCAAGGAGGCTAGGCAGAAAGGCGTCCCACTGTACCTCCATCAGCTGCTTGAGGGTGTTGTCACAGGCCCCCAGCTTGGTCATAGCAAAAGCTGTGGAGATACTCAGGGGCGACAGGAAAATATTGTCCTTGTCATTCTTGGAGTCGGCCAAGTGCTTATAGAAGGCAGTGGCAAAGCGCGAATTGGCTCTGGACAGTTCCCAGACGCGCCGGTTGGTGGCCTCGGGGACCTTCTGCTCCGCGCCCTCCTCCTCCACCGCCTTCTTCTCCGCCACCCGGTAAATGCACAGGGGGTTCACCGGGATGTCCCGAGGCTTGGCTATGCAGATGTCCTCCACGGGGCTCCAGTCACAGGTCACACAGCCCCAGAGCCCGGTGAGCAGCAAGGACAGAAGACATGCCCTCCTATAGGGGGACAGAAAGCGGAGTTAAGCTTGGCTGGGAGAACCGCGGTCCCCGATCTCCGCTACCCCGCCCCACCGTGCCCCGGGAACGCACAGGACTCCAGCCCCGGGGGCGCGGCCAGGAGGCGGGCCCGACGCAGGACCGGTCGGTGGGCTGGGGGCAAGTGGATCCACCTGCCCCGACACAGTCAGGTTGAAATTAAAATCAACGATTGAAGCAACTGAGGGTCCTAAAGCACCGCGGGCCCAAGGCGAGAGGAAAACTAAGGAGCGCGCAGCTGCCGCTGGGCGAGACAGGACCACGCCCGCGCCCAGCGCAGACTTAGCGCGGTAGGAGGAAAGGCCTCCTGGATGTTAAAGAGCTGGGGTTCCGGACTGATGCAGCAGAGATTTCGGTAATAAAACAGGGGTAAGAAGGGATGACCAGGGCGAAGCCCCACCCAAGTGCCCAGGCCTCCTCAGGCCTCCAGCTCCAGCCCTACCTCCCCCACGGAGCGCCAGACCCACTGTGTGCCAGATAATGCCACCTGCACGACCTGAAGATTCCGTAGCGAAATGCCACCTGATTGTCCTGGTAAGTGTCCCCCACCCACGTCTTCTCCTCCTCCATCCTCCAGCTCAGCAAACGAGAGCCTCAAGCCAGAAACCGGGGGGGGGGGGGGGGGGGGGGGGGGGGGGGGGGTGTTCTCCTTCACCTGTTCCTCAGTTTCACCCTCATTTGTCAGACCCTGGACTCAAAGAACTCTGCGTCCTGCTCTCCCCGCCTTGGTGCAGGCCCTCATCATTCCTCTGCCTGGATTTGTGAATGCTTCCAACAGCAGTTCGCTAAAAGCCAATGAAATTAATCTTACTTTTTAAAAAAATGAGATCGTGCTACTGGCATATTAGGAGAATTGGAACACTGAGGCACACCGGGAGATAAACTCTTGTCGTACTTTTGTACAAAGACAGGGTGGGCCAGGAGCTTCTTCTGGCTGACTTGGGAGTCTGTGTGGGTACTGGGGCTTCTCAGTCTCCCCTGGCAGAAAAAGACTCGCTGAGGTGCTGGGCTGGCTGGAGGCTGGGGGCAGCTGAGGGGTCCTTGGCTCCCTGTGTGAGGTGAGGTCAGCTCTGCAGCCCTTCAAGAACAGAGGCACAGAGCGGGAGAGAAGCAGAGGCAGTTGGGGAGATAGAGAAGGCAGGGCGAAGAAGCAGAGAGAGAACCTTGCTCTTCATTTCCCCATCTTCTTTGCCTTTGGTTTCCCTTTTTGGTCCTCAGCTACATCTGGAAACACTAGTGGAGGCTGAAGGGGATCTGGGAGTGTTGTTCTTCGGGAGAAGAAAAACCAAGATGGTGGTGCTACAGCCTCAGTTGGAGCCTCCAAAAACAGCCCAGGTCAAGAAGGGAAATGGGTGCGGTATCGAGGGAGGAGGGGACCTCCCTGTGAGGCTAGTGAACAGGGCTGCTATCCTTCAGTCAAAGGTCATTGAGATTTTGGAGCGGGGGCAATTGAATGGAAAGAGAAGCAAAAAGGGAGTTAGGAGATCCTCACAGGTTAAATTTTCCCTCTTTTCAGCTGTATAGCTGGCCTGGGAATTTGCGTTGGAGTGTCCCCAGGGCTACTCTGAGGGCTGGCACTGGCACAGCAGCTCTAGGCGGAGAAGACATCCCCTTTGTTTCTTGGGCTAAGAACCCAAGGTATGGCTTACCCCAAGAGGGGGTGGAAGGGAGGGTGCTTGGAATGACGTCTTCCAAACACGTCTTTTATTGTTACTACGAAGGAGAGGGCCTGGTTTTCTGGAAGGGGTGGAGGCCATCTTCAGGAGAACTTCAAAAGTGAAAAACCCCAATGAGGGCATGCAAAAGAGAAAACTTGCCTCTCTTACCTTTTTCCAGTAGCTACAGTTCCTATCCCACTGGAAAACATGGTTGCTAATCTTCCACAAGGCCAGGCGAGTAGAGATAGTGTGTTCTGAGGCAATCGCTCTGAAAACTGATTCTTTCCTCTGAATCTGACTGAGGTTCCAGAAGCTAGGGTGGGGGAGGGAGCTAGTGACGAGGGGAAAACTGAGGTCAAAGGCTGATGACCAGCTTCCAGGGTTAAGCAAAGTGTAGAGCACAGCATTGCTTAATTAGAGAAGTTTTAAAGTTCAGTCAGGGCGAGGAAAGGCAAGGCCCACCTCTCTTAGGCATATTCCCTCACTCTCTTCATTAATTTTAGAGAAGAGGAAAAGGAGGACATGTTCTCAAATTTAAACCTGGTCAGAAAATGCCTGACAGAGAACTTTGTCTACAGGATTTTTTTTTTCTTGGTTAACTAAACCAGGAGGTAGAAAATAGATGAATATAACTAGTCAAGTTCAATGTCCAGAAATTTCTAACTTTCTCCCTGCTCAGTGTAATATGCCCCCCCTCTCTTTTTTTTGGAAGATTTATTTATTTGACAGAGAGCACAAGTAGGCAGAGAAGCTGACTCCCCACCGAGCAGAGAGCCCAATATGGGGCTGGATCCCAGGATCCTGGGATCATGACGTAAGCTGAAGGCAGACTCTTAACCAACTGAGCCACCCAGGTGCCTGCTGTATGCTCTCTGTCACAGCTCTCTTTCAGGAGAGAGAGAGAGGGAGAGAGTCCATAAAATCTAGTCAGAGGGGAAAGTATTCTGAAACAACTTACTACCTTCATTCAGGCTTCTAAGGACCAATGTGTCCATGACCCAGACCAGGACACACAAAGGAGGAATTGATCCCACTGGGGGATCGGGAGACAAAGTATGGGGTAGATAAAAACATACATGCTATTTTTGAGATATTTATTTTTTTTAAGATTTTAAGTAATCTCTACATCCAACCCCAAACTCAGCGACCCTGAGATCAAGACTCACGCTCTATTGACTGAGCCGGCCAGGCACCCTTGAGCTACTTCTTTAAAAGCAAAGAAACCAAATCCTGTTTCTTGGTGTATATTGTTATTTTTACTTCCAGTTTTGGGGGGGAGATTAAATGAATTCAAACTAATGGAGATAAAGGGTAGGTTTATTTATATTATCCTCTTCCTAAAGAGCCAAACCCAATATCCTAAGGATTGCTGTGACAGTATTCACAGGGTAAGTACGCCTCCTTCTGTGGGATTGAAGTTTCTTCGAAAGTGGTGCACTAATAGGTATAATTCATATATTCTTTTTATTCATGTAATAGATGTTATTTTCTGTCCTATTTAGGAGTAAGTTGCAGATAAAATGTCCCTTTATCCCTAAAGTGTATGAAGTTCCTAAAAACTAGGACATGCCCTTACATGTCTATGGTACAATGATCAAAGTCAGAAAAACTGACAATAATACAGGACTGTATTCAAATCTGTAAACTATTCTAAGTTTGCC
This sequence comes from Enhydra lutris kenyoni, assembly GCF_002288905.1. Lineage (NCBI taxonomy): Eukaryota > Metazoa > Chordata > Mammalia > Carnivora > Mustelidae > Enhydra > Enhydra lutris. The sequence continues at coordinate 28,303,091 of NW_019154108.1, read as the reverse complement.
AGTTGTCCCACTGATGTCCCAAAAAGCAGTGGTTCTCAGACGTTTTGCCTTCAGGATCTCTTTGTAATCTTGCTAAATAATATCTAAGTATTATTAAAACTTGTATATAAAAGTTTGACTTCATGCAGACATGAAGGAGTCCCAGGGACTTCTTGGGGCTCCTGGACCACACTTTAGGAAACACTGATTTAGTGCCCCTGTCCTGCTTTTTTTCCTTTTCTAGGATCACATGTTGCATTTCGTTGTCATGTCCCCCCGCCTTTCTGTTTGTTTGCAGTCCAGAGGTCTTTTATATTTTCTACAGCTGCCATGCCATGAGTTCATGCGGAATGGGTTCCGTTGGCTCTGGCTCCTCTCAGTTGATTCTCGTGTGCTTCTTTGGGTGGGACAGGCTGCTGCTTTGTTTGAACCCTAGTATCTTTCTCTTTGGCTTCTTTTTCTGACGATTTTCCTTCGCACGCCTCATGAAGCCATCTCGGCTCTAGAATGCTTAATACGCTCAACACACACATCAATTCTCCTGGCAAGAATCTTGTCCTTGACTACAGTAATGCCAACAGCATTCTGGGTAACATCGTTGACGTTTCCAGTTTTGTCATATTAACACAGGGGATTCCTTTTAGCACAGTGCCCGTCCCCTTGATGTCTACAATATCATCTTTCTTGTGGATTTGCTTGTATGTGGCCAAAGGAACAACCCCATGTTTCCCAAAAGACCTACAGCAGGTGACTCTCCTCTTTCCCTTTGCGTTGGTCCTTTTGGCAAATTACTGGAAGATGGTGGATTCAGCTGAAAGGGTGTCATGTCTCTAGCGTATTCTGGTTTGAAAAGTTGCTCTTTTGTCATGCTTTAAGAGTAGAAGGCAGTTTTTGTTATGTTTTGTTTGTTTTTTCCTTTTTTTTTTTTTTTTTCTCCAGGTAGGCTCCATGCTCAGTGGGGCTTGAACTCACGACCCTGAGACCAAGAGTTGTATGCTCCATTGACTAAGCTGGCCAGGTGCTCTCAAGCCAGTCATTTTTGAAGAATGTCTCTCAATTTGAGTGTATCTGAGGTTTCCTCAGGATTAGATTCAAGTTATACTTTTTTTTTTTTAAGATTTTTTTTTTTTTTTTTTTTTTTGACAGACAGATCATGAGTAGGCAGAGAGGCAGGCAGAGAGAGAGAGGAGGAGGAGGCAGGCTCCCTGCTGAGGAGAGAGCCCGATGCGGGACTCGATCCCAGGACCCTGAGATCACGACCTGAGCTGAAGGCAGAGGCTTTAACCACTGAGCCACCCAGGAGCCCCTCAAGTTATACTTTTTTAAGGGCAAGCACTGCAGAAGTAATATTGTGTCCTTCTCAGTGGATCATATCAGGGGAGACATGATATGTCCGTTTGTTCCATTAGTCGTGTGATGTTAGTAACTTTGGTCACTTGGTTAGGATGGTGTCTGCCAAGTTTTTTTCTCTGCTGTAAAATGTGCAATTTTCTCTTTTTTTTTATTAAGTATGTATCTTGTGGGCAGATACCTCGAGAGTATGTAAATATGGTTTTTCATCAAACTTCACCTGCTAATTTTACCATCCCTCAATGATTCCTTTGCAAGACTTTTTAAGCACTGTACTTTCCCAGTTATTTCTCATCTGAGTCCCTAAAAAGGGTTATCACTAAAAATATTAGAATTAAGAGAGATTAACTAAGCTAGCATACTGTCTTGCTGGGCTGTGAGGAGATAGGCCCTTTTATCCATTGCTAATAGAAGGGCAGAATGCTGTAACCATTTGAAGGGAAATTTGACAGTACCAAAAATTACAAATGAATTTAACCTTTGAGCTGGAAATCCCACTTCAAGAAATGTATCCTATAGCTCTATCTGTATGGGTGTCAGTGAGATTACTGATTGTAACCTGATTTGTAGTAATAGCAAAAGATTACAAACAGCGTCCATCTAGAAGGGAGTAGTTAAATAAATAAACCGAGGTACATTGCCACTGGAAGACTATGCCACTGTCCAAAAGAACGAGGATCCTTTCTCTGATCTGATAAGGAAAATCTCCAGGATAACTAAATAGGGGAAAAAGTAAGCTGCCCATCAGTGTTTGGTATGCTACCTTTTGTATCACAGAGTAGAGATGATAGGGGTGAGCACTAATTCTTCTGTCAGCTTAGCCAGTGAGATATTATTATGCCCAGTTTATAGATGAGAAAACTGCCCTTCACGAGGCTTCAGAATGTGCCCCAGATTAGAAAGCTAGCAAAGCTGCGGTTCAGACCCATGTACCTGTCTCACAGGTTTGGTGCTCCTGTAATACAGCTATGAAGAAAATGTCATCTCCCCAGGTTAAATTCCAGTTCTTTTTCTGGGAGCAGGGTCTGTATGTCATCAGCTGGTTCTTCTTCTCCGGATAGTCTCTATCAAGTTTGTCCACGAATCCCTCCAAATCCAGGGCTCCGGGGCCTAGAAATGAACCCAAGGATTGCCACTTTCTTTGGTTACACATTTTTATTAGAAGGCATTTGTCTCTGATGTGCATTCCAAACGAGATTTTCAGCTGGTCTTTGGGAGTCTTTAACACCAGCCTAGTCTCTGGGTCTCATACAGCTCTCCCCGCCCCCGTCTCTGCCACCCTTGCCTTTGCACTGTCTAGTTTTTTGGGTTTTTTATTTTGTTTTGTTTTTTCAAAGATTTTATTTATTTGACAGACAGAGATCACCAAGTAGGCAGAGAGGCAGGCAGAGAGAGAGGGGGAAGCAGGCTCCCCACTGAGCAGAGAGCCCGATGTGGTCCTCCATCCCAGGACCCTGACATCATGACCCAAGCTGAAGGCAGAGGATCAACCCACTGAGCCACCCAGGCGCCCCTGCACTGTCTAGTTTTTCATGATCCCAAATCCCTTTCTTCTTAGTTCATTTCAGACTGCTTTGATGAGGAAAGAGAGAAAGAGCATCTATGCTGGGCTCGCTAATGTAGGTCTCTCCCTGCCCCACACCACCAACCCACTCAGCCCCAGACTCAATTATTCTGTAGGGTCTTAACAATGGTCTAGACTTAAAGACCTAAAAGTGTGCTTAAATCAAATTTTTCATGGTAGCTTCTAATCATTTCTGAAATTGGGGGCAGACTCTATTTTTCTCTGAGTGGAAACAAGGTCGGAAGGAGCTGGGGATTCTCTGTGCTCTGCTGTGTTAGGGGTAGGTTTGAGGGGCCACAGAGAGGAAAGAATATAGCATTCAGTCACCCTCTTTTTTTTTTTTTTAATTAATTGGTTTAAAGATTTATTTACTTGAGAGAAAGAGCTTGACCACACATGAGAGTGAGGGGAGGGTCGGAGGGAGAGGGAGAGAGGCAGGCTCCCCGCGGGCCGGGCAGTGGAGTTGGAGTCTGATGCGGGGCTGGATCCCAGGAACTCAAGATCATGACCTGAGCTGATACCAAGTCAGCGGCTTAACCGACTGAGCCAACCAGGTGCCCCACCCTCTATTAAAAAAAAAAATATTTCTTTCAAGTGAGTAGTAAAGTTAAAAAAAAAAAAATCCCTCTTTCCCTACTTGGCCTCTAGTCCTAGCAGCAGCTCCTGATGCTTGCTGTTCATTCCCTCATGTTCTGGGCTGTTCTGTTTTCTCTGGCACCAAGAAGACCTTGGTGGAGTATCAACAGGAGAGCTGAGCTCCTGCTGCTCGTTACTGAGTAACTCAAAGCTTAACTTTTCATGGAAATTTGGCAAAATATCCAACACACAAACCAGAGCCATCTCCAGCTCTCCTGGGCTTCTAGGTTAAGAGGTGGCTATGCTATTTTAACTGAGGTGAAATGAAGTTTGTCAAAATAATCCTACATTATTACTTGGTAGCTTTTCCGTAAGATTCTCAAAGCATCTCACTGGAATTTGTTAAAATTCTCACACAGGTTAGAAAGTCCAGCTTTAGTTTCAGGGACAGCAAATCAAAGTCACAAATATTTATTGAACATGCCCAGTGCACAGGCCACTGGACCTTCCACGTACCAGGTGCTTGATAAATATTTGTGTTTGAAGGAACCCGGCTTCAGAGTAGTTTTGCTGACTTATTAGCAGAAAAATACTTTAAATCCCTCCTAAGTGGAAAGTTGAGGTTATTAAAAATGCTTACTTCTCCAGAGGGACTGACGCCTTGTATGACCAGAAGTAGCGGGCGAGGGCATTCTCGGGAGGTCGAGCAGAAGAGCGGTGTACGAGGTCAAAGTCACTGTCCTGTTTAGTCCAGGAAGGTGTGGGTGGTGAAAGAGACATGGAGAAGGGGAGACAGCAGAGGTAGAGGGGCGGGGGAGATTATGTGGAGACAGAGGGGATGGCTTGGACAGACCTAGAAACTGCTGGGAAGAACTAGGGAAGCCAAGGCCGAGGGGGTGTGTTTGGTGAGTACGGGTCAACCATGTGACGGGTGTCTCTCACCCACCGCTGCCATGGGAGGGCTGCTTAGCATATCTGTCCAAACTCCTACAAGCAGGGAGGTGGAAATGAGGATCTAGGAATGAATGTGGCTTGGTAGCTTTTATCCCTTCGGGACATGGGGTTGGTTTCGAGCCCCTTCCAGGTGGCCAGTGCCGAAAACCAACAGATGCTGCTTGGGAATAGGTTGTTCAACTTTGAACAGAAATGAGTTTTAGGAATCCTATCTTGTGTGCTTACGGAAGTCCGGCTAAGCGGGGAATGGTGCCAAAGGCAAACCCTCAAGCTGCTTGGTGAGAGAAAGGGGCCGGCCCACACCGGAGGCGCGGCCGGGGTCTCACCCGCCGTCCAGGATTCCTAGGACGGGTCAGTTTCCCTAGCTTGTCAGGGTAACAAAGGGCCCGCTCAGGGGAGGAGGACAAGTTTAGGGACTGAGGGAAACCAGAGGGTCCTGTAATCTAGATCATAATAGCCTGAACTCCTTAGACTTGAGAGGATAAGAAGATAAGCTGAGGTGGCTGTAGGTCTTCCTGGAAACTGAGTATTTACGAGAGCTTTGATATTGCAAAGGCAATTTTTTCCCTTTAACCTGATGCTGTAGGAAACGACCTAGTGCTTGGTGAAGGGAACCATGGGAGACGGCGGACTTGGGTGGCACATGTTTGGGTGTTTAGTGATGCCAGTCCTGTTTATACCATTTGTGGTCAAGTTGCAGCTCCAGGAGCACGTACAGGGTCCTGCAAGAATGTGACCTAGTAATGAACTTCAGGGAGTTGGGGGGCAGCTTGAAAAGTCAGGTGGAGGCCAAGCCTGGGAAGCTTTGTGTATAGTTCTGAGTTGTTTGAGTTTTATCCTTTGGCGGTTCAAACTGGTAAGGGTTTTAAGCCAGAGTGAGAAGGGATTATCGGGATTTGAAATGGAATAGGGCCTGGGGCAGAAAACCCACTCATGAATCTGCCGCAGTAGACTTCAGGAAATAATGAGGGCTGGTCAGCACCGGGACAGTGGGAACGAAGAGGAGGGAAGAACGTCCGAGATCGTGCTCCAGGCTTGCAGCGTCGACTCTCCACCTTGTTCATCTTATAAACCCTTTCATACCTTTAAGAATCACCTCTTCAGAAGTAAAAGCCTCCCTGAATCACCTTGCTTCCCCAGCTCCATGCATTTTCCTTGAAGTAGTCTCCACTTCCTTGAAGTGATGCTAATTGTGTCTTACATCTCACTCGCTTTACAGAAGTCTGATGATGGCAGAAACTGGATCTTCCCGCTTCTCAAATTGCTTTGCTGCTCACAGGTGTGGTCTGCGGACAAGCAGGACTGCCAGCCGCTGGGAGCGTATTAGGTAATCCCAGGTCCCACTCCAGAGCTGCTGCAACAGTAAGGACACTTTAACAAGAGGGCCAGGTGAGATGTATGCACATTTCGTCTGAGACATACTGACAAAGAAACTCTCCAATAAATGTGAATAAAGAGGAGTTGGAGATCCCTTCATTGCTGGCTTGTAACCTTTCCTTGGAATCCCTTTACTTCCAGAATAAAATCATAATACTTTAGCATCATCTGCAGGCCTCTGTGGTCCAGCTCTGCCTCATCTCATGCCATGGTCTCACTCCCTCTACTCTTGCCTCAAACACTGAGTAACAGATTCTTCTTTCCAAAAAATCATATTCCATAGAAACATGTTCTGTTTTCTCTGGCTAGCAGTCTCTCGTCTCCAACATTACCTGCTGTTCTGTCCGTTCTCTAAGTCTTACCTTCAATGCAACTGCCTCAGGAAAGCCTTTGCTGCTCAGCCAAGCAAGGTGAAGTCTACTTTGTATACATTATCACAGCTCCTGGCTCTTCTCTTTTGAAGACAATTGTAGCTGGATAATTTTTTTAGTAATTCTAGTGTTTTGTTGATGATTATTACCTAACATATAATGTATTATTTGTTTCAGGGGTATGGTCTGTGAATCATCAGTCTTACACAATTCACAGCACTCACCATAGCACACACCCTCCCCAATGTCCATCACCCAGCCACCCTATCCCTACCACCCCCCTCGCCTCCAGGAACCCTCAGTTTGTTTCCTGAGATTAAGAGTCTCTTATGGTTTCTCTTCCTCCCTGGGCCCATCTTGTTTCATTTTGTCCCATCCTACCCCCATGACCCCCTGCAATGCCTCTCAAATTCCTCATGTCAGAGAGATCATATGATAATTGTCTCTCTCTGATTGACTTATTTTGCTTAGCATAATACCCTCTAGTTCCATCCAGGTCATTGCAAATGGCAAGATTTGGGGGGTTTTTGATGGCTGCACAGTATTCCATTGTATATATATACCACATCTTCTTTATCTGTTCATCTGTTGATGGACATCTAGGTTCTTTCCATAGTTTGGATGTTGTGGGCATTGTTGCTATAAACACGTGGGTGCATGTGCTCCTTCAGATCTCTACATATGTATCTTTAGGGTAAATACCCACTAGTGCGATTGCTGGGTCATAGGGTAGCTCTATTTTCCACTTTCTGAGGAACCTCCATGCTGTTTTCCAGAGTGGCTGTACCAGTTTGCATTCCCACCAATAGTGTAGGAGGGTTCTCCTTTCTCTGCATCCTCGCCAACATCTGTCATTTCCTGACTTGTTCATTTTAGCCATTCTTACTGGTGTGAGGTAGTATCTCACTGTGGTTTTGATTTGTATTTCCCTGATGCCGAGTGATGTTGAGCACTTTTTCACATGTCTGTTGGCCATTTGGATATCTTCTTTGGAGAAATGTCTGTTCATGTCTTCTAAGGATTTCTTGATTGGATTATTCTTTGGATGTTGAGTTTGATAAGTTCTTTTTTTTAAAGATTTTATTTATTTGACAGAGAGAGATCACAAGTAGGCAGAGAAAGAGAGGGAGAAGCAGACTCCCTGCCAAGCGGAGAGCCCGATGTGGGCCTGGATCCTAGGACCCTGATATCATGACCTGAGCTGAAGGCAGAGGCCCAACCCACTGAGCCACCCAGGCACCCAAGTTTGATAAGCTCTTTCTAGATTTTGGATACTAGTGCTTTATCTGTCATTTGTGAATATCTTCTCCCATTCTGGCAGTTGTCTCTTGGTTTTGTTGACTGTTTCCTTTGCTATGCAAAAGCTTTTGATCTTGATGAAGTCCCAATAGTTTATTTTTGCCCTTGCTTCCCTTGCCTTTGGTGATGTTTCTAGGAAGAAGTTGCTGCGGCTGAGGTTGAAGAGGTTGCTGTCTGTGTTCTCAAGAATTTTGATGGATTCCTGTCCCACATTGAGGTCTTTCATCCATTTTAAGTCTATTTTTGTGTGTGGTCTAAGGAATTGGTCCAGTTTCATTCTTCTGCCTGTGGCTGTCCAATTTTCCCAACACCATTTGTTGAAGAGACTGTCTTTTTTCCACTGGACATTCTTTCCTGCTTTGTCAAAGATTAGTTGGCCATAGAGTTGAGAGTCCATTTCTGGGCTCTCTATTCTGTTCCATTGAGCTATGTGTCTGTTTTTGTGCTAGTACCATACTGTTTTGATGATGACAGCTTTGTAATAGAGCTTGAAGTCTGAAATTGTGATGCCACCAACTTTGGTTTTCTTTTTCAACACTCCTCTGGCTCTTTGGGGTCTTTTCTGGTTCCATATAAATTTTAGGATTATTTCTTCCATTTCTTTGAAAAAATGGATGGGATTTTGATAGGGATTGCATTAAATGTGTAGATTGCTTTAGGTAGCATAGACATTTTCACAATATTTTTCTTCTAATCCATGAGCATGGAATGTTTTTCCACTTCCCTGTGTTTTCCTCAATTTCTTTCGTGAGTACTTTATGATTTTCTGAGTACAGATTCTTTGCCTCTTTGGTTAGGTTTATTACTAGGTATCTTATGGTTTTGGGTGCAATTGTAAATGGGATTGACTCCTTAGTTTCTCTTTCTTCTGTCTTGTTGTTGGTGTATAGAAATGCAACTGATTTCTGTGCATTGATTTTATATCCTGACACTTTACTGAATTCCTGTACGAGTTCTAGCAGATGTGGAGTGGAGTCTTTTGGGTTTACCACATAAAATATCATATCATCTACAAAGAGTGAGAGTTTAACCTCTTCTCTGATGATTCCAATGCCCTTTATTTCTTTTTGTTGTCTGATTGCTGAGGCTAGGACTTCTAGTACTATGTTGAATATCTGGGGTGATAGTAGACATCCCTGCCAAGTTTCTGACCTTAGGGGAAAAGCTCTCAGTTTTTCTCCATTGAGAATATTTGCTGTGGGTTTTTCATAGATGGCTTTGATGATATTGAAGTATGTACCCTCTATGCCTACACTGTGAAGAGTTTTGATCAAGAAAGGATCCTGTACATTGTCAAATGCTTTTTCAGCATCTATTGAGAGTATCATAGGGTTCTTCATCTTTCTTTTATTATTGTATTATATCAAACTGATTGATTTGCAGATGTTAAACCGAACTTACAGCCCAAGAATAAATCCCACTTGGTCGTGGTGAATAATCCTTTTAATGAATTGGCTAGTATTTTGGTGAGAATTTTTGCATCCATGTTCATCAAGGATATTGGTCTGTAATTCTTCTTTTTGATGGGGTCTTTGTCTGATTTTGGGATCAAGGTCATGTTGGCCTCATAAAATAAGTTTGGAAGTTTTCCTTCCATTTCTATTTTTTGGAACAGTTTTAGGAGAATAGGTATTCATTCTTTAAATGTTTGGTAGAATTCCCCTGGGAAACCGTCTGGCCCTGGGCTCTTGTTTGTTGGGAGCTTTTTGATGACTGCTTCAGTCTCCTTACAGGGTTATGCTATGAGTCTGTTCAGGTTTTCTATTTCTTCCTGGTTTAGTTTTGGTAGTTTATATGTCTCTAGGAATGCATCCATTTCTTCCAGATTGTCAAATTTGCTGGTATATAGTTGCTCATAATATGTTGTTATAATTGTTCGTATTTTTTTTGGTGTTGGTTGTGATCTCTCCTCTTTCATTCCTGATTTTTTAACTTGGGTCCTTTCTCTTTTCTTTTGAATAACTCTGGCCAGGGGTTTATCAATCTTATTCTTTCAAAGAACCAGCTCCTAGTTTCATTGATTTGTTCTACTGTTCTTTTGGTTTCGATTTCATTGATTTCTGTTCTGATCTTTATTATTTCTCTTCTCCTGCTGGGTTTGGGTTTTCTTTGCTGTTCTTTCTCCAGCTTCTTTATGTGTAGGGTTAGGTTGTGTACTTGAGAGCTTTCTGATTTCTTGAGAAAGGCTTGTATTGCTATATACTTTCCTCTCAGGACCACCTTTGCTGTAACCTAAAGATTTTGAACAGTTGTGTTTTCATTTGTTTCCATGAATTTTTAAAATTCTTCTTTAATTTCCTGGTTGACCCGTTCATTCTTTAGTAGGATGCTCTCTAGCCTCCATGTACTTGAGTTCTTACCAACTTTCCTCTTGTGACTGAGTTCTAGTTTCAAAGCATTGTGGTCTGAAAATATGCAGGGAATGATCCCAATCTTTGGTACTGGCTGAGACCTGATTTGTCACCTAGGACGTGATCTATTCTGGAGAATGTTCCCTGTGCACTAGCGAAGAATGTGTATTCTGTTGTTTTGGGGTGGAATGTTCTAAATATATCTGTGATGTCCATCTGGTCCAGTGTGTCATTTAAAGCCTTTATTTCCTTGTTGATCTTTTGCCTGGATGATCTGTCCATTTCAGTGAGGGGGGTGTTACTTTTATTGTATTTTTGTTGTGTTTCTTTGATTTTGTTATTGATTGGTTTATATAATTGGCTGCTACCATGTTAGGGGCATAGATATTCAAAATTGTTAGCTCTTTTTGTTGGTCAGACCTTTTAAGTATAATATAGTGTCCTTCCTCATCTCTTACAGTGTTGGGCTTAAAATCTAACTTATCTGATAATAGGATTGCCATCCCAGCTTTCTTTTGATGTCCTTTAGCATGGTAAATTGTTTTCCACCCCCTCACTTTAAATCTGGAGGTGTCTTTGGGTCTAAAATGAGTTTCTTGCAGACAGCATATCAATGGGTCTTGGTGGGTTTTTTGTTTTTGTTTTTGTTTTCTTTTTATCCATTCTGATACCCTGTGTCTTTTGATTGGGGCATTTAGCCCATTTACATTCAGGGTAACTATTGAAAGAAATGAATTTAGCGCCATTGTATTGCCTGTAAGGTGACTGTTACTGTATATTGTCTCTGTTCCTTTCTGGTCTGTTACTTTAAGGCTCTCTCTTTGCTTAGAGGACCCCTTTCAATATTTCTTGTAGGGCTGGCTTGGTGTTTGCAAATTCATTTAGTTTTTGTTTGTCCTGGAAGCTTTTTATCTTTCTATTTTCAATGACAGCCTCGTTGGATATAGTATTCTTGGCTGCATACTTTCCTTGCTTGGTGCTCTGAATGTATCATGCCAGTCCTTTCTGGCCTGTCAGGTCTCTATGGATAGGTCTGCTGCCAATCTAATATTTCTACTGTTGTATGTTACAGACCTCTTGTCCCGAACTTCTTTCAGGATTTTCTCTTTATCACTGAAACTTGTAAATTTTACTATTAGATGACAGGGAGTGGACCTGTTTTTATTGATTGTAGGGGTTCTCTGTGCCTCCTGGATTTTGATGCTTGTTCCCTTTGTCAAATTAGGGAAATTCTCTGCTATAATTTGCTCCAATGTACCTTCTGTCCCTCTCTTCTTCTTCTGGGATTCCGATTATTCTAATACTGTTTCGTCTTATGGTATCACTTATCTCTCGAATTCTCCCCTCATGATCCAGTAGTTATTTGTCTTTCTTTTGCTCAGCTTCTTTATTCTACATCATTTGGTCTTCTATATCACTAATTCTTTCTTCTGCCTCATTTATCCTAGCAGTGAGAGCTTCCATTTTTTTTTTTTAAGATTTATTTATTTATTTATTTGATAGACAGAGATCACAAGCAGGCAGAGAGGCAGGCAGAGAGACAGGAGGAAGCAGGCTCCCTGCTGAGCAGAGAGCCCGATGCGGGACTCGATCCCAGGACTCCGAGACCATGACCTGAGCCGAAGGCAGTGGCCCAACCCACTGAGCCACCCAGGCGCCCCAGAGAGCCTCTATTTTTGATTGCACCTCATTAATAGCTTTTTTTATTTCAACTTGGTTAGATTTTAGTTCTTTTATTTCTCCAGAAAGGGATTCCCTAGTATATTCCATGCTTTTTTCAAGCCCAGGTAGCACCTTGATAATCGTCATTCTGAACTCTAGTTCTGACATATTACTAACGTCCATATTGATTAGGTCCCTAGCCGTCGGTACTGCCTCTTGTTCTTTTTTGTTGTGGTGAGCTTTTCTGCCTTGTCTTTTTATCCAGATAAGAACAGATGAATGAGAGAACAAAATACTAACAGGGTAGCAATGACCCCAGAAAAATATACATTAACCAAATCAGAAGAGACCAAAAATCAAGGGTAGAATGAAAGGGGGGAAAAATAAAAAATAAAAATATATTAGACTGGTGAATAGAAGGGAGCCACACACTTGATTCTGGAGATACACACACACACACACACACACACACACACACAAGTGACTGTAAAGATGAATTTTAAAGATGAAATTTTAAAATTTTCATCTTTAAGTTTTAAAGATGAAAAATAAAAATTTTAAAGATGAAAATTTAAAAAGGTTCTAAAAAAGGAATTGATAAGAAGTTGACTGAAAAAAGAAAAAAAAAAAAGAAAGAATGTCATCGGGCTGGAGATTAGAACAAAGCCATGTGCTAGATTTAGGGTATATTTTGATCTGTTAGAAGAAACTGTATCCCAAAATTTTGAAGAAAAAACCTGTATGTGTACAAAAAAATAAGGTTAAGTACAATGAAGAGATAAAATAGGACTATAAAAATGAAAATTAAGAAAGATTTTTAGAAGGTATTGATAAAATAGAAAACATTAAAATAGGAAGAGGAAAAATTTTTTTAAATTAAGGGGGAAAAAAAAAGCCATGAATTCTATGTGTTGTTTCCCCTAGCTCTGGAGTTCACAGTTCTCATTGATCAGTAAACTTGGTCTTGGCTGGATGTTCTTGCTGATCTTCTGTGGGAAGGGCCTGTTGTAGTGATTCTCAAATGTCTTTGCCTGAGGCAGAATTGTACCGCCCTTGCGGGGGGCCAGGCTAAGTAATCTGCTGGGGGGTTTGTTCTTGGTAGCTTTTGTTCCCTGAACGCTTTCCATGTATCTTTGGACGACGGGAATGAAGATGGCGGCCTCCCAGTCTCTGGCCCCATAGGAGCCGAGAGCTCAGGGCCCCACTCCTCAGTACACCCGCAGAGAAAAGCAGTCAATCCCTCCAGTCTCCCTGGTCTCCAGCTGCAGTTTGAGCTCACCTGGACTGTGAGTGAGCATTTCTCTCTGGCGCAGGGCCCTGTTTGGAGTTTCCAAACCCAGCATATTTCTGCAGCATGCTCCCACGCCGCTCCTCTTGGAAGAGGAAGGAGAAGTTCTCCCTGGATCTGCCACTTGTGGGGTCCCTGCTTAAAGAGCAGTGGCCCAACTGTGCCTTGGGTTACAGCTTGAGGTAACCCTGAGAGACCCCTCCTTGGCTCCATCTCTGCAGCCGGTCTTCCTGCCTTGATACCTGGGAGCTCTGCCATACTCAGGCACCTGCGGTCCTTCTGCGTCCCTGTGCATCCTGAGACCACACTGTCCCCGCAAGGGCACCACCCCCTGCTTAGCCTCTGGAACAATGTCCCTCAGTGGAGCAAACTTCTAAAAGCTCTGATTTTGTGCTCACTGCTCTACCACTTGCCAGGGGCTGGCCCTCTCCCCATGGTCTCTCTTCCCGAATGTTGCCTTGGATTCACTTCTCCATACATCCTACTTTCCAGAAAGTGGTCAATTTTCTGTTCCGAGAATTGCTGCTCTTCTCTTCGATCTCGTTAGTAGGTGTTCAGAATGGTTTGGTATCTAGCTGAACTCCTGATATTTAGGTCCCCTACTCCTCTGCCAACTTGCTCCTCCCCTTTTATGTTTTTTTTTTAAACAATCATTTTTTTAAAAGATTTTATTTGAGAGACAAGAGATAGCGAGAAAGCATAAACACAATGGAAAAGGAGTAGGCTCCTTGCTGTGCAAAGAGCCCAATGAGGGCTTGATCCCAGAACCCCGGACCATCACTGAGCTGAGGGCAGCCAGCCAACTGACTGAGCCACCCAGGTGTCCCTGTTACCTATTTTAAAACTGTTCATGTCAGTTTCCATAACTGGAGCCTAAGCTCCTTGAAGATGAAGATAGGATTCTATCTTCTACAGTGTGGTAGATATGATTAAGTACTCAATAATTCACTTAACACCAAAGTGGGTGTTCAGTGACTAGTTGAAAAGCCACTTTTGAGTTGCAAAGTCTTCCAAATAAGGGTGGGCCACCATGTTGGAAAGTGGAGGGCATTTATTAATTGATCATTGCAGATTAGGGTTACTGGGAATGAAATGCTAATATACACAAAAAAACAAACTCGTATTAATCTATGTGAGTCTCAGTGTAAAGGGTCAGAAAATATCCTATTGCTCGTGGGCAGGGTAGGCCTAGCATAGTGGTAAAGATGGCATGGCTGGTTTTGGAATTCCCACTCTAGATTTTGTAATATTCAAGGATGGTTGTAGTTACCATCCTTCATACCCTCTAAACTTTGTTTTTTTCTTTTTTTAAGATTTTATTGATTTGACAGAGATCACAGGTAGGCAGAGAGAGAGGAAGGGAAGCAGGCTCCCTGCTGAGCAGAGAGCCCGATGCAGGGCTCGATCCCAGGATCCTGGGATCCTGACCTGAGCCGAAGGCAGAGGCTTTAACCCACTGAGCCACCCAGACGCCCCTTAACCTTTCTTTTACTATGGTTGATTCCTTTGAGGTCAGGTGTGGTACCAAACAAAGATACCTAATTGCTAATTTTTGGTAGGAGGTGAAAATAACCTTCACTGTTTAGGTATATTACTTTTCTGTACGGGTGCCTTGGTGGCTCAGTGGGTTAAAAAGCCTCTGCTTGGGGCACCTGGGTGGCTCAGTGGGTTAAAGCCTCTGCCTTCGGCTCAGGTCATGATCTCAGGGTCCTGGGATCGAGCCCTGCATCGGGCTCTCTGATCAGCAGGAAGCCTGCTTCCCTTCCTCTCTCTCTGCCTGCCTCTCTGCCTACCTGTGATCTCTGTCAGATAAATAAATAAAATCTTAAAAAAAAAATAAAGGAAATGCCAGGAATTGTCAGTTATACATCTTTTAAAAATATGGACATTTACTTATATAAACATGTTGCTATTATCACACTGAACAAAAAGGTCATTCCTCGGTCTTACTTAGTAACCAGGCGCCTGGGTGGCTCAGTTGTTAAGCGTCTGCCTTTGGCCCAGGTCATGATCCCAGGGTCCTGGGATCGAGCCCCGCATTGGGCTCTCTGCTCAGTGGGAAGCCTGCTTCTCCCTCACCCACTCCCCCTGTTTGTGTTTCCTCTCTTGCTGTCTCTCTGTCAAATAAGTAAAATTAAAAAAAAAAATTTTCCCCCACATTTGATTCAGGATCCAAATAAACTCCACATGTTGTATTTTTCTTTTTGTCTTAACCTTCTTTTGAATCTAGCAGCCCCTTCCCCTCCCCTTTTTCCTTCTTCATGCCACTGAATTGCTGACTAAGGCATATTTTACACCAGTCTCTAGGAGAAAATCAACCTACACACCCTCCAACTGCAAGGAATGACTAATGGGTGGGGATTTCAGGACAATTAGAAGTCAGTTAGGATGGAGGGGCACCTGGGTGGCTCAGTGTTGTTTAAGCCTCTGCCTTCGGCTCAGGTCATGATCTCGGGGTTCTGGGATCGAGCCCCGCATCAGGCTCTCTGCTCGGCAGGGAGTCTGCTTCCCTCTCTCTCTCTGCCTGCCTCTCTGCCTACTTGTGATCTCTCTCTGTCAAATAAATAAATTCTTTAAAAAAAAAAAAAAAAAAGGATGGAAAGACAAAAAATATTTGCATCAGGAAGGTACCCACAGGAAGTCCATGCTGCTTAAACATAAAAGAAGGTCCTGATTAGGAAGTGGCTTATAAAGATAAGTAATAGGGGCGCCTGGGTGGCTCAGTGGGTTAAGCCGCTGCCTTTGGCTCAGGTCATGATCTCAGGGTCCTGGGATCGAGTCCTGCATCAGGCTCTCTGCTCAGCAGGGAGCCTGCTTCCCCCCCCCCTCTCTCTGCCTGCCTCTCTGTCTACTTGTGATCTCTCTCTGTCAAATGGATAAATAAAATCTTAAAAAAAAATAATAAAGATAAGTAATAAATAAAATCTTAAAAAAAAAAAAAAAAAAAGAGAACCAGAACTCTGGTTATTAGCCCTGGAGTCTCACTGACTACTGATGCTAGGATCTCAAATGCACCACCTTTACTGTGCAATAGCTTTAGAACATATGAAGGAATATGGATTGTAGTGTATTTAAGGTTGGAGTAATTCCTATGATAGCTCTACAAAATTGGCTACTGCAAGTATGTTTTTATCTAATTCTCCATTTTTCACATAAAAAAAGGTGTAACAATCCCAAGGTTAGAATAAAATGGCACAGACTCGTTTATAAAAAAGACTACACATTTCTCCTCATTAATTTATCATTTAATATAAATGCTGACAGAAAGCAGATAAAGACCTTGTAGACACTTTCATATATTTACAAACCAAAAGGTGAATCACCTCCTTCTACTTGTTAAAATAACCCTTTTATCTGCAACTCATGGGAGCTTTAAACACTAGTTAGGAGCAACATGAGGCTGAGTCAGTTTCCACGGTAATAAAGGAAATAGCATTTTAACAAAATGTGGCATCTTTGATATAAACAACATGCACACAAGTAATACAAAATTGATAAAGATGGCCTTAATCCTCTTAAAAACCTGACAAGTATAACATGTACTTATTCAGACCCAGAATTCTGCTGCCCTAAACATCTTCCTATTACTCTTTACTTCCACCTCACTTGTTTTGAAGGCTATTTAAAAACTGGAAATATAAACACATTAAAAAGAGAAGAAAATGGTCCATTTCGAACAGGGTTTTTTTCTTCCTATTCCAAAACCACAACTTTCAAGAGATAGTCTTCAAATAAGATTTCACAGTTTGCCAGAATCTCAAGAACTATTCACAGTTTGTGAAATTCCAACCCATTTATTTTCATTTCTTTTTTTAGAAAGTTGAAAACACCTGGAAAAAGTAAAATTTCACAAACTTTAGCAATTTAAAAATCAGCTGTCACTTTAAGACAATATTTTTATTCCTGAACAGGTGGGTGGAGACAGGCAAGAATAAACAGGGAGCTGAGGCAAGGAAAAAAATAGGAATTCAAGAGAACTTTTAAAAAATGGTACTTTGTCTAGCACTGATTTATAAGAATAGGAGATATAAATTCTCACTATCCAAAACTAAGTGATTTCATGAAGTCATCTATAACCTGACTCAAATCTATGGGCTCCTTTATTAACCTCAATTATTTTTGTCTTGTTAAATATACCTCTGCAGGGCACAATCACATACAATCAATACGATTGGTAAAGTACACAAGCTCTATCCCAAGCAAATATGCATCAATGTTAAAAAGTTTTTTTAAAAAAACAAAAAACAAAAAACCAAAATAAAACAAAATAAAATCCACCCAAAAAGGTGATAATGACTGCAGAATGTCTCGGGGAGACTGGTATGAGCCTAAAGACCAAATTGACCATAGTCATGGGAAAAGGGTAGCAGGAGGAACAAGGGGAGACCACACACAAAGAGGAATCTCACAACTGGAAAATGCTTCAGTGGGTAAAAGATTTTGTTCATCATCTTAATTAACTTTTTCCACTGCTCTTGTTCCAAAAAGTTAGAGTATTGTCATAAAGTAAGACAACAAGGCCTCTGATCAGTGAATAAAATGGAAAAAAGAAAATTCCCCTGCAAGTTCCTTTCATTTCCAGAAAGTAAGAAGAGGATGAAGGGCGATTGGGGTGGGGTTGGGATGTGGGGTATGGCAATGAAAATGTGGGCAACAACACACCTGGAAAAAGTAGCTCTCAGGACAGTGCCTTCGTTGAAAAGAGGATGTAAAAATGATAAACAAAAGCTTCAAATACCTTTAAATCAGAGGAATATATTACAGGGTTGTTTAGATACTATTGTAAGAATGGCAGTCAATCAGTGATTACACTATAAATGGTGATTTTAAAAAACAACAATAGGCAACCCCCCCCCCCCAACCAAAACCCAACAACATCCAGGCAACCAATTATCCAATAGTTTCTTTCCATCCTTTTCATGACCCTTTCATGCACTGGCTGGGGTGGGGGGCAGGGGCTGTCTGATAGTTTCCAGTTATAAGATGACTCTGAGTGTACAACCTAAAATGGAAGCCAAAGACTTGTGAGCTCTGTCTACACAGAGTTAAAAACAGCAAAACAAAACAAAAACAACCAGAAACAGACCTCAGTACAAGAAAATAAGTCACCTTGTCTAGTGTGTGTGTGTGTGTGTGTGTATAGATATATATACACATACATACATATACTAACTCCACAGGATTTAACTTTTCTAAATACACATTTTTGGACACAATATTATCTTGAGGTTTAACTTCTCTCTCGGGTTATTGTGCCTTATTTTCTTGTGAAAACAAAGGTTATTACTCTAGAGATGTTTTGTTTAGGAATAAAATTCAAAGTAAATTCAGTGTTTGGCTGAAAATTCAGAGGCTCTGAAAAGAAGGATTCCAGTGATGAGGTTAAGTCCCTTTATCACAATTTCAAAGGGCTCTACCCACTTTCTTCAGTGCAGTATTGAAAACCCACCTATTGGGAACGCATTTATTATTAAAAGGTGTTACTTCTTCCTGGTGGTGGCAGTGTCCTATTATTAACATCATAGCTAGTATTATTTATCAATTAGAATATTTTATATGTGAAAACATCTTTAGCAGTCAAAGCAATAAAATCTTAAAAACCAAATCTTAAGTTGGTATTTACTACAATTAACAGTACCTTTTGACAAAAACAGCTTTCTTTTTCAAATGGCTCAGAAAAACTGAATAAAGAATTTAATAAAATATTAACTGCAATCCACCTACAACTCCCAGTAAATCCTTTCAGCAGGAAAATTTCATAAAGCTGAGCTGAAGCACAAATAAATATAAAAGTCATAGCTGTCCAAGGTAGAAAGGTATGAATGAGGACCAGCAAAATGGGTAAAATGATGACAGCAGTAGACTGCTTGTTTGTTCAATCCCTACTGTTGAAAGTGAAATCTGCTTTAGTTTAGTTTGCTCTAATTTTTTTTCTAAAAGGACAGGCTGACTTTACAGGGAAGAGATCATCTTGTAACACTATCACCAGGTATCACCAACTAAAAAATAAACACAATCAGGCTCTTTTAGGGGACAAATCTAGGTAAACACTGAAGTTAATTTCCAGGCAGATCATTAATTTCTCCAAAAAAGTAACTGGATCTTTCCTTTTACAAAATATGTATCATTACAGGTGCTTTTAACAGGTAAATTTAAAATTATGAAACCTTTACTCAATTCTTTAAAATGAGCAAAAATGAAGTGGAAAAAAGATGGTAAGACCTCCATCCGTCACCATTTGTATTTAAAAGCGCTCAAATACTTTTTAGTGAAGAGAATGTTTTTCTCCAAATCCAAATATAATCGTAGACATGCAGTGACTATAGTTTTATTTCTCACCAGTCACATGCTCATGAATTCTTTTACCCAGTCTCATAGCTTGACCATAGTGATAGAGATTGTCCTTCCAGACACAAGTACAAAACCAAAACACACAAGATGCTATCATGACAAGATAATCTCAAAAAACAGGGGGTCTACTTACACACAATATTGTAAAAGATGACATTCACTGGTTTAGAGAAACTAGTGAATTTTCATTACTTTTACATTTTATAAGGCCAGCTACCTTTAACAGTTATCTTTAGATAAATCTACTTACACAGTACAATCAACTGACAAATACTAGAAGGTTTCACAATCAAAATGGCTATTTCCCCCAAAACCAAAACAGAGTAAAGCACAAGTCTTTGGCTCTCCTTTAAAGAAAACAGCAGGTTACCATTCTTAACCAGACCTTTGTTTGCCTACCAGTAGGGCAAATACCACATTTGTGCATCACTGAGTAATAACACCATTAGAAAAGGCAACTTCACAGAAGTTATTGGCTAAGCGAATTCATTTGAATGCTCTGTTTTGAGGCAGCAAACTGTCACTGTTGCAGATTGGGGAGGGCAGTGGGTAAGTCAAGGGGAATTTGCAAGACAGAAAAGAGTCAGGAAAAAAAAACAAACAAACTTTGAGCTCCAACCCTGAAGACCTATGGAAAGTCTGATGGAGTTACACATTCATGGTAGCAAATGAGAATCATACCAATTTTATGTCTTTTAGGCAAAAGAATAAATGCATGGGGAAGTCCAGAAGGGAAGGGAAATATGATGAGAGAAGGGAATCAGCCACATTAATGCCATACCAAATAATTTTTTTATACATTCTGAGTATTTGGATATTTATAACTGGCATTAGAAATAGTGTCTTATCATGTGAATACTATTACTAGAAACCTATGCTATTAACTAACTGTTCTTTTGATTACAAAAGTTATAAGGAATGGATCTTTGGTCACTTTAGCTTCTGTAAATTACCCAAGACAGGGCAGCTACTGGACTTATCTTGTGACAGTATCTATAAGGTAAAAGAACTATATATAAGTTAGGAAACTATGTGTAGATACCTTATTCTTAGCTCTTCTACACTTTTCCAGAGATACCTTGGGGGGGGGGAAAGTACTTTTATATTCCTAGCTATAATAAGATTCTGGTTTTGTTATCTAAACAAGAGTGAACACAATGATTACTATACTCCTACCTTCACCCTCTCAGAATTGCTCATGTTCATCTGTGATGTCAGTCTTGCTTCTGAATTCAATGAAAAGCAAATAAAGTCATCTCCAGAAGAAATTAATATTTACTAAGTAGAAAGCATAAAAACTGTATTTCCTATTTGACTGATTTAATTTCTTAACTGTCTCTAAAGGCATACATTTTAAAAGCGAAAAACAAAAACAAAAACAAAAAACCCCCCAAAAACAATCCCTTTCACAGGTTTTGACAAAAGAAAAAAAAAGAAGCAGCTGAAGAGTCAAGCAGTTAAAAAAAGAGTCAAGCAGTTTTGCCCAAAAAGGCTGCTTACAGGCTCATCGTTCCACAAAGTGTATCACAGAGCAAGGGAAAAGGAAAAAAAAAAAAAAATCCAAACTTTGGAGTTTTATTTAATTTCTAAAGCTGCTTGGGGGTACTAGGAAAGTTTTAAGAATTTCCACTGAGATAAGGCAGAATGACCAATTTAAAATAGGTAAGTTAAAGGCACAGTGGGATAGGCTATCATTGTTCTGCCTTTCTACCCAACCAGATTTCCTCAGAGTGTGTGGGGCCTTACTGAGGTACAGCTAGAATTAAGGCTACAATTTAAGTGATCTGCCCCTCACCCCCATCACCAATGAAATTACCTTAAAAAGTGAAAGGGACGATTTTAAGTCAATTCAAAATAGTGGCTTTTCTGGTTTTATTCATAATAGAAATACTACCTATTCCTGCCTAGCTTATGAAATAAAAATGGTGGAAGCAAGGAGTGTATTTGGAGGATATAAAAATAAGAATAACAGAAGTTGACTTATTAGATGTTTCGATGGATATCCAAAATAGAATTTTACTTTTATTCTGAACTTCAACAAAATCAATACTCAAAAATTCCCTAATACCAGAATCATTCTGAGTTCCAAACTGAACCAACTGCTTCTAAAATTTAGGAATCATCTAACATGTCCAAATGAGAAATAAGATCTGCCCAAATCTGCCTACAGAAGGTTGGAGGCCAAGAATGTTGCCTTTTATAGTTATACAAAGAAATGAAAACTCTTGGGACTCTGTCAGACATACAAAGTTTCTTTCCTTCTCCCAAAAAACAATAAGCACTTACATATAAGAGGGTTTCAAGCAAAAACGAAAATAAACAAAAAAGCAAAAAAAGCAAGTGTGTATTTTTTAAAAAAGGAAAATATGATATCAACTGAAAAAAATGCCTCATCTTCATTCAGTGCTTCTACCTCCCAATCAGTCATTTTATCGCAACAGCTGCGCTCATGCGAAAAAATCCTTAAAACATACCCAATATATATACAGATATAGCTATGTATATATGTATATATATATAATATATATAAATTTTTATTTAAATAAAAAAGAAAGCTCGAATCCCAAGCCAATATGTGTATATCAAATCCTTGACCAGCCAGGTCTGTAGGGCATAATCAAATTCAATGTGAAATAGTATATAAACACGGTGCCTTGACTGGGCAAATTAAATAATCGCTACTCAAAAGAGTGTTCTGTTTGGACTCTCCTACTGGTAGGCAATGGCAGGACTGTATTTCCCTCCCCCCTCCCCCCATTTATTTCAGTTAACAGTATGATGGACACAGAGCTTACACTGAGGTTGTTATGACCTCAGCAGGAGTTAAGGGTTAAGAAAATAAGAAACAAGAAAAATACAAACTCTTGCTTTTACCCAACCAAAGCAATGCAGTAACTTATTACATAACCAGTGCTTTCTGTTTTAGTAGTATAGTCCAGAAAGGGAAAGTTTTAAAAAATCAGGCAAACGGAGGGATGGGGAGGGTGACTACATCAAATAATCCCCACTAAACATGTTCTAGAGGGTCTTAGTTCAGTATAGACACACAGCATCAGAATATGTGCAGCAGAACTAAATTAAAAAAATTCTTCCTTATTCTTTTCAACACTTTTACGAAGAATCTCTTCACTACTGTAAAGTCAAGTCTAAGAAAACTGACTTTTAGATATTTACAACCTAATGGTGCCAATGATTCTGAACAACAACTAGTCAATTCATAACTATCCTTAAGATCTGGGCAATCTGTATTTGCCAAATCTACTTGAAAAGCCAGTGGCTTTCATGTGATTTTATACTTTTGGGTTTTGACAGTAAAACAAAATAAAAACATCCACTGAAATAACATGACTGTTCATTTTCAGTTCAAGTCAAGTGTTGCAGTTTTAAAACATGGCTGATTTTTTTTTTAATACATTTTATGATTTTAGCAGAAGTTTAATTTGAAAGAGCACAGCTCCAAATTTCCAACCATCCGCTTAGTACAGGTAATACACTGACCATGTATTTTCAGTACTAGTAAGTTACAGTTCATTCTTAAAATCATCTCCATTTAAACTAATCAAAGAGCCTACCATATTGGCCTGACTTTCTGATTACATTAAGAGAATGACATGGATCCTTAATATGGAAGTGAGGACTTCAAAAAATTAATTGGTAATTATCTCTCTGAAAAAGCAAAAACCAGAAGTTTTAGTGCCATATGAAAAACATACATATGAGGCCAGTAACCAGAAAGAGAAAGAAAATTATGACTTTCAAGTAATAGCTCTTGGAAAAGTTGGTTTGCTGCACATTTTCTAATAACTAGTCTACTACTGTCTCTTTGTTTCTCAAGCACCACCAAATTCTCACAGTCTGGTGCTTTCTGTCTGTTTTAATTTATGGGGTTTGCAAACGTTGGATAGGACTGGGGGTAAGGAATTATACACTGGGTATGTAATAATACCAAAATACAAGAAAAACCTACTTCATTAAGATCATACAATTAATCAAACAGAGTGTATATATAATATCTTTTTTTTTAAAGCCCTGGATCCAAGGCGTCCAAAGTTATTAAAATAAAGTTCATTCACAGAACAAAAACAAATTTAATCTGAATTGCTTGCAGATACTGCTAATTTTCTTTTTCTTTTTCTTTTTTTTTTAAATTAAAAAATGCATTAATGTGAACTATGTGCAGGGTTTGTTTTTAGTAGTGGTGTTTGTGCACATTGCCTCCGCTACTTTTCCTTGATTTCTCTGACCACTCTCAGAGAAAAAGTTTAGAAGTTATCTGTTCTCCTACCCCTATGCCCCACAAATTAATCAGGAGCAAAAGATAAACGTTGGACTCTTCATAATTTAGGGAGCAGAAGTGGGTGTGACTCCTGCTCTCTGGGAGTCATTGTTGTCACCTCCTCCCTCGGGGTCCTCTGACAGGTTCAGAGAGCTGGTCTTGTTTGACAGGAGGCTGATATTCTCTTGTGTCAAAGCTGAGCCATTTGGTACATCGCTGTTAACATATAAAAAAAAAAGTTGGAATTTTAAATAAGGAGAGAGATAAAAATGAGTATTAGCAGAATAAAATCAATAGGGTCTTTCTTGTGGCACCTGGGTGGCTCAGTGGGTTAAGCCTCTGCCTTCAGCTCAGGTCATGGTCTCAGGGTCTTGGGATCGAGCCCCACATCGGGCTATCTGCCTATTTGTGATCTCTCTGTGTTAAATAAATAAATAAAATCTTAAAAAAAAAAAATAGGGCCTTTCTTTTACTAGTATGGAAAAATATGCAAGTAGCTTTTTGGATTTTAATTTACAGTTCGATGTCCATGGTTTAAGCATAGGGGTTGGCAAACTAAGGCTAAGCAGTGCCTGTTTTTGTAAGTATAGGTTTACTGAAACATAGCTTGCCCATCTGTTCATGGATTGTCTATGGCTGCTTTCACACTACAAGGGCAGAACTGAGAGTTTCTCCACAGAGACTGTAAGACCCCTAATTTTAAATTCTTACTATCTGGACTAAAAGCTCTGACCCCTGCTTTACCAGGCTTACAAGTACAAGAAATTATTTAGAACTCAGGACAATGCATCGATTTAATTAGCTAAAAACTAAGCCTGAAAGTAACAGGGCATTAGAAATTATTGCTATGCAATCATCAGGAGAGTAATTCAGGACTATGCCGCAAATGACTTCAAACTACCCTGAGGAAATAATGACAGCTGTGCACATAAAGAACTACTACAAACCTGTTTATTGCAGGGTTGTTCACAGAGAGCTAACATGTATCCCTCCACCTCTAGATGATATGGGATAGACCGAATTAAAAACCAAGGGGATAGGGTGGAAGGTGGATTTGAAAAGGCTAAATCCCCACACACTTTAGAAGGGCTGGAAAGGTCTACAGCAAAATGTTAACACTGGCTTTAAATAAACTAAAAAATAGGAAAGAAGAAATGGAGCCAGAAAAATTAATTTTTAGGTATTAACAGATAATTCAGTTTTGAACCTGTTTTAAACTTCCAAGTTTTATATCTAAATTTATGTGAAAATATTCTTAATGTATACAGAATGATAATTTTAAAAACAAATCATATTTATGAGGATACTTCTGTCAAGACTGCATAATGTAAGACTATAACAATGTCCCTTCCTTTACCTGAATGTCAATGTAAGGTCCTCAGCTGGAACCTTATTTTGTGGTTCTGGTTGTCCATTTTCAGCTTGCTTACTTGTATTCAATTTGCTTTTCATGTCCAGGGAACACTGGTTCTCCTTTGAAAGAGAAGGAAGTAAATTCAGTTATCTTCTATTTAATGGTGCTAATGAGAGACCAAATACAGATTAATACAAATTGATAATTCACAAATCATATACACTTTTATAAAATGACCAAAGAAATGGGCAGCCTAAAAGAGAGACATACATGATAATAATAGAGTACACTTGCTCACTATCCAAGCCAGAAAACAAGGGGGCAAATGCCTCAAGTTAGAAAAACTGATGACTTAGAAAAGGTAAGCCAAAATGTAATAACTACCTATAATGTGCTTACTGAAGCCAGAAAAATGAAATACCCCATTTATTTGCTTGGAAAGAACGTGAAAATTATGCAACCAAAGAGTCAATTACCGTGCAACCGGCGGGGAATGGTTCAATCGCCCAAAATCCAAAATTTACTAACACCAGTATTCAGTATTCAGGCACTAGGAAGCAAACCCTAAGTATATCCATGGATACAATTCCTCAATAAGGAAAGTGTAGATTGCATTTTACTCATAACAAAAAACAGGTCTTCAATAACTAAAGGCTATAAAAACCAGAATGCTATTTGTGAACACATATTCACAAAATCATAAACACCATCCCCTCATCTTCCCTAACCAGGATATTTAACAGTAATTTAATATTGTACAATTAACTGCCTTGTTTTCCCTTAAAGTTTTTCATAATGCAGAATTCCTAAAACCGAGAACACACTCAAACCAAAAGGGAATGAGAAGAGGAATGAATAAAAAAGGGAACTAGCTCATCCTCATGAAACTTATTCTAAGTATTAACCACTCACTGGAGTGCCTTGGGGTGATGATTCTAGAGCTCTAGAGCCATGAGTTCTCCGACATCACTACACAGAAGCTTTCCTTTTCACCTATCCCGGCTCCCATGCTTTCCCACCAGAACACTCACCATACTCAGTTCCCGGGTTCTCTTCCCGATTTCCCTTTCCACCTGGTGCAGTTCCAAGCTCAACTGCTCACTTGAAATCATTCCAGGCCACTTTGGAGGTGGTGGTGGGGGCTGTGACTGGCCTGCCAGGGTGTTCACCTCCCTCTGCAACACCAGCCTGTTACTAACAGCCTAGTACATAAAGCCAAGCACATACACAACTCAACACATTTCACACCATGCACAGAATGACCAGGCCCAATTTCAGACCACTGCTTCAAGTAGTTTATCATGAAGATATTTGCAATAAAAATGACACTATAAGGTTCTATCTCTTTTGAGTGCCATTTGAACTAAAAAGAAAAACCAGGGGATTTAAACTTACTAAACAGTAATTTAATCTTAGGGATAAGTTGCTCTTACTTGATTTGAAAGAGAAATCAAGTATAAATGCATATTTCTTCCCCTCTTTAAAATGGAATTTTCTGAAGTAAATCCTGCAATTTATTTCAATGAAACCTCAGTAATGGCAAGGACATTTAACCATACTGAGTTAAATATGTGGCAAACTTCCAAATGATGCTGTTTATTCTTTTGGAACAGAAAACGGGTCTACAAATTTCAAATAAGACAAAAAGCCATGACCTAGCAGGGTAAGAAATAATACTTGCAGTTAATGGTCTGAATCTTTAAAAAGCTAATCAACTAAAGAAGGACATAAACACAGCATTCTATTTTTTTTTTTTAACAATAGGAATCAGGAATAAGTTCTAGACCAGTGTAAATAAAATAATGGCACAAGAAGATGAAATACGAGTATTACATAGTTAAAAAATATTCTAAGCCTAATTGCTTACATAAGAGCACAAGTCAGACATGTGTTCCAAAAAACACAATCTCCTATTTGTCTTCGTAATGAGGGAATCTAAGAATTAGTTAAAAACTTATTCCCAAAGGGGTGCCTTCCTAATCAAAGATTTTGGTAGAAAGGTAACAACTAATGTTCTGATTGTTACTTCTTCTCCAGAAGGGAGCAATGTATTTATCCGTAGAATGTCTTCAGTTTTCTAAATTCAAAGAATACGCTCCCATGTAAGTAAAGCAAACAAAACCGTCTTCTTTATGTGGCACTTTGAAGAATTTTAAAAATTCTTTGTTTTCAGATATTTTTTCTCTTTAAGTGTCAGGCAACATGGTGGAAAGAACATTGAATTTGGAGTAGGAAGAGTTGGGTTTATATTTCAACCTCAGTGAAACTCCTATCCTTCAACCAGAAGAGGGGGACTATACCACTTGCCGAACCTACATGATCGGGTCATTGTAAGGGTCAGTCAGGACCTGTGATTGGTAACTTATAAACTCAAAGAAGTAGATTAATGAAAGGTACAATCGCTATACAGAGGCTCTTTTTTAAGTCCAAGTTCTAAAATTCTATCTTTTAAAGATATATAAATAAATGTGGAGGATTAAAGGAAAAATTTTTTAAATTAAGAAAGGCGGTATGAAAAATGAAAAATGTTAAAAGCTAAAAAAAAGCATTTGTTGATAAAAACTGTATACCTTAAATGTGCCATCAGGGAATCGAAGTTTCTGCTGGGAAATTTTTAGATAATCTGTTTTCTATTTTCATGGAATAGAAATTCTAAATTTCCTATTATCCCACACTGAATTCTTAAGTACTTAAATTCTTTGAAGAAACAGCCCTTAAGTTTTTATGTTCATAGTACCTTAAAAGTTCTTCCTTTTAAAACCTCTTTGAGAACCCTTCAAAAATTGGAATGAAAAAAATATCTGTAGGCTGGTACCTCTAGCCCACGTAGCTGAGTCTGTTGGCTAATTTGATGGTTTAGTTGTTGCAATTCTAGTCGCAGCTGTTCCCTCTCAGCAGATGGAAGGGGTTTTCCATGACTGGCCACTTCTGACATGGACAGTCTCTCCCTTTGGTGGGAAAGAAAGGATAAAATATTATTGACCTAATGTAACATTTTGTGTCAACTATACTGCAACTGAAAAAAACCAAATTGAAAGAAAACAAACAAACCCCCGCTAGGTTCGATCTACTACTGTGCTGACATAAAAATCTGTGTTACTTCATAATGAAAATGATAAAAATCACTGACAAGAAAAATAAACTAAGAAAAGCTGAATAATTTTAAAGGTTTATAAAAGTAAAAAGAATGACTCATACCTCTCACTGAAGTGTCCCTGAGAAGGAATGTTTTGATGAGTTGAATATGGAGAACCTCCCCAGCCACCGTGGGTTCCATATGGACTATAATCTGTAAGAGAATAATTTACTGTGGGATGATGCAATTCAGAGATTTCATTCTTTTAAGGTAGCCATAATCTGGGGTGCCTGGGTGGCTCCCAGATGTTAAGCGTCTGCCTTTTGCTCAGGTTATGATCCCAGGGTCCTAGGATTGAGCCCCACAGTGGGCTCCCTGCTTGGCAGGGAGCCTGCTTCTCCCTCTCCTCCACCACTCTCTTTCTCAAATAAATAAATAAAATTTTTTAAAAAATAAGATAGCCATAACCTAAAAAGCACAGGCATATTTTATACACAGCTATCTGGAAAGATGTCCACTAATGTAAGAGGGTACTGATGTTTTTTCCTTACTAAAAGATACCAGTCTTGGGGCACCTGGGTGGCTCAGTGGTTAAAGCCTCTGCCTTCGGCTCAGGTCATGGTCCCAGGGTCCTGGGATCGAGCCTCACGTCAGGCTCTCTGCTTGGCAGGGAGCCTGCCTCCTCCTCCTCTCTCTCTCTGCCTGCCTCTGCCTACTTGCGATCTGTCAAATAAAAAAAATTAAATTAAAATAAATAAATAAATAAATAAATAAACAAAAGATACCAGTCTTTGTAACTCTTTCTTTCTTTTCCTTTCTTTTGGCAGCACTCGAACTCACAACCCTGAGATCAAGACCTGAACCGCAATCAAGAGTCCAACACTTAACCAACTGAGCCACCCAGGCACCCATTTCAATTTTTTAAAATGAGAATGTATTATTATTATTTTTTTAAAGATTTTATTTATTTGACGACAGAGATCACAAGTAGGCAGAGAGGCAGGCAGAGAGAGAGGAGGAAGCAGGCTCCCTGCCGAGCAGAGGGCCCGATGTGGGGCTCGATCCCAGGACCCTGGGATCATGACCTGAGCCAAAGGCAGAGGCTTTAACCCGTTGAGCCACCCAGGCGCCCCGAGAATGTATTATTTTAATAAAAGCAACACAGCTATTAACACACAACCAACATAGGCAATCTTCACAAAGAGACATTTTAGTTTGTACCCTTAGAATTCTCTGGGTTATTAATTACCTATCTATAAGGATAATACCATGCAAGAGTTTAAAAGATTACTGCCTTGGAAGATTATGGAAAGTACTCACAGTAAATGGGGAGTAGGGATGGCGGCTGAAAGTCATGAATAAGAACCCACTAGATCAGCTTACCTTCGATTCTTACCTGAAATATTAATAGGTTTTGTGGGAGCTCCCTGAGGTGCCATGGCCTGCATTGGACCAGCACCCTGGTATATTGTTTTGGAGGTTCGAGAGATGGCACCAAACCGAGATACAGTTGGTCGGTCTCCAAATGGGATAAGGTCATCATCACTGGTTTCTGCTGCTCTTCTCTGAAGATCCAGTCGCTGATCTCTCATTCCTTTACTCTCCACATTCTGGGAAAAAGTAAAATGAGAAATCCACCCTACACTTAGATCTCTAACATTATTTCCTCCAGCTCTGTGGTAAGGTTTTAAAAAAAAAGAGTATAACGTCTTTATTGGTAGGACTAAAATAATTTGCTTGTCATCGTAAACATTGCTTTTTAAACCTCCAATCACAATAAGAAATACATCTTACATCATGACCCAGTACATGTATATACATTCTAATATACAGATATAATTTCATGATAGATATTTACCTCTTACTGTATGTGCTCCTATATTTATACTGTTATTCTAAATTATTCTTAAAAAAAAAAAAAAAAAGACCCATAACAACCCACTCAATTTCAAAACTCAATAGTTAGAAAACCACTGCCTAGGGTCCTGGGATCGAGCCCCGAACTGGGCTCTCTGCTCAGCAGGGAGCCTGCTTCCCCTTCTCTCTCTGCCTGCCTCTCTGCCTACTTGTGATCTCTGTCAAATGAATAAATAAAATCTTTTAAAAAAAAAAAAAAGAAAGAAAGAAAACCACTGCCTAAAAATATGAAGTGCCAATGCAGATGTTTCAAAGAGATTCCAATTAGAAATAAGTACCAAGATAAATGGAAACAGAAATCGAACTGGTAGGCCCTTGTTGCTCAAAATATAGTTTGACGGCCAATAGCAGCAGCAGCAGCAGCAGCAGCATGTGGGACTCATCAGAAATGCAGAATCTCGGGCCCACCCTGGTCTTACCGAATTAGGAACTGCACTTTAACAGGTTCTACTTAGACTCCGACATAATTTATATGCACACGAATGTCTGAAAAACACTAATGGTCTTTCAACCATTTGGGAGATTTTCAATTCTGTCTAGGTTAGGTTGACAAATATTTTTATTTTTGAGAGATTTAAGGAAACGAGTCTTATTTTGCTAATTTTGGTTTTAATATAATAATCCTCCACCCATTTTAAGAAGATTTTAATTATTTGAGAGAGAGAGCGAGTATGAACAGGGAACGGGGCAGAGGGAGAGAGAGGAGCAAACTCCCTGTAGCTAGGAAAAGAAATAATCTGTATATATATTTACTATACAACACCAGTTATCATACAATGGTATTTGATAAAAGCAGTTAAAATTGAAGAACCCGACCTATAACTTTGGATACATCTCAAAAACAAACTTGAATGAAAATGCAAGTTGAAATATGTAATATATATAAAGCCTATAAACATACAAACCAAAATTGTTTAGGAATAGTATAAAAGTATCCATGAAATCATAAAGTTTCAATTCAAGATAAAGGTTACCTTCAGGGAAGATGGAAGGAAGAAAAATGAGATTGGGGAGGTATATACAAGAAGATTTAACTACTTCTATAAAGTTTTCTTTAAAAAATAAAGAAGCAATTAAGATAGCTATATATATATATAAAAAACTTAGTATTAGACAATAAAAATAAAATTGAGCAATTACAATACATTTCTATGTATTTCTATGTATTTCAAGTTCACTTGAAGCTTGCTAGCTACAATTCTGACTCAAATACTACTGCTGTTCATTAGATTCAACTTCATTGTTTAAACCTCAGAGCTGTAAA
This sequence comes from Enhydra lutris kenyoni, assembly GCF_002288905.1. Taxonomy (NCBI): domain Eukaryota; kingdom Metazoa; phylum Chordata; class Mammalia; order Carnivora; family Mustelidae; genus Enhydra; species Enhydra lutris. Next base: position 28,272,082 of record NW_019154108.1, on the reverse strand, counting down.
AGTTGTAATTTACTTGAACAAGAAATCCAAGATCCTGATTAATCATACAAAATAATTTAATTTGGGTTCTAAACAGTTGTTTGGTTAACTGTTGGCTGCTCAGAAATACAGTAAATGATCTTCTTTGTCTATCTAGATATACATTAGAAGATTTATGTTTATACCTGAAAGAAACAAACAAAAAATCCATATAGTTTAAACATAATTCAATTCACATCATATAGAATATGGTCTGAAATTCTTAAGGAAATCTCAATTATTTGTGTCTACACTATTAACAGGGCCTGATTCATCTGGTTTATCTTCATTTGTATTCATTATGACTTAGTATCAGACATACCATCATTTCCACACTCGCTGCTGCCACCACATCTTTGGGTTTTGCATCTTTGGTTCCAATGTAGGAGCCGATGGTGTCACATGACCAGGGAGAATACTGGCTATAATCATTTCCTTTGTATTTCCCAGCTACCTTCAAGTCTTCATCCAGAAACTACAGATGGGGGGGAAAAAGTATATATATATGTATAGGCAATGGGTCTTATAAATAACAACACAGAAAAAGCAGGAATGTCTTAGAACACCATATGCTAAAGCAACATGATGATTATCTGATCTGTTACAACATAAGACTTTTGTAGACTGAAAAATACACAAGTGAAGATGGGATTTTTGAGGAGGTTTGCTCATCCTTTTATCAGATGGAAGTCAACACTTAAACTACTACGTACCAGGCCCTAGCTTTGCTGGACACTCCTCATTGTTTCTTTTAAGAACATTCCAGGTAAACAAGAGCATTAAAAACTACTTTAAATGTAGCTTAGAATATTCTATATAGGGGCGCCTGGGTGGCTCAGTGGGTTGAGCCGCTGCCTTCGGCTCGGGTCATGATCTCGGTGTCCTGGGATCGAGCCCCGCGTCGGGCTCTCTGCTCGGCGGGGAGCCTGCTTCCTCCTCTCTCTCTGCCTGCCTCTCTGCCTGCTTGTGATCTCTCTCTGTCAAATAAATAAATAAAATCA
>NW_019154108.1:28139921-28270963 GCF_002288905.1 Enhydra lutris kenyoni | reverse complement strand
GCCTGCCTCTCTGCCTGCTTGTGATCTCTCTCTGTCAAATAAATAAATAAAATCTTTAAAAAAAAAAAAAAAAAGAATATTCTATATAGTGCATCATGATGCAGTAACTTTTTTACTGAAATCTCTTTAATAGCATTAATTCATATTTTAAATAAATTCTCGTCTTTAGGCTGATTCTGTGAAGTGAAAAGGCTAAGATACTGAATTTTCTCAAGATGATTTCTGAAATTATATAGTAACAGAAAAGCTATTCTAGGTCTAACGTATTTTTATTAAAATCACAATACTGGCATTTGTGTAAAGTTTTACAGTTTTCAAAGTGTTTTTAAGTATATTACCTCATATGTTCCTCAGATCCATATGAGAACACAGCTGATCTAAGGCTAGGCTACACACACCATTATAGGCCAGTACTAGGAGTAGAACTTTATCAGAAATATATATACATTGATATACTGGTAACATAGGGGCTATTGATATATCTAAGTGGTTCTATGCCTCCCCCTATCTTTAAAAAAAAAAAATCTCTTTTCTGAGTCATCATTACTGGTCTTCTATAGTGACAGAGGGTTTTGCTGTTCATAAATATTAATCATTTTCACCCACAACTCCCATTTCTATTGTTTATAAACTGTTTTGTCCTACCTCGATTTAAAAATTTTATCTCTTTATTTCTCCTTCACATGATAATTTCATGTAGAACAGCTAGCTTTTTAAAGATATGACCTACTAACAAGAGTGCTTACCCTGCCCCACCCTAATATATTATGTGGCTGTTAAAAAGAACTAGATAAATTTATATACTGACAAAGAAAAATATACAGGATAATTGGTCAAGTAAAAACAATAAAAAATGTAAATATTAACAAAACCACAGGATATATTACTAAATGATCCTATTAAAAAGTAATAGGTTAGTTCATGCACACAAGGGTTGAAATATATTTAGAAAGTTGAAACTTGTAATAAACTTACAATGATACAGAAAATAGGATTTTGGAGAAATTTCTCTATTTTGTATTCTTATAATGTATGAACTTACATTTATTTATTTATTTATTTGAGAGAATACCAAGGGGTGGGGAGGAGCAGAGGGAGAGGAAGAAGCAGGCTCGATCCCAATGGAAATACAATGAGACCTACATATATAATTTTTTAAATTTCTGGCAGTCACATTAAAAAAAAGAAACAGGTAAAATTAATTTTAATAATATATTCTATTTAATCTAATACATCCAAAGTATTATCTTTTTTTTTTTTTTTTTAAAGTAGGTTCCATGCCCTGCGTGGAGCCCAACATGGGGCTTGAATTCATGACCCTGAGATCAAGACCTGAGCTGAGATCAAGAATTGGATGCTAAATAAATAAAATCTTAAAAAAAAAAAAAAAAAAAAAGAATTGGATGCTTTAAGCAACTGAGCTACCCAAGGCACTGCTAAAGTATTATCATTTTAATATGTAATTAAGAAATTCATTAATGAAAAAAGGAAATTAATGAAATGTATTCCTGGGATGTACTAAATCTTCAGATCCAGTGTATATTTTATGATTACAGTACAACTGAATTTGGATTAGCCGTATTATTTGAAGTACTCATTAGCCATCTGTTATAAAACTATACTAAGACAATGTGGTATTGGTGCAAAGACAGAGAAACAAATTAATGAAACAAAACAGAGTCCAGAAACATTTATAGTCACCTGATTATGACAAAGGTGACCGGATTATGATTATGGTGACTTCTGGACACTAGGGAAAAGATGGTCTTTTCATTAAATGGTACTAGATCAATGAGATATCCTTTGGGGGAAAAAATGGATCTCTACGCCTAACACAGTAACACAAATCAATTCTAGATGGATTGTAGATCTAAATGTAAAATAAAATAAACCCTTTAGAAGAAAACACAAGAAAAATATCTTCATAATTTTAGAAATAGCCAAGATTACTTAATATTTAAATAAGACACGCAACAAACAACTGATGAAGGAAAAAATGATAAGGGGACTAAAGATGATGTGCTTGGGGTGCCTGGGTGGCTCAGTGGATTGGGGCCTCTGCCTTCGGCTCGGGTCATGGTCCCAGGGTCCTGGGATCAAGCCCCACGTCGGACTCTCTGCTCAGCGGGGAGCATGCTTCCTTCTCTCTCTCTGTCTCTCTGCCTGCCCCTCTGCCTACTTGTGATCTCTATCTGTCAAATAAACAAACAAAATCTTTAAAAAAATAAAATAAAATAAAAATGATGTGCTTACTTCCTCTTGATGAAAGGTAGGAGGCAATGTTGGTGAAGGTGCAAAAGGAGGTGGAGAGATGACCTTCCTTTCCTCTAGCTGGGCCATTATTTCCTTTCGTCTTCGATGTAGCTCATCTAGACTAGGATGGGGCTGAGGAGGAGGAGGAGGAAGCCGGCTATAAGGAGAGTCCTGGAAATGCAAAGATTAGTAAAAACTGAAAAAGAATTTCAAAACACATTAGCTCATTTAGCACATATTTTAAATAGGTTTTATGTGTTCATATCAGTATCTGAACATACTAAGGCTTAGTAAAACAAAGCAAAATAAAACAAAGCCCTTCAAAACTCTTGAGGTTTTCCCAAAGAGCAAATTTAAATTTCTCTTCCTTGGCCAGAGACCATAATTTCAAATACATTTGACGCTTGAGCTGCACAGAGCCACTTACACATGGATTTTTTTCAATAAAAACAGTTCTGTAAATATATTTTCTCTAATGATTTTAATAACATTTTCTTTTCTCTAGCTTACCATATTTTAAGAATACAGCATATAATACATACAACATACAAAATATGTGTTAACTGGCAGTTTATGTTAGGCTTCTGGTCAACAGTAAGCTATTAGTAGTTAAGTTTTTGGGGAGTCAAAAGTTACACATGCATTTTTCAATTGCATGGGGGGCACTGCTCTCTTTAATGCCTGCATTGCTCAAGGGTCAAATGTGGATCTAGAAATGTTAATAAAACTAAAGTTCTGAAACTAAGAAGGGTTAGTGGGAGTGGGGTAGGATTTTTTTTCCCCTTTAATATTAAGTTAAAAAAAAGAAAACCCAAAACAAAAAACCAACTCTACCCAAATTGTGAAAAGATGAAAAAAAAGGAAGGGGGAAGCTTTCTCGTAAAAAAGAATTGATCGAACAAAGGGTTACTACCATGGCAAAAAGGTGAATCACTACAACCAATAATCAAATTAAATCTACATATTAAGAAAAAAAAAACAACCAGCATACTCTGTACGAAGGTCTGATCTGAGTTGGATGAGGAGCCACTGGATAGTAACCCTCCATTTGTTGGTATCTTTCTCTGGATTCTGGTACATAGGATGGTACTGCTGCAGGTGGAACCTCAATGGGTATAGGACTTTCTCGGAAAATCTCCTCTCTTGTGTAAGACTGAGCAGGGTACATTCGGCGGCCGTCATAGTGTGGTGGGTACATAGGTGGGTACTGTTGTGGCTGTGTGCCATACTGAGAATTGACTACACGGTCTTGGAGATAGGGTGGATAATGATCCAAGTAGGGAGGACCAGGTTCAGGAGCAGATGGTGGAGGTCTGACAAAGCGAGACACACACTGTGGTGTAGTATAGTACATACCTGTACAATACAAAAAAGGAACCCAAAGCAACAATAAGCCAATCTATTTTTCTATATTTTTCCTTTTGATATACATCAACACTAAAGAATTAATAATCCACTCATTTCTTTACATGTTTTCCCCTCTGCTGTAGTCAGGTTAGTTTTATGAAAAAATAAACAAAAATTAACCTTAATCCTTAAAGTCATTGAAAAAACTAATCTATTGATAATTTATAATAGATTGACTCTCTCAGTTGTTTGACCATCTTTTCTGGTATGCCTTAATGCAATGCAAATATTGGAAAGTTAAAGATTACATTTCCCTGAAATTCGGATTCCACAAATCACTCACATGAAATCTGAATGTGAAATAGAGTTAAGTGGAAAGGAATGTGGCACACACAGATCTATTCTGCTGCTGCAGAGCTCTGGAGCTCTGGAGACAAGAGTTGTAGCAGTGGCTTCCCAATTTTCAGACTTTGGCTTCAAGTGATATGATCCTGGCACACAGACAGGACCCATACTTCCTTTTTCTATTGCTTCTTCACTGTTTTTTATTAAAGATTTATAGTGTGCATGCAAGCCAGAGAAAGACCATGCATGCACAAACTGGAGGAGAGGCAGAGGGAGAGAGAAGCAGGAGAGAGAGAAGGGAGAGAGAAGCAGGCTACATCCCAGAACCCTGGGATCATGACCTGAGCTGAAGGCAGACGCTTAACAATTGAGCCACCCAGGTTCCCTGTTTTCACACTTTTTTTTTTTTTTTTTAAGATTTTATCTATCCATCTGAGAGAGAGAGAGAGAATGAAAGAAAGCATGAGAAGGGAGAAGGTCAGAGGAAGAAGCAGACTCCACGTGGAGCTGGGAGCCCAATGCCGGACTCAATCCCGGGACTCTAGAATCATGACCTGAGCCAAAGGCAGTTGCTTAACCAACTGAGCCACCCAGGCACCCTGCTTCCTCACTATTAACAGGCTTTTTCAGTATCTGCTTCTGGGACTCACTCCTCCAGGCCTAGCTTCAGCCTGCTTTTGCAGTACTTCCATGGATTCTATAGGCAACTCAACTCCCTGCAATCAACCTCTTTGTGCTCAACCATGATTTCTGATCTGACTCTGGACCTTGACTGATACAGTGTATTTAAGGTCATCTTAACAAAAATAGATGAATATTTCCTGTGATGGATGGCCCAAAGGAAGATACAAAAAACTTCCATCATATTTTTTCATGCAGTAATAATGCCATACCAATTTAAACCTATTCTTTAGGAAGCAGAGGAAGACATTACTAATTCAAAATTGAGACAACCTTGGGAAAAGGAAATGGAGAACACCTTTAATCTACTTCAGTTTAAAAAAATAATAGCACCACATGGTCTCTGACAGAGACCCAACACTTTAAAAATCAGTGTTCCTATTTTGCACAGGAGCTGTATATGTGAAGCCTCTGTCATCTCCACTCCTTTGCTATCCATACCTAGTATTGTCATTCAAATTGGCTAATTTCTCAAATTTGACTATTTTCTCAAATCCCTTCTTCTTCTTTCCCACCACACTAATACAGGCCTCAATAATCATACCTGGTTTACCAAGTCCCCTTACTCCTCCTCAACTCTAGACTGTCATCTTTGCAATCCATTCATAAATTTATCTTTTTATTCCCATACTTTTAGGGCATTCTTTCATAAAGTCTTTTTGATTCTGCAAGTTCTCAGTGATCTCCCTTGAGTCTTGCATTAATCTCTATCACATTAACATTAACCACAACTGAATGCTTAATTTTTAGCACAAATACAAGCACACACATATATAAGGTATGTTTACTTATACTATTTCTTTACTAATACTGATTCTACACTATTAACTCTCTACAGCATGTATGCTACTTTTTTTCATATATATTACACGGCCCAGAAAAAAATATTAGGTGATAAATGAAACCAAGAAAAACATACTCTGTGTGTTTAATTTATACTCACTATAATATTAAATTCTTTCGCACACTTCAAGAAAATTTTGGTGAGGAAAATATATACTGCCTTAGTTAAGTAAGTTTTTTTGTTTACTTGGGTGACTTGTATAACTATACGTAACTACATGTACATATTTAATATACAACTAGCTTCCCGTGATAGGCAGTTTGCTTGATATACCTCTGTTAATTCACTTATTTTATACTATTTAGTTGGTCATAAAATCTCTGCTTTTTCCAAAGGATCACATAAACGCATTTATTTATCTTGAGCCTGCTGCAAATACGATCACTCTTTCTTAGAATTACTCTCATAACTCCTAAGAAAAGAGAGCAACATAGAAGATCATTACCCTGCTGATACGGTGCTGGTTCAAACGGTGGAGCAGCTCCTCGAGGGTCCTGGTAATAAACCTCCGCCTGCTGTGCCGGGTACAACTGAGAACCTCGTGGTACCATCTGAAGTGGTTTGGTGACAGGCATCGGAGGCAAATCTGTCGGCCCCCTTGGAGGTATAGGATGTGGATTCACAGGTAAGGCAGAAATACTCTTAGGGACAGATTCTAGCCTAGAGGAGTAAGATTCTACAAGTCAAGTTAAAGGTCTCAAAAATACTTCTAATATACACAAATTGCCAAAAAAAAATTTTTTTAAAGCCTTAATTTAGGAAACTTTTTCCCCCAATAGTCCGTTCTTCTACAAATTTCATAAACTTTGATCTTAGTTCATTTATGCTAATTGTTTCTTAAAAATCACTAAAACAGGAAATAAAGAAAAAAAAGCGAAAAATGAAGTGGGTTTTTTGTTTGTTTTTTTAATTAAACTCTGATTATTTTTTCTTCCCTCTACTTTGTTTGTAAAGAAGAAACTTTAAATAACAGCTAGGAAAAATGACGTACAGGTCAGGAGGAGATCCAGGGGCGCTACTGCTCAGATGATCTATCTTTCCTGGCTTCAGACTAGAATCATAGGTAGCATCTGTCCCTCGTGGAATCAGCTGTGTTACTGTACTCCCTGCTGATACAATTCCATTTGGCAGAGCAGGGGTTTTTCTGCTAGGCAGATCCACTGCACCTTCATCTGGAAGGACAGCTGCTGAAGGCAGGCCCACCTCATTAAGTTGACCCAAAGAGGCACTCAGGGGTCTTCTGGGAACTAGGCGTTTATTCATTTTACGAAACCTACACAGAAAGCAAAGTCACACACCAAAACCCAAAATTATAAAAACAAAACCAAGAACTAAAATGTATTTGAGAAACAGATCAAAGGAAAAGATACTAAGAACATTACTTTCTAGAAATTCTCTTGAAACATCAGCCATAGCTATCAACTTGAAAATTTGTGTGTGTAGATACTACAAAATCTCAGGCAACACACTAAGTATAAAATTCCTTATAATGAGTATTTATAATATCACAGATCATACTAAGTAATATCTGCATTATAACTTACTTTTACTGTAATATCTATTTCTGAAACATTGGGAGGGGGTGGAAAAATCTTTAGGGGACAGTTTCTGAAATATCTTACTTTAGCTTTCCCTCATATGTCTTAGGATACAGTTAACCTATATTATAAATTAACAATAAAACAAAAAGCCAGTGTGCAGAGAAAAATTTACCATTTATTCCATTAAAAATTTTTTTTTTAAAGATTTTATTTAATTTTTTGACAGAGAGAGATCACAAGCAGGCAGAGGCAGGCAGAGAGGGAGAGAGGGAAGCAGGCTCTCCGCTGAGCAGAGAGCCTGATGCGGGACTCGATCACAGGACCCTGAGATCATGACCTGAGCCGAAGGCAGTGGCTTAACCCATTGAGCCACCCAGGTGCCCCTCCATTAAAATTTTTAAATTAAGAATAGTACTTTGGGGGCACCTGGGTGGCTCAGTGGGTTAAAGAATAGTACTTTGTATCTGATATGATTCCAAGATTCTAATGTTATGTGCGCCTACACAAAATTGAAATTATTTTAAAAGTGGGTGAATATAAACAATACAGAATAATGCCCAAATTTAGACAGACACTGGGGTATAAAAGGCATGTAGATTCTAAATCTAACCACAATAAAACTATTAAGCCATCCGAATTCAGTACCCTTGTTCCTCAACAGTGAAAGAAAATCTATTTACACCTGCTAGGATACTGAAAAAGTATCTCAGAAACAAACCCCCTTAAGAATAATGCTTTTTTCCCGAATATTTCCCATATTTGACAAACTTCAGAGGGGTGGAGAGGAGACAATACTCCTTAGGTGTAACCACTGTAAACAGTTTGGTACATAATCAGACAGATTTTTCCCTCTATACCCTGCCTTAAGATTAATATGTATGTAGACTATTATTAACAGAAATAGGGTCATATATGAGTAACTTCTCTTCTACTTTGTAACTTGGATATTCCTGTATGTTGGTACATTTTAGGTTGTTTCTAATTTTTTGCTATTAAAACAATGCAGTAACGGATACTTATGTATATGTACTTGTATCCTTGTGTGACTAACCAGAAGAGAATTTTAAGTCTAATGTATGCATATTAGAAATTGTTATAATGCTCTAAAACTATTGTAACTTCTAATGGTAATAAAAGAAATGGCCTTTTCCATTATTTCATCGAACACTAGGTAGTATCACAGTCTCTCTTAATTTGCTAGTTCAAAATGTCATTTTAAAAAAGATTTTACTTAGACAGGGAGCACACAACATACATGCATACGCATGCGTGGAGGGTGTTGGGGAGGGATTAGCAGACTCTGGCAGAGCACGGAGCCTGACAACCTTGCCCTTCCATCTCAGGACTCTGAAATCATGAACTGAGCGGAAACCAAGAGTCCTACTGCTTCATCGACTGAGCCATATGGGTGCCCCTGAAAATTTTGTTTTCATTTGTATTCAAACAATCAGTGAAGCTGACATTGTTTTACACTTTTTTTTTTTTTTTTTTAAGTATTCTTCTATGAATTGCCTATTTGTTCATGATCCCTGTATTTACTGGTTCTTCTTACAGATGTGTAGTAACTCATTTTATATTGGGGATGTCAGTCCTCATGTCCCTACCAATCTTTTATTTTTAATTGTGGTGTTTGGGCCACATCTTAGATTATTTTTATGTAATCATATTCATCAATCTTCTCTTTCATGGATGCTGGGTTGTCTTTCAAAAAGTCTTTCCTATTATAAGATTAAGTAACAACAGAAAATATCTCTAAGTACAGTTGCCTTCTTAAAGATTTAAATCTCTAAAGCATTTATAATTCATTTTGATATAAAGGTAGGAATTGAGTTCTAATTATTTTTCAAATGGATAGCAGTTGTTTCCATGTCATCTTCTTTGTTATTGATGAAATGCCACCTTCAGCACAAACGCTCAGTTCCTATTGTGTCTGGTATTCTTTCTAGATTTTCCATTGTATTTCATGGTTCTATCGGTTCCTATGCTAACACCACAGTCTTTGTGCACTGCACCTCATGATACACCTTAATAGTTGTTAGTCTAATCTGTTGAAACTTATTTTTTCAGAAATTTTCTGGCTATTTGTACATATTTCCTTTTCTCAGCGAGTGATTTTGTTAGGTCCTAACAATCTTCATGTTAATATTCTGAGATTTCACTGTAGTAATCTTACTACTACTAAATTTTGTCTTACTGTCAACCTGAATGAGACTGAATCTAACAGTTTACAAGTTGAGCATCATGTAATCATACTAGCTTTTGAGATACAATTATGCTGAGGAAGTGTCTATAACAGCTTTCTTCTATTAAATAATTTTGATCTATTATGAACATTTGATTCTAACCCTAAAGTAACTATAGTGTGTTATCTTTGCACTTCATGGTGTCTACTTTAATGTATTACTGAATTCTAATACTTGGGATTTTAAAACTATTAATATGTGAGGATGGATTGGTATTTTCTTCAATTGTCCTATCTTTGTCAAGTTTAGTGGCAATGTTACACTGGCTTTATAAAAAAATTAAAAGGTTTTCTTTTCTTTCTACTATGTGCTGGAAAATGTACCATCATTGGAATTATCTGATCTTTGAAATTTACAACAATCTGTGAAGTTACACCTGGCAATAAAATAATTTGGTGAACAGAACAAAGGGCAAATTTTTCAATTGGAAATACATTATTCAATTAGTTAAAATCAGTTAAAATTAATGAAAATTTTTAGAGTTTAATTTTTTTTTTGGTAGTGCAAATGACTCACTTCTATATTTAGTTTTCTATTTGTGGGCATAATATAATTAAAGCTGAAGAAACTGCCTTGGTTTTCTTTTTTAAAATATCTGTATTACTTTCTAAACTTTTCCCATTCAGTAAAGAGAATGTAGCTGCTCCTTTTCTGTTTCCTAACAGTGGCAAATTATTCTTAGTAACTCTACCTTATTTCATAACAAGTTATTAGAAGGTTGAGTTTAACAACTTTCACACTTACTTCTCCAGTTCCTCCTGTGAGTGTGCAAATGTACAGCTGGCCCCACGAGGGCATCCTCCTCTCTGCTTCATATCTCGACACATGTATGTTTTATATTTGCTATGCTGTGGAGGCTGAGACCAAAGTTAAAACATAAGACACTGATTCAAACTAACTCACACAATTATCTAGACTGCCCAGAGCAAAAGTGTTAGAAAGCCATTCTGTCTACAGTCTCAGAGTCCAAAAATAAATTAATTATAAAGAACGGGGTCCTGATTTTTTTATATGTTGGCATTAATTCTCAAACATGTAGCATCATATAACTCCTAGATTAAATCTCATGACAGCTTTATCATTTTCTTTCCAGGTTTATAATGGAAAAACAAACCACTGGAGTTTAGGGCTTTCCAATGTTTAATATGTGTTCTAATATTTGTTTTGGACAATGTGTAGTATTAGCTATATTTACAATTAGGTTTTCCTATGACACAACACAAGTCTACAGTGAGCTCTATAAATGAAAAATACTCTGTAACCAATTCTTGATATGCAGAAGAACTTATCAAGGACCTACAATATCTCTATAAGTACAAATGAAATTATTATTTTCTAGTATAAGAAAGGAGGATGGACTTGGGAGTTAACAAAGGTATCAAACACAATACTAAGCTAAAGGAAATTTGATTCATTTTATCACCTATCGATAGAACTTAAAAAGATTAATCTTATTGTTACGTTCTTCATGATGTCTAATAGAACATGGAGTTAAAGTTTTTAATATTTTATTTCTTATCATAAAGTCTGATCTATGCTTAGATTATTTAGGAAAAATGTATCCATATTATTCTACTCAGCAGGATAGTTTTTTAAAAGAAGATTTTTAAGTAATCTCTATACCCAATATGGGGGCTTGAACTCACAACCCTGAGATCAAGAGTCGCATGCTCTACCAAGTCAGCCAGGTGCCCCGCTACTCAGCAGGATAGTGAATGGAACTTAATGTTTCATGCCTCTCAAAGAAAAAAGAAATACTGAAAAACCTATTGTTAATATTTACCTGAACCAGATAAATTAATAACAAAGCTTTAATTTCACAAGCTTACTATGGCAAAATAAAAGATCTAGCGAACCTAACATAAATCCCTAAGAGCAAAATAAAATGAAAAACTGTAGCCATAACATTAGCTGTTATATTTTACTGCCATATACTTCAAAGTATTTGAAGAAAAATCTGGCCCACTTGCACAACAGACCTTATATGAATGAAAATGTTAAACTACTACTACAGAAGAAGCATTTACAAATATATGAATAGTACTGGACAGATACAGCATTAAAAAGTGATATATATTATCAAATTATAATGTAACAGTAACGAATGAGGATCATTTTATTTAACATAGAACCTTTAGCACAGAATCAAATGCTGCTGCACATCTAAAGTGAAAAATGACTCCAGTACAACTAACAGGATTATTTAATTCCATTGTTGCCAGATAAAATTACCACACTAATCCATTAAATTGGCTATAAACCATATTAAGCTAATTTATAGTTTCTATAGTCAGAGTCTCAAAATACTCATGTCATCTTGTTGGTTTTGTTTGTATCTGTCATAACACCCACAGTGGCTTACTTCTAAGTTTCCAACGTCCCCCTTACCTGCTGTTGATCTGCTCCCTTTTTGCTATGGTTCTGGATATAGTCTACTAGCCCATGTACCACAGTCCGCACAGCAACCAGCCCATTTTCTAGCTGCTCCCAAGTAGGAGGAGGAGCATCTACACAACAAATTAAAAAACATTTTTAAATTATGTTATTCAATATTTTGTCCAATATTAAACTAATAAAAGGGTTAGTGTCAGCCCTTCAGTGAAATCAAGTTAGGCTCCATACAGCTTTTCAGGTAATAACATATTCTCCTAAAAATCATTTTAAGGAATGGATTCTAAACTAAAGTAACTACAGGGACAGGGAACGTAACATAAATTAAGTAGGCCAGACAATAAATGGCAACCACCATTAGACACTTAGGGTTGGGAATGACAACAGAGAGATAACAGGCAGGGACTGTGCTGAACTGGAGAGTGCGGTCCTCATCTAAGGTAATGGTTACGATTCAACTTCAGCTGATTGCTGTTATGTGATGCTGCAAGGATGGCACTCCCGATATACCGCTGTTTCCCAGGGAAAACTAAAATTTGAGATTTTCATGTGAAATTATCCAGTTTTAAGTTTTACCTAAAAAATTTAGAATGTTGTGCAGACCAACACTGTGTGGACCAAACAAAATTTAACTGTGGACTAGCCAATTTGTAATGTCCATTTTGAAATTCTGCATAAATGATGTATTGGTAAACAGAATGTTTAAAGAAACTGAAAAGAGTCACTATATAAAGCAACTCTGCTATATCCTCTTCATTTAATATTTGTCTAGTGACAGTGCTATGATTTTTATAAAGGAAAAGTTAACCACAAATATGAAATGTTCTCTAGGAGAAAATATAAAAAGTGAGAACACCAATACAGAGATGACTTCCCACTGGAGACCCTCTGAAAGACTTCTAGGTGATGGCTGTGAATAAGGCTTTGAAGGACACATGGGAGTTTCATTTGAAAAAAAAAAAAAATGAAGATCTAGAAAAGGTGAAGAGAACAGTCATACAACAAAGTATTGTTGGGAACACCTACTAAGTCCCAGGTATTGTTCTAGTTGCTAGGGAAGGAACAGTGATCAAAACAAAAACCCATTATATCCAAGGAGAGGAGACACACAGTAAATAAGATAACCAAAATAAAACAATTTAGATAATGATGACTTGAATAAACAGAGCACAGAAAGGGGGTGGGACAGGTATGTATAAAATTTTAGACTGGGTGGCCTGAGAATGTCTCCTTGAGAAGGTTACATTTGATTAAAGACCTGAAAAAACGGGATGAGTGTGCCTTGTGGATACATGAGGACAAAAATGTTCTAGGGAAAAAGAATAAGTGGAAAGACCCTGATGTGGGAGTATGCCTGGCATGTTCCACAGAGATGAAACTGGAAAAGAGTGAGTTAGGTGGAAAAGAATAGAAAATAAGCTTAGAAAGAGGTAAGAACCCCAGATCATGTGAGGTCACGGGAAAGATTTTCACTTTTACTGAACAATGGAAAGCACTGGAGAATTCTTTAAGATTTCATTTATTTTTAGAGAGTGAGCAAGAGCGCACACACATGTGCGAGCAGGGCAAGGGGGAGAATCTGAAGCCAACTCCATGCTGAGTATGGAACCCAACACAGGGCTCAATCAGTTCTGGAGAATTTCTGAGCAGACTGCTAACAGGATCACTCTAGCTCCTATGCTAAAACCAGACTGAGAACAGGAGGTGATTCTGTAATCCCTGAAGAGAGTGAGGATGGTAGCAGTGAAGGTGATAAGCAGATGGATTCTACATGGACTTTAAAGGGAAGGACCTACGGGTATGCTGCTGGATCAGAGGTACCACACGTGAGAAAGAAGAGTTGAAGAGATCTCCAAGGTGTTTGGACTGAGGAAATAAAATGGAAGGTTGGAGTTGCCACTAAAAGGAAAGGAAGGTGGGGTGTGTGTTAAGGTACCTGGAACTCACTTTTAGACAGAATGTTTGAAATTATTTTTTTAATAAAGATTTTATTTATTTATTTGACAGAGAGAGAGAGATCACAAGTAGGCAGAGTAGCAGGCAGAAGGAGAGGGGGAAGCAGGCTCCCCGCTGAGCAGAGAGCCCAGTGCAGAGCCGGATCCCAGGACCCTGAGACCATGACCTGAGCCGAAGGCACTAAGCCACCCAAGTGCCCCCCACTTTTTTGAGATTTTTAAATTTATTTATTTGAGAGAGAGACAGAGAGAGCAAAAGCAAGGGAAGAGGCAGAAGGATGAGAGAAGTAGACTCCCTGCTGAGCAGGGAGCCCAATGTGGGGCTCCATCCCAGGACCCTGGGATCATGACCTGAGCCAAAGGCAGACGCTTAACGATCTAAGCCACTCAGGTGCCCCTAAGTTTGAAATTACTAGATATTCAAGTAGGCCTGCTGCATGCTGAACAAGGAGGTGGATATACAAAAGAATTCAGGAAGAAAGTATGGGCTGGATATACTTCATGTTTCACAGAATTTAAATCAATTGCAAAATACACCAATATTTTATGTGTCACCAAAATAAAAAGTGTTAATTAAATTACATGTCATTACTTATACAGATGCATCCCAATTTCAGAAATGATAAGATCGAAAGAAATGTGGGCTTCAGAACTGACGAAATATAGTAAATTTGTGAGTCATATAAATAATATTTAAAGTTATGAGACTAGACAATATTATCTAGGACATGGGTATAATAAGAAAAGAGATACATGTATTAAACTCTGGGAGCAATCCAAAAGTGAGAGGCTATGGAGATGAGAAATTAGCAAAGGAGGCTCAAAGGAGGGTCCCATAAAATGAGAAGGAAACTAGGAAAGTCAAGTGAAAAAAGCGTTAAGAGAATCAGAAAGTGAACAACAACATTAAATGCTGCTAACAGGTCAAACAAGTGAGAACCAAGAAGTGATGTCTGGAATTTACTTCATGGAAGTCACCTGTGACCTTGACAAAACAGTTTTCGTTGAACAACAGAGATAAATGCCTGACTGCAGTGAGTTCAGAGCATGTTTAAAAAAAAAAAAGGGAGAAAAGCAGTAGTGGGTGGATGGCAAATATTGTCCAAGTGGTTTATGTTGACAAGAGTAATAGGATGTCTATATGTCGACAGAAATACTCCAGTAGAGAAGACAACTTGATGATATAAGAAACAGAGGATACAGGAATGATATACTTGACAAGATGATATTAGGAACATGAGAAGGGGGAGAGGCCTTAGTGGAGAGGTACAGTTTATCCACTATTTCACAAGGATAGCAGCCCATACCGGCACAGCTATAGACAAAAAGGTTGGTGCTTGATGGGGTGGAAGTGCTCTTTTGATTGCTGAGAAAGAGCAAAGCATAATAGTGAAAAAAGAAAAATGACTGGGTTCTAGGACTATATTCGACCTGGTCGGATTTAAGCAATTTTGAGAGTAAAATTTTTTTGAAAGATTTGATTTATTTGAGAAAGAGAGAGAGTGCAAGCATACAAGCAAGGGTAGTAGCAGAGAGAGAGGAAGAAGAAGGCTCTTCACTGAGCAGGGAGCCCGATGGGGACTCGATCCCAGGACCCTGAGATCATGACCTGAACTGAAGACAGACGCTTAACTGACTGAGCTACCCAGGTACCCAAGTGACAGTAAATTCGATAAAGGTAGATTTAAAAAAAAAAAAAAAAAGAAAGAAAAAAATAGAGGGCCCTGAATGCCACTGTCAAGATTTCCAAACCTTATTCAATAAGCAATGGGGTGTCACTGAAAGTTTATGAGCACAGAAATAAGATCAGAGATGTGATTTATTTTGCAGCAGTATGTGGACTGAACTAAAAACAGAAATAAGAGTAGAGGAAAATGGAAGGCATCCGGTCTCAGGAAAAAGAATAAGGCCCTCACCAATGCAGTATTAACTGGCATGGGATAGAGGGATATTGTGAAAGAACAGGCAGATCCTGTTGTCCCAAACGGTATGTAGAGCGAGTAAAAGGAAAAGGTATGAGCTAAGACAAAAGACTTGGGTTTTAAGTGTAAATACCTCAGACAATGAGGTCATTTAACACAGAACACAGGAAGAAGAGCTGTATCAAGTGAAGAAGAATCCGCTTTGAAAAACAGAAGAGACTATGAGGAATCTCGGAAAGCATTTGGGAAATTCAATCTGGAGTGATGAAGAGATAACGATGATAGAGGTATCTGGGAGCCTATTTTCCCCAGAGAGTAACACCAGTGGTGGGAATGAATGACCATCATCAACAAAATGCAAAGGAAACAAAATTCCAAGAACACAACTGGCCTACTCCTTAGTGGGCAGGAGGGAAGAGTGGTCAAAATAAGACAGAAGCAGCATTTAGAGAAGTCAGAAGGAAACTATGAGAGTAGAGAAAGATACAATAACAAGAGAGTCCCTATATTGAGGAGCTGGTCGACAACATTATCAAATACTAAAGAGAAATCGAGTAATTTGAGGACTGAGAAGCCGTCTCTGGAATTTGAAATTGGGAAATTACTTGTGAAGGTCAGGAGCAGGAATAAAAACAGGGACAGCAGCAGAACACAAGCTAAAATATCTTTGATGTGAAAAATGAAGGTTGGGTGATTTTCAGGTCAAGGGGAAGGAGCAAGAAACGGATTGACAAAGTAAAGATACGCAAGAGAGGACACTTGATGAATGAGAAACATTATCATCACAGAGAGGGCAAAAAGTGGGACCAAGAAAAAGGCAACTAAGGACACAGAATATAGAAAAAAATTAGTGAACTTGTGTTTTGTCAAGACAGATGAGAACAGTAAATACAGCACAATTCTGTGATAATGAGAAAGAGAAAATGAAGGATCCCAGAGTGAATCTACTTCCCTGGTGAAGTGAGCAGTAAGTAAAAAGGTTTGAAGCAATAAAGATATAGATACAAGGTTGGGGCCAGAAACTTACACAGTGTCTAAAAGGTCTGGAAGAACTACTCTGGGAAATTCTCAGGGAATGTAACAAAAGGTAATTAAAAGAATCACTGAACAGCACTGAGGCACACATAGGACAGTCCATTAATTTCCCTTGGGGTTAATTTACCTGGACTAGGGTCAATGTTTGCCAATAGCTCCAAATGGGGTCTTAGTCGGTTCAAATTTGCTGGATCTCCAGTTCGCTGGAGAGCAATTGTTAGTTCCTGAACACTTTGTGCAAAAGAGGCTGGGGTCTGCAACTTAAAAAAGATAAATATTAACTTTCCAAAAGCCAGCTAATCCTTTTAAAGTAAAAACTATGTGTAATATTGCAATCATTTTTGCAACTTACTACATTTAATTTTATCCTCCCATACATTCCAGGCTTTGGCCAGACTGGATTACTGGTGCCTGAGCAAACCCTACACTCCCCTGCATTCACAGCTTGGCAGACTATAAACTCTCTTCCCTCTGATGGCACAATCCTCAAATGTGTCTGACCCTTTCTCAATTCCTCAATTTGGAAGTATACTCTTTCCATCTTATGTTCTTAGAGCACTGTATTAGTTTGGCTCTTGGGAGTGCTTCCAGAGAATTGAAATTTGGAGTCTAGAGAGAACTCTATACAATACCAAAAACAATGAAACTGAACTCAGTCAAACTGAGCTTGAGTTCAAGTTCTGTTCGAGACCAAAAATCACCACACCGGACACAGACAGCCTTTACGGACTCACTCGGAAGTCCATCTGTGATACGGACTAAAAAATTTCCAAAGTCCACTCCAACTCGAAAACAATCTTATAATGGCTTGGGATTCTTGGAAGTTATATGGCTGTGTATTTTCCTCAAGCTTAATTAGTGACACACATTCTTACATTAACTCCCCTGAGAGGCCCTATATATAGGACTTTGAATGGGGGAAATTGATTAGGCTATAGTAACTTACTTGGAAACATTTAGCTCTCTATGCCATTTACTAACAAAGATGAGACTTTTGCTCCCCTAAAAGGTCACTTTAAAAGGTAATTTTTTTTTAAAAAGCATACATTTTAAAAAACATGAAAAATAACCATTCAAATGCTAACATGCCTTTATTCAATTTTTTCATCTTTGCATGCATGTTTTTTACAAATTTATAATTTATAAACTTAGTTTTGGCTACCATTAATATTTTAACAAAAGCATTTAAAAAAAATTTTTATTTATTTGACAGACAGAGATCACAGGTAGGCAGAGAGGCAGGCAGAGAAAGATGAAGGGAAGCAGGCTCCCTGCTGAGCAGAGAGCCCGATGCAGGGCTCAATCCCAGGACCCTGGGATCATGACCTGAGCCGAAGGCAGAGGCTTTAACCCACTGAGCCACACAGACACCCCAACAAAAGCATTTTTCTATTGCTAACCACTTTTATTAGGAAATACTTCAAAGTGTCTAATAAAACGACAACACCCATGTATCCTCACTGACAATACAAATATTTCACTTTTTTTTTTTAAAGAAACTGAATGTTATTTATCAGCTGAAGAGAGTATCTGTCTTGAAATAACTAATTTTAATGGCCATATAACCGTGTTCTGACCAGAAAGGTAATTTCTTTAACCATCTGCTTATTTTCTACTTTATAAATAATGTAGCAATTGATGCTTTTGAGGCTCGATGCCAGGACCCTGAGATCATGACCTGAGCTGAAGGCAGAGGCTTAACCCACTGAGTCACCCTGGTGCCCCTGTAATGTCAGTTTTAAATGTGTATTTAATTATTACTGGAGCTGAATTCTATTCTATCAGTTACATATGTTTCTTCTTTGTGAACTGGTAATTCATGCTTATCCATTAATTTACTATGATTAATGATTTTCATTATCACTTTTAATAAATTCTCTGTAAGGTCCAACACAGTGGCAATATGTGTAGAAGCAATATAGTAGTAGCCACTAGCAATATGTGGCTATTTATGTTAAAATTAATAAAATAAAATAAAAATGTAGCTCTTGAGTTGCACAGTCACATTCTGGGGGCTAAACAGCCATGGGTGGCTAGTGATCACCACATTAGACAGTATTCGTTACCACAGGAAGTTATACCGCTCTAGATAATAAGATGCCGCATACACTGTGAAGTCTGTTTATCAGTTTGTTGTAAGATCTCTGGATAGTAAATTCAAACTATTGCTCATGATGTGAGGATACTGTTACAAGATAAACTACATAGTCTAGTTCACACAAAAAGGTCAACCTCCTTTTAGAATCTTTTTTTTTTTTTTTAAGATTTTATTTATTTATTTGACAGAGAGTGAGATCACAAGTAGGCAGAGAGGCAGGCAGAGAGAGAGAGGGAGAAGCAGGCTCCCCGCTGAGCAGAGAGCCCGACGTGGGGCTCGATCCCAGGACCCTGGGATCACGACCTGAGCCGAAGGCAGAGGCTCTAACCCACTGAGCCACCCAGGCTCCCCCTCCTTTTAGAATCTTTATAAAACCCAGCCAAGTTTCTCTTCAGAGGTAGAAAGTTACTCTTTTAAGAGACCATTAATACATTATACATTATACATTTCAATACATTATAATCAGTCAGTTGCATAATTTCAGACCTAGGAGTTGCAGGTAAAGTTTGAGCAAAGATATCTAGAAAAGATTTATAGGACAGAAGAAGTAATATACATTATACTGAAAATTATGTAACAAGCATAGAAAACCATTTCCTTTGACATCAATACACTATTCATTCAAATAATCCTATCTTGGGAATAACAAGAAGTGACAGAATAGTCTGGAAAGATCTGGTGGTTAAGAACATGGATTCTAGACCAGTATACCCAACTTCAAATCCAGCCCTGTCACGGATTACCTATGCCATCCTGGAGAAATGTACTTAATCTACCTCCCTGGGACAGCGCAGGGTTATTGAAAGGATTAAATGGGTTATTTAAAACGAGGCGCCAGTGAACTCTCAATAAGTGTTAAATAGTATTATATTTGATCTACCCTTACATCTTGATCTTATTTCTTTAAATTAAATGTGGGTAGACTCTAAAGTATAATCATCTCGCTGGTTTTAAGTATTTAAGGTAAAATAGTAAAAGTTAATGCTATTATAACATATGTATTTACATGGTGCTTTAAGACTTTTTTTATACTTTTGTATATTTCATGTTGAATTACAACAAAAACAATTACAGGATTTACCCTAGTTTTAACAGAATTAAATACAGCACTTAGAGCCAGCAACAATGGAGCCTGATCATGTGTACTCTGGTGATCTTCTTATCATAACAAAGAGATAAAGTAAAAATAAGTTTACTGAAAATCTGATCAATCCTAGAATGATTGGTAACTTATGTGAAATTACTGTTGCTAAGAATCATAAGAAACCCTAATGTATACATTCTCCAGACGATTGAATGGCTGTTACAGGAGGACAATAAAGGCATTTAGAAGATGGGTTTAACTGGGCGCCTGGGTGGCTCAGTGGGTTAAGCCGCTGCCTTTGGCTCAGGTCATTATCAGGTCCTGGGATTGAGGCCCGCATCGGGCTCTCTGCTCAGCGGGGAGCCTGCTTTCTCCTCTCTCTCTATGCCTGCCTCTCTGCCTACTTGTGATCTCTCTCTCTCTGTTTCAAATAAATAAATAAAATCTTTATAAAAAAAAAAAGATGGGTTTAATTAACACAATGATGAAAACTCAGGGAACAAAACAAGAAGGGAGAGAGGCAACAATAACAGAGATGGAAGACTCTCAAAAGAATACTAGAGTGTGCTGGATGACCTATTATAAGACTAGTCAAATCTTATATGAATGATGTCATTATACACTAATTATATAAACAAACTGGTATTACTATGTGACTATGTGACTAGCTATGATACTCAGCTACAGATAAGTAATTTATAAGAGCCTGACATACACTATTCACTTTAACATACATTCATTAAATAAATTACTAAATCATGAATTACCTAAACTCCAATATTAGTCCAAGAAGTAAGGAACAAAAAAGGGTCTACCTTGTCAATAATTGA
Organism: Enhydra lutris kenyoni; assembly: GCF_002288905.1. Taxonomy (NCBI): domain Eukaryota; kingdom Metazoa; phylum Chordata; class Mammalia; order Carnivora; family Mustelidae; genus Enhydra; species Enhydra lutris. The sequence continues at coordinate 28,250,394 of NW_019154108.1, read as the reverse complement.
CTGCATATGAGACTTGTGAGTCTGGTCTCCATAAAGTAAAGAGGACCATTGGTCTGGTGCAATTCGTAAGCCTGCTTCCATAGCAATTTGCACTATCTGGGAGTCATGTTCTCGCCGCAGAGCTTCGTAGGTTCTAAATTCTTCCTTTAGTTGCATCAAAGAAGAGTCTTCATCACGCTTGGTGACCTAGTAAGACACACAACAATCTCATGAGTCAGGTAAGAAAGAAAATGAGTTTATAAGAGCACATATACAGAACAGATCATTTTTAATATAACAAATTTCTTTTTTTTAAGCTTTTATTTATTTGTCAGAGAGAGAGAGAGAGAGAGCACAGGCAGGCAGAGGGAGAAGCAGGCTCCCTGCTGAGCAAGGAGCCCAATGGTGGGACTCCATCCCAGGACTCTGGGATCATGACCTGAGCCAAAGGCAGCCACTTAACTGACTAAGCCACCAGGTGTCCCTATAACAAATTTCTTTTAATAACAATAACAAGATTAAAATGGAACACACAGTTTTGCCTGTAAAACATTTCCCCCTTTAAAGACATCAAAATCTTGCAAACAGGTCTTATGGAAAGAATGAATATGTGCTAGAGCAAAATCCCTAGACTGGATAGACTTTAACACATACAGAGATGTGCAGATACCCATTTTTGAAAAGAAGAAAAATACTCGAGGCACCTGTCTGGCTCAGCCAGTATAGCATGTGACTCTTGGTCTCAAGGCATGAATTCAAGCCCCACATTGGATATGGAGTCTATTTCTTTTTATATACATACATAGGTTATGTGTATACACATACACACACAGCAAGGACTTTAAAAGAGGGAAAATGTGCAATTATTCTGAAAAAGACAATTAACAACAACAATGTATGTTTCTTCTTCATAACTGTGGATTATCAAACTTGGGCTTGCCTGGCATTGAGTTGGCTGACAACCTAAGTGAAAGTGTCATTCAGATGCTGGTATGATTCTAAAGATGATTAATCTGTACTTAGCTTAATATTCCACAGAGTTTTGCAGGCTCGGCCACCATCAGAAAGTGTAAAGTAATAATAACAATGATAATATCTTTTAGTAATTAAAATGATTAACCCTTATTGAGCCCTTAGTATGCTCTATTATTGTGTTAACTTATTAACCATCATATTGACATGTTAACTCATTTACTTCTCTAAACTTGTTGAGGTAGGTACTATTGTTATTTTTGCTATATCGCTACATTTTGAATCAAGCTGGATTTGGGCCAAAGGCTCAAGAAATCAAAGTCGAATAATATTTTTTAAAAGACTTTATTTATGTGAGATAGAGTAAGAGAGAGTGTGCATGGGAGAGAGAGAGAGAGAGAAAGCACATGAGCGGGTTGGGGGGGCAGGAGGGAGAGGGAGAAAAAGGAAGGCTCTCCACTGAGCAGGGAGCCCGACTCAGGGTTAAATCCCAGAACCCCGGGATCACGATTTGAGCCAACTCAAATTAACCAACTGAGCCACCCAGGAACCCCCAAAGCAAAATAATTAATTCTACTCCAGGATCACCTGTATCCTAACATACTTCAGAATATATTTTTACCTTGTTAACCTTTTATTCCCACAAGGACTCAAATTCCTCTAGCAGAAAATTCCCATTTTTTTTCTTCCACCAAAGAAAACTAGAGCAAGACTTCTAGGTCATCCTGATTATTTTTTTTTCAAAGATTTTATTTATTTATTTGAGAGAGAGAGAGATCACAAGTAGGCAGAGAGGCAGGCAGAGAGAGAGAGAGAGGGAAGCAGGCTCCCTGCTGAGCAGAGAGCCCGATGTGGGGCTTGATCCCAGGACCCCGAGATCATGACCTGAGCCAAAGGCAGCGGCTTAACCCACTGAGCCACCCAGGCACCCCTGATTATATTTTTAAATGTATTCCATTCTTATTACAAGAAGGCCTAACTTAAATTTTGTTAGGCAAATCCATAAAAGACCAAATAGATTAAAAAAAAAAAATCAAGGGGCGCCTGGGTGGCTCAGTGGGTTAAACCTCTGCCTTCGGATCAGGTCATGATCTCAGGGTCCTGGGATCGAGCCCCACATCGGGCTCTATGCTCAGCGGAGTGCCTGCTTCCTCCTCCCTCTCTCTCTCCCTGCCTCTCTGCCTACTTGTGATCTCTGTCAAATAAATAAATAAAATCTTCAAAACAAAAAAAATCAAGAACTAGAGTAACAAAAACAAAATATATTTTGCCATCATTTAAAGGCAAGTCAAAAGACCAAATGCATATGTGGATGTATAAAAACATCCTCTCAATACAGGCTAAACCTTATTAAAATGTAAAATGTCTTCCATATGATATACTAGGGTTCCCTGGCCTTGGTTTTCAAAACTGTCTTTTAACTAAAAACAGTCAAAGATTTCTAAGAGATGCATGTCAACAGTAAGTCCTGGAACTATACTGTACTAAGGAAGACCAGAATTATCCCTGCCTGAAAAGGTTTTTCTTTAAAGATTTTATTTATTTATTTATTATGACCTGAGCCGAAGGTACATGCTTAAGGACTGAGCCACCAGGCACCCCTGAAAAAGTAAACGGAAATAAAAGAGATGCTAAAAGGATGCAGTTAGAACACAGCTATACGGACACACACAGTTACAAGGAAGAATGGAAGATGTGAGCTCCATCGATGTGAGTTCCACAAATTAAATTAAACAGGTATTGGGAGATACTTAACAGAAACTCTGCCATAGTAAACAAAATTTAGGGTATGGACCTATTGCGATAAGAGAAGATAAGTCTTCTCATGATGGAGACTGTGGCACGTATTACCAGCAAGAGAAGAAAGCAGGTAGACAATGAAATAAAGGGAAAGAATCACGACCCAAATGAAAAATAATTGGATTTTTAGAAATTTCCAATCTCTTTTCAATTACTATTAATGCTTTTAATTAGGATTGAGAGGTTCACTGTGGGTGTTCTGGGGCTTTTGGACCCCTTATTATTCTTCACAGGGGAAGGACAGATTTCCTTTTCTTTCATTTTTTAAGCTTGCAATATTGTGTCTGTGCTGTTATTACAGAACAAAGAACTTTGGAAGCAGACAGACATTCTGAAGTGTACTGCACATAACACTGTACAATCATGTTATTATAATAATTACAACCAATGTGAGTTATTTGGGGACAATCTGAACTAGTTGGGAGTTATTTTGGCTAGAGTTTCTAATAGTCCCAGAGGCACCTATGGCCAAAAACAGGGTTGGGTACAGACCTGGAGTGCACACATCATTTTCAGTACATATATAATTTGACTCTAGAAAGAAAAATAATGTGGGCATTTAGTCAGAGCTTTAAAAAATTTTTTAAATTAAACTGGCACGCTTTCCGGGCGCCTAGTTAAGTGTCTGCCTTCGGCTCATGTCATGATCCCAGGGTCTTGGGGTAGAGCTCCAGGTGGGGCTCTCTGCTCAGGAGGGAGGGAGCCTGCTTCTCCCCCTCTCTCTCTGCCTGCCACTCCTTCTGCTTGTACTCTCTTTCTGTGTCAAATAAATAAATAAAATCTTAAAAAATATATAAATAATTTTGTAATTTATGAATGTTTTATTAACTTACAAAACATATATTTATGATATATATTGTTATTTACATATTTATAATATATAACAATATTATTTCTATCATTACAATTATGTAATTCATAAAATTTATGTAATATATAAATAATAAATATATAAACTATTTTATGTTTGTATATAAAATATAGTGTTTATAAAAATAAATGTTTTCCTGTTGATTTTGTAAACCATGCTTTCTCAGGAAATGAGAAAATAAACTACAGCAGACTGTAGGATTTTTTAGTTTGAGTGTCAGATGAGGGGACATGGTGACCAGGAAAGGATATCCTTACAGTCTGTATGAATTAAAAAATTTTTAGTGGCTTGCCTCTCTGGTCCATGAAGTACTAGTTATATGTGTGACAGAAGCAAGAAGCCTTCACATTAAGAAGTCAGGAAAACAGGATGAATGATAAATGCTACACAGGGAGCACTGATTGTCTAAAGCAGTGCTGATTCAATTTGGGATACAAAAGAGTATGTCCAGGGGCGCCTGGGTGGCTCAGTGGGTTAATCCCCTGCCTTCGGCTCAGGTCATGATCCTGGGGTCCTGGGATGGAGCCCCACATTGGGCTCTCTGCTCAGCAGGGAGCCTGCTTCTCCTCGCTCTCTGCCTGCTTGTGATCTCTGTCAAATAAATAAAATCTTAAAAAAAAAAAAAAAAAAAGAGTATGTCCAGCCTTACTATATATACTGAAAATGAAATGACAAATGAACTCCAGTACTGTACATTTGGAATTACAGCAGGAGCAAAGAGCAAAATGAAACTTCTTGCTTCAATTACTCTCTTTTCAGACCAATTCTGCATATAGCCTTGGTGGAACAATGACACACAGCTTATTAGCCTCTTCAAATATAAAAATCTATAAACCTCAGTTTGATCCATATGTGGATCAAATTATTGTTGTTCAGTATCTAATATACAAAATTTAATATAATAGGGGTGCCTGGGTGGCTCAGTGGGTTAAAGCCTCTGCCTTCGGCTCAGGTCATGATCTCAGGGTCCTGGGATCGAGCCCTGCATCGGGCTCTCTGCTCAGCAGGGAGCCTGCTTCCACCTCTCTCTCTCTCTGCCGGACTCTCTGCCTACTTGTGATCTCTCTCTGTCAAATAAATAAATAAAATCTTAAAAAAAAATTTAATATAATAAGATTTAACTTTAATAGGACACCACCTACCTTCCTTTTATTTATTTATTTATTTTTAACATTTTTCAAAACAAAAAATCTTTAAATTTTCTTAGGGGCAACTTTATTAAACTCAAAAGTTTTACTACTAGGGCACATGGGTGGCTCAGTGGGTTAAAACCTCTGCCTTCAGCTCAGGTCATGATCTCAGGGTCCTGGGATCGAGCCCTGCATCAGGGTCTCTGCTTAGCAGGGAGCCTGCTTCCCTTCCTCTCTCTCTCTGCCTGTCTCTCTGCCTACTTGTGATCTCTGTCAAATAAATAAAATATTAAAAAAGAAGTTTTACTACTTAAGTTTGGGAAAAAGATAATGTCTCCTTTTAAGCTGAAATATAACCTTAGTTCATACCTTGAAGCAGGAAGCTCTATAAAGGAGCTGAACAACATGCCCAATGCTAGTTTTAGAGGCCTGAGGAAACCGCGGCTCCAACCTTTGCACCACAAAGAGAACCAAGACTTTCCTTGACAGAGCAGAACCATCTTCCAAGGCCAGGAGAACCAGCTTTAGAGCTTCCTCCTGCATTGCTAGGGAAAGTTAGGCAAAACCAAAATTTATCATGTATAAAGATAAGATAAATTTATTTATTAGAAGGGCAATATTTAACAATTTCTGCAGGTACCACCCCATGGGCAACACAACACTGTAATACATAGTCACAGTTACACTTTCTAACCATTTTGGGGCAATTTTATATTATACTCTGCATATTTTATTTAAGAAAGCAGATAAAAAAATTTTCTATCAAATTGAAAACTTTTGACACTGAGAAATGTTTTACATGCTCTAAAATACTGACATGGAATTACCCAAGCCATGACTGTCAAGTGGAATATTTCTTGGTAATAACAGAATATTAGAAAAACTAGCCTTTGTATATCACATTTATAGTTCTTAACACCATACTTTTAGAATTATGAGTAAATATCAAACTTTCATCACATACCTGGTCCAAGGAACTGGCAGCCCCTAGCCCTGACTGCTGCCCAAAGATTAGAGGAGAGTTGCTGAGGATTCTGGTGCTGAAGAATGAGCTCTGTAACTGTTCGTTCACCTAAAGATCGGGCTGCTCTCATAGCACGAATCCTGCCTTCTTCTTCCACTAGTTGGCAGTGGACCAGAGTCACCAGCTTCCTCTGCATTGGGCGACTCAGAACACTCTGAGTAGTGCTATTCAGACCCACTCCTTTAAGAGAGTAAAAAGTTATTTCTAGGTTTACAATGCAATTTTAGAGTCCAGAAAAACTTCCTCTGATGGGCTAACTGACTTATGCATACATGAATAGTTCCCAGTTCTACTGTAATGTTTAAAATAAGTAATAGATAAAATTTTCATAAAGCTTAGTTTGCATTTTAAAAGTATACAAAAGCTATTATCTCACGTAAATATAACACTCATTACAACATTAAATATATCATTATTCATCATAACCATGGAGGGAAAAGGGGAAAAGGCCAGATATTAAGACTCAAATCTTGAGGTCATAACAGTTCTGGCATTTTACTTCGTAATGGTTAATTTTACCTTCCTAATGAAATAACAAGCCATAATGGCAAGGCAGTAAGAGCAACTTCCAATTTTATTTCATTCCCTATGGCACACCATATAAAACTGAATACAGACAATCCAGAGTTGTCAAATGATGGAGAGCTCTTCTGAAACCACATTCACTTATATTTGCAACTCATTCAAATGTTTCCAACATCACATAAACTCTGAAGTCACCTATTTAATGTGATTTGTAATGATATTATTTAGTGTTTGTGGATTTGATTTACAACAAATAAGTAAATTTCATTAGCATTCACTTATAGCCCACAATTTTTAAAAAAGATTTATTTATGGAGAGTCTGGGTGGCTCAGTCAGTTAAGTATCTGCCTTCAGTTCAGGTCATGATCCCAGGGTAATGGGATCCAGCACCGTGTTGGGCTCCTTGCCCATCAGGGAGCCGGCTTCTCCCTGTCCTCTCTGCTTGTACTCTCTCCTGCTATTTCTGTCACTCTCTCTCAAATAAATAAATAAAATCTTTAAAATACATAAATAAACAAACAAACAAATAATTAAAATAAAAGATTTACTTTAGAGAGGAGGGAGAGGGACAGAGGGAGAGAGAAACTCAAGAAAACTCTGAGCTGAGCACAGAGTTTGGCATGGGGCTCAATCTCATGACCTTGAGATCATGACCTGAGCTGAAACCGAGAGGCAGACACTTAACTGACTGCGCCCTCCAGGCACCCCTACAATTTTTATGATAATAAAAACATCTTTAATGAACATGTTTAGCATGGATAGCTGTATCCGATTTACCTCTAGCACTGCTGAGTGGTTTCAGGTACAATGCTAATTCTTCTACACATTTCTTGGCTTCCTCATAATGCTTTGTATCTTCAACCCCACTACACAAAGTAATGGGTTGCTGCTCAGGGACCTTCAGAAGAAATGGTCTGTATGAGTACTCATTGTTTTATTGAGTATATTTTATGCACTGCTACTCTGTGGTAACATCAAAGCGCCTACTAAATTTATTGAATTCTTCCAAAGGCCTTTTCTATACTAATACACAAAATTCAATGCATTGTTTTGGTTTTGTAATAGCTTTACTGAAATATAATTTGTACACCATATAAGCCACCCATTTAAGATATACAATTCAATGGTTTTTAGTATATTCAGAACTGTGCAACCATAACCACAATTTTAGAACATTTTCATCATCCCTCCAAAGAAGACCATACTCTTTTGTCTCCCCTTTCATATTTCCTCCCAACTCCCCACCAACCTTAGGAAAACAATGATCTATTTTCTGACTCTCTGGAGTTGCCTACTTTGGACATTTCACATTAACAGAAATCAAAGAACCATATATAGTTACTTCCAAAGTGGCTACACTATCTTTTATTCTCACCAGCAATCAATGAGTTCTGTTGCTACACAGCCTCACCAGCACTTGGCATTGTGTTCTGGATTTAGCTATTCTAATTGGTATGTAGCATAATCTTGTTGTCTTAATTTGCAATTCCTTAATGACAAATGATATTGAGCAACTTTTCATTGTTCATTTACCATCTGCATATCCTCTTTGATGAGGTATTTATTCAGATCTTTCCCCATTTTAACATTATGTCCTTTTTATTACTGAGTTATAGGAGTCTTTTATTTATTTATTTATTTATTTATTACATAAGAAGTTGCAGGGGAATTTATTAGCACATCTGAATCCGGAAAAAAAAAAAAAAAGGTTATAGACTTACAAGGCTAAGCTGCAAGTAGGGAGCAGAAGGGAGAAAAACTTCAGTTGCTATTAGTTTTTATTCCAAACTGCATCAGTTCATTAGAAACAAATAGTTTATAAAGGACTTAGTCCATAACTTTAAGAGTCTTTTATATATCCTAGACACGACTTTCTTTCAGATATATGAGTTACAATTATTTTCTCCCATTCTGAGAGTTGGGTCTTTCACTCCCTGATGGTCCTTTGAAGCACAAAGTTCTAAGTCTTGATTTATTTCAATTTACCCCTTTATTCCTTGTGTTTTTCATCATGTCCAATCTTAAAAACAAAAACAAACAAATTAAAAAAACCCACCCACTGCCTACTCCAAGATCATTAAGATTTATGAGTTCTGCGGTTTTAGCTTTTACATTTAGCCTTTGGTTCATTCTGAATTCGTTTTTGTATTTGGTGTGAGGCAGGGGTCCAAATTCATTCTTTTGCATTTGGATATCCAGTTTTCCCAGCACCATTTGCTGGAAAAACTGTCCTTTTCTCACTGAATGGTCTTGGAAATGTTGTCAAAAATCATTTCATATGCGTGGGTTTATTTCTGGGCTCTGTTCTATTCCACTGAACTAAATGTGTCTTTATACCAGTATCACACTGTCTTGATCACTGTAGCTTTACGGTTTCAAAATGTGGAGTCTGAATCCTCCAACTTTGTCCTTTTTCAAGATTGTTTTAACTATTTGTGGTCCCTTCTAATGCCATAGGAGTTTTAGGATTGGCTTTTTGTTGCTGTTGTTTCTGCAAAAAGGAAAACCATCACTGGGGGTTTGATAGAGCTGGCATTGAATTTGTAGATGGTTTTGGGTAGTACTATGATCTTAACAATATTAATTCTGCCAATCCATGAACAATGTCTATTTATTTATGTCTTCTTTAAATTTCTTTCAGCAACATTTTGTAGCTTTTCACTGTACAAGTCTTTCTCCCCCTTTGCTAAATTTATTCCTAAGTATTTTATTATCTGATGCTAGTGTAAGCCGATTCAATTTCTCAATTTCCTTTTGGATTGTTCATTGCTAGTGTATAAAAATACAACTAATGTGTTGACTTTGTATCCTGCAACTTTGCCTAATTCATTTATGAACTCTAACAGCTTTCTAATGGAAATCTTTAGAGTTAAAATTGTGACTACTATATATTGAAATGCCCTGTCCTTGTTCCTCAAAATGTTAATAATAGAACCACCCTACGATCCAGCAATTGCATTATTAGTTATTTACCCACAGGATATAAAAATACAGATTCGAAGGGATACATACACTCCCATGTTTTACAGCAGCACTATCAACAATAGCCAAACTATGGAGAGAGCCCAAATGTCCATCAACTGATGAACGGATAAAGAAGACGTGGTGTATATCTACAATGGAATATTACTCAGCCATCAAAAAGAATGAGATCTTGTTGTTTGCAATGACATGGATGGAGCTAGAACATATTATGCTAAGAGAAATAAATCAGGCAGAGAAAAATACCATATGATCTCACTCATATGTAGAATTTAAGAAAGAACACAAATGAACAAATGAGCACACAGAAAGGGGAAAAGAAAAAAGGAAAGAGGGAAACAAACCATAAGAGACTCTTAATGATAGAGAACAAACTGAGGGCAGACAGAGGGACATGGGTTGGAGATGGGCTAGATGGGTGATGGACATTAAGCAGGGTACTTGTTATGAGCAGTGAGTGTTGTAAACAAGTGATGAATCACTGAATTCTATTCCAGAAACCAGTATTGTACTGTATGTTAACGACCTAAAATTAAAATAAATAAATAAATAAAATGCCCCATCCTCAAATATAAACATTAGTTGTTTCAGTTAAGATATAACAAGGTCTTACTCATCTTGTAGAAAGAGTTAGTTCATCTTTAGACAATTTTATGAAAAAAAAAACAAAACAAAACAAAAGCAAGCCTTGGTTATTTGCTATTAAAATAGTATATTTTTAAAATTATTACTCTTAATAAGTCTATTTTTTAAATGTTTCCGAACTATCGTATGGGATTTTCAAAATAAAAAGAAATGATTATAAAATGAAAAATTAAGTGCAAGAAGCAAAAGGAACTATTGCACTTCCCCTTTTGACAAATATTTTGTAGTGTTGTTGGTGACATCACAAAAGAGGTTTATAAATAAGTTTTCCTTTTGAACAAGTTATTCTAGAACTGCTCTCTTCATCTCCAACATACATAATATCAACCTTTCGTACATTTTAGCAGCTGATCTAGCAAGACTGATCTAGAGAACATCAATGTGGCCAGATCCAAAGTTCTAGTATATTTATTCAAAAAATGATTTTTGGTAAATATATGGCATTTCAGACTCACACTCTGCACATTTAGTAAAGGATTACTTAAATAAATCATATCTAGCTTTCAACAACCCACCTCCCTTGGCTTTGTGACATCTTCTGAAGATACTACTGATCCCTAAATCTGAGAATAAGGACATTAAATTTTAGAGTATTACCATTAGAACTGCTAGACTAACTTTAACATTTAGATACCTAGGAATATTTGCTTCTCCTCTAGAAATATGGTTCCCAATACACTCTAGAGTTCTTGTCGCCGTCTTCATCTTTCATTTCAGCTAGTGTCTACTATGGACAACTGTCTGAAGTAGCTTCACTTTTCCTATTAAGTAAAATGCAATGGTTTTATGAGTAGTATTTTCCTCAATATTAAGAGGTCTCTGTGACTTGTCCTCTTAGGTCTCTCTAATGATCTGAACAGCTGAGACTGCTGAGAAAGGCTGACCACCAGATTAAGTGACTGTTCTGTGCTATGACCGAGGAACACTGCACTCCCACGATGTATCTCCCAACACACTGAAATAAAGGATTTGCACAGTACCAATGAAATTTTCTGTCTTTTTTGGTAGTAGGCAATGTTGTCCAATTTTAATTCAATTTTCCCTTAGGAGAAAAACACACTCAGAAATTGAACAGTAAGTGACCCATCTCACCTGAGCACCCACCAGCTGCAGCAATGCTGAGTTCACGGGGAGGAGCTCAATGTCTGTATTGATAGTGGTCTGGTCAAATGGGCAAGCCTTGCGGTGGAGTTTATTCAGGCACATCTTGCAGACAGTATGGCCACAACCCAAACTGATGGGCTTTCGAATTGTTTCATCGAAAGTCTGAGTGCAAATTGGGCAGGAGAGGAAATCCGTCCACTGTGGAGCTTGTACAGGCATTGTTACTGGAGTTACAATTCACTAACACACACACACACAGAGAAAATAATCTAAAGCAAAGATTCCACTGGAATCAAAATCTTTGAAAAAAGTTTTTTTTTTTTTTTTAATATCTTCTGTAGATACAGTCAGCACATAGTGTGAAATATAACCTGGAAAACAAAAAAGAGAGAGAGAGAGAGAGAAATCAGTGTGTCTTCCTTTTCAATTAAACCATGCATTCACTCTACTACCTACAACATTTTAAACCACACTGTTATCACTATAGTACATTGTTTTGCACTTCTATAGAATCAGAGCCATAACAAAACATCTAGTTTTATCCCCTGACTGTAGAGATGGGGAGTGGACCCCAGACAAAAAATTACTTGCTCAAGATAACAAATGAAGTTAGTAATAAAGTTAGATCCAGTATCCACATCTCTGAAGTTTACTGAAGTCTATGATTATACAGAAGAATTAGCCTTTTTTTCCTTTTTTTAAGATTTTATTTACTTGTCAGAGAGAGAGAGTGAGAGTGTGAGCACAAGCAGAGAGAACAGCAGGCAGAGGGAGAAGCAGGCTCCCTGCTGAGGAGGGAGCCTGAAGTGGGACTCCATCAAAGGACCCCAGGATCAGGACCTGAGCAAAAGGCAACCGCTTAACTGACTGAGCCACTGAGACGTCCTAGAATTAGCCTTTTTAAGGTGGTTAATAATACTATTTCTTGATGTGAACGCCAGTTACATCTATCTGTTCAGCTGTGAAACTTTATCAAGCTGTACACTGATGATATGTACACTTCTGTACATGTTACACCTCAATAAAGAGTTTTAAAAAATTGGCATAAAGCAAAAACCACCTTAAAATATTTTATCATCAAATTGGGTATGGGTAGGGTGCCTGGGTGGCTCAGTTGGTTGGGCATCTGCCTTCAGCTCAGGTCATGATCTTAAGAGTCCTGGGATTGAGGCCCCAATCAGGCTCCCTGCTTGGCGGGGAGCCTACTTCTCCCTCTCCTCCCTGCTCTTCCTTTCTCTAGCTATCTCTGTCTCTCTCCCAGATAAATAAATAAAATCTTAAGGAAAAAAAAAAGGTCTTTAAATAAAAAGTCTATGGGCTTTTTTAGTTTGCTTTTAAGGGTCTTAAATATTGTTAAGAATTTTATTTACAGAGAGTTAATTATCTTTAAGCCCCTGGTACAGCCTTTATTTATTGCTATTGTGTGTTGTACTGAACAACTGCATAGTTAAAATTATTTACTTCAAAAGATTTTTTAAATTGTCAAATTTATGAATGTAAGAACAATTGTAATTCAAATTATAATCAAATTCCATTGCCTAGCCTCTGTTTTTGGCAGAGGATAACAGCCAAATCACAAAATTTATCACCTGTGTCTAATCAAAATTCTTTATATAAAATTCAACCTAAAACTTATATATTAAACAATACCTACTACACTTACTCTAAATGTCGTTTCTAAAAATAAGAAGTGATGCACAGAACAATAAAGTTATAGTATTACAAGGTTCTCCAAGATTTGATTTTGCCTGAGAGACTGCTTACAAAGATGGAAAAAATTATTTAAGCTGTAATTAACTAGGAAGGTAAATCATCTAGATACCTTATTCTTTGAGCATTATATTTAATTCTTGTCTTACTGAAATAACTCAACCTTAAATGCAAGGCCATTACTGGTGAGAGAACAGTTTTCATTCATTCAGCAAACATTTACTAAGCACTACTATGTGCCAGACTGAATTACTGGGGAAACAGTGAAACAGCACCGTCAGAATACCTGCCTTCTAAGTAATACTAGTTTTGTTTGGGTTTCTGCAAAGTGTGCTATAAGACATGGATTTTACCAAGTTAATTTCATGTTCAGGATATAAAATTGAAGTTATCTGCCTGTGTGTTAAAACGGCCCCGGCAATAACAAGAATGAGTAAATAAAGAAACTGCTCACATTTTGATTTCTAATAAAACAGATTTAATCAAATAGATGGAGTAGCTACGGTTATGTTTATATTAAATTATTATTATTTAATAAACTGAAACTCTCATCTGGAATGGTAAAGAAGAGAACAGTATCTAATTACTCTATTCGACTGCACTCAAATGCTACATTTGTGTATGGGGTTAGAGAATGCTCCAAAATAAAAAAAGGAGTAAAGTTTTAGAAGACATAATACCCAGAAAAAAGAAGTAGGTATTAGTCAAAAACTGCTTGCTGAACCTGATTAAATCAATAAAGTATCACTCACATGAACTTTTCTATAGATTAGCATAGCAATTTATATTAATGCCTGTGAAGAATCTGATCTTGTGTTAATCTCTGCAAAGTAATTTAATGGTTCCTTCCTTTTTATTAGTATAGCCTTGCAAACAACTTAAAATTTGTTAACCATTAAGATAACAAAACATAGCACTTTATTCTCTCAAACACTAACTATACAAAGCCCAAAGGGCATAAAATGTAAATATTTTATTGTACGTCAGTACAATTTTTACCATTACACAGCTATGTGCCACATTCTATGCTAAATGCCTTGCATACAGAGCACTTATAAAAGGTAGATAATTACTGTTATTCCATTTTACAGATTTGAGAAATGGGAGGTTTAGAGAGGCTGAGTAAGATAAAAAGAAAGAGCTAAAATACTAAACCCAGATATTCTCACACAAAACCCGAACTCTTAGCCATATTACCATTCACAAATTAAAGGTTAAGTATAAGTAAGGAAGAACTATATGTGACTTCATTCAAAAACCAATGTCACAAAGCTGCGCTAATAGCTACTGACCTCACAGCAATTCTGCTAACCTTACTGCCAAATCTAATGGTCAGGTCACTGTTCTAATGTTATTTGTCTTCTCAATAAGATATGAAACAGATGGCTACTAACTTCCTGCTTCTTGAAAGTGTCAATGAAACACATTCCTCTCATCCCCTCCAATTTGCTGTGTTTTTGATCTCTTAAAACTCCTAAATGTTGGAATCATCAGACCTCTACTTTGAGTTTCCTTTTCTTTTTTTTTTTTTTTTTAAAGATTTTATTTATTCATCTGACAGATCACAAGTAGGCAGAGAGGCAGGCAGAGAGAGAGGGGGAAGCAGGCTCCCCGCTGAGCAGAGAGCCCAATGTGGGGCTTGATCCCAGGACCCTGAGATCATGACCCGAGCCGAAGGCAGAGGATTAACCCACTGAGCCACCCAGGTGCCCCTGAGTTTCCTTTTCTTATCATTCTTCAGCTAAAATCCTAAAACAGCTTTCTGTAAGATTTAGAATAAACTCTGGATTTCTGATACTGGTTTACAAAACCCTAATTGATATGACTTATAATTCTACTTCAACTTCGTTTTCTAACACTTATCCCACACCTCCCTAGTACTGTCCAGCTATTCAAGGGAAGCTTGTTCCCACCTTAGTATAATAATACGAGGTATTCTCTCTAATCTTTGAATTGGAAACCATTTACTTCGATGCCATCAAAAATGTCAAGTGTTCCTTGACCACTTAAAACTCTAAATCACTTTTTAACCCATCACTATATTTAAATTCTCTATAAAACATTTCCATCATCTGTAAGTAGCATTTTCTTTCTTATACTTTATTTTTATTTTTTTAAAGATTTTATTTATTTATTTGACAGACAGAGATCACAAGTAGGCAGAGAGGCAGGCAAAGAGAGAAAGGAGGAAGCAAGCTCCCTGCTAAGCAGAGAGCCCAATGTGGGGCTTCATTCCAGGACCCCGGGATCATGATCTGAGCTGAAGGCAGAGGCTTTAAGCCACTGGGCCACCCAGGTGCCCCTCTTTCTTATATTTTAATCTGCTTACTTAATATCCATCTTCTATAAGAATACAGATTCTACAAGAGCTAAGACCCTAATGTGTCTTGTTCACTATAAAAGCTATAGCTCCTTACTACAATTTAGGCACACTAAAAATTTTGTGTGTAATTTCAGAGAGTTCACAGACCTGTGGAAATCTACTCAGAAATCTCTAGGGTACTTAAAAACTCTAAATTAAGAAATTCTAATCTACATTCTTCCTTAATGAGTCTCAAAAAATTATAAATAAATATTTGAGATTTATTATATGTCACACACTGCAATATGGAAACAGGTAAAAAAACATGGTCAACATCAGTTTTACAGACTTGAAAACTCAAGGCTCTCCTATATGAACTCAGATCTATGCTGCCATAAAAAATTTTCCAAATCATTCTGCTGTAACAAGAATTCAAAATTTTATCGGTAAAAGAGACCTCAGAGATCATCTGGTTCTAGCCTAGTTTTTCAAGATGATTTACTAACATTTACTTCTGTCCCTATCAAAAGCAAATATTATTAAGCTTTTTCAAACACCTCTTTTCATTTAATCTTTAAAACCCAAAGAACGGGATGCCTGGGTGTGTCTGTCAGTTAAGCCTCTGCCTTCGGCTCAGGCTCCTGTCATGATCCCTGGGTCCTGGGATGGAGTCCTGCATTGGGCTCCTTTCTCAGCAGGGAGCCTCCTTCTCCCTCTATTGGCAGCTCTCCACTGCATACCCACTGTGCTTTCTCTCTCTGACAAATAAATAAAATCTTTAAAAATAAAGAAATAAAACCCAAAGAACTTGGGATCATTTTTCTTCTTTTTGCAGAGAAATAAAAATAACATTAAAAAAAAAATTCAAAGAACTCTGTCCAAGGTCACACAGGTAGTAACTGGCAAAGTCAAGAAGACACAGCCACCTCGGGTCAGTACTTAACACTAAAGCCTACATGCACTTTCCACCACACCAATATGACATAGAGAAGACCAAAAGGCATGACAAGTAAAACAGTTACAAAGTCATGAAGCTTGATAATGGCAGAGCTAGGATTGGAAACCAAGTTTCCCAACTCCTAGTTCTAGTGTCCCCCGCACCCCACCAGACTGCCTTGCATATAAACCTATATCACCAAACAGCTGATTTTTTAAAATATTCTTGCATATGAAAACCACAATGACAATATTTGGCTTAGATCAAAGCATCCATTAATCTTGGAAATGATATGTAAAATTGTTTATATACACATGCTCATTCTTCTGGGAATAAGATCCCTGACTTTTATCAGATTCTCAAAGGTTTTATTTGGGGAGGAAGAGAGGGGGAAGGTAAGTATCACTGACTCAGACATATTGAAATAAAGTAACTGGTGAAAACATAAGAATATAAAAAAATAATAATAATTTATATGAAAATATATCTCCTCTATATTTGCACCACAATCTCAGACTAACTCTTGTAAATTTTTTAAAAAGTGATGTTCATGTACATCAAACATTTTTTTTACAGTTACAATGAAATGTCTCCCTCTCACCCCTATTTCCCACCCCGCTAGTCCTCATTTCCATGCCACCTCCACAGATAAACCACTGCTATTACTCTCTTTCAGTTTCTTTATTCATCTAGCTCAAATACATATTATTAACTGGAAAAAAAGCATTTAAATGAAGTTATTTACAACTCTTCTATCCCTTTCTTCATTAAACCAGTTTTTCTTAGAGCAAGGTTCTGTCAAGAAAGAAAAAAAAAAAATCCTAAATAATTCTTCTAATTACAAAGCACATGTCCTTAAGGCCTCCAGATAAATCATGGTATGTTAGGTATCTGCCCACATGTTGCTCAACAGGGCTAATTCTACTGGAGCCTTTCTAACCAGAAAAGCATGAATGATGGTCCTCTTCACTTCTAACAAAACCCAAAGGAGGGGTGGCAGCTCAATGATGAAAGCAATGATTAACTTTCCTACCAGTTAAAATGAGGCCTACTCCCCTAATCCCCCTGATACTGAGTGATAATACAGAACACCCATGACCGTTAAATAGCAATCAGTCCACCTTGAAAAGGCCCAAATTTTAAAATATCATGTAACTTCCCCAATAATATGCACATTTTTACACCAGGAATAGTGCTCATAGCTACTACAGACAAAATTATGACACGATACATAAAAGAGCTTGGGTTTCTGAAAATAAAGCATGGATCAGGCATTATGCTAGTTGTTTTCAGATGCTTTTCCTTTCAAATGTACACCATAACCCTAAACTACAAAGTAAGGCACCATCAGTCACCAGTATTTGTGAAGTACCGAGTAGGTGCCAGCACCGCAGTGCTCCGTACACGGTATTGAATTAAAACAATGTTCACAGCCACGCCACAGCCACACGGTAATGCAGTTAATACCTTCATTTTAATATTAGAGAAACCAAAAACAGAGAAGTACCCAAAGACACAAAACCAGTAAGTGCAGGACTATGATTCAAACTTGGCCAGCCTAAGCCCCAAGCTGGTACTTTTAAAATACTATGATCTGTGTCATCTTATAGATGAGTGTTAATAGTCATTAAGGCAGGGAACTTTGAAGAGTGATGGAAATGTTCTAAAATTGGATTGTGGTGATGACTGCACAATTCTGCAGATTTACTAAAATTCATTGAATTATACACTTAGAATAAGTGAATGTTATAGTGTATGAATTATACTTCAATAAAGCTATAAAAATAATCATGAAAGGCTTTTATATAAAAAGTCTTAGCTTTCACATTTTTAATGCAATATACAAATTAAAAATATAAAGACATCTCTCAGATATGTTCTATGAATGCAGCAGTAGCCCTATTAAAAGCTAAATTATACTGCTTTAAAGATGTTATTTAAATATATTAAAAACTAACACAAAAAAAGTCTTAAAAGTGTATTACCATTTCCTCTACACAGGTTTGTTTTCTCTGCTTCTGATTTAGAGGGAGAAACACAGTAATAAAATTCATCAAGTATCTAGTTTGGGCCAGTCACTCACTCCTCCGAGGCATTTTTTAATGCCCATTTTATAGATAACACTTAAAGCTTCAAAAGCATTAAATAACTTGCCTAAAGCCTATGAGCTGTAAGCTGAGACCGCAACTCAGCTTTTAAGTGACTCTGAAGTTATAAGTTACCTTGAGAAAGATATATCAGATAAATCTTTATTGTCTATGAGAAGAAAATCTTGGATTTCCTCTCACCCTGCCCTATGAGATGAGTTTAACTCCTTATTCTTGGCTTTAATTTAATTTGCCATTTCTCTGGAACATTTCCATAGCAACCAATATGCAGGGCAACTTCAGAGAACATTTTTAACCAACTTGAAAAACGAAGCTAAAAGCAGGAAATCAGAACAAAAAGAAAAATCAATGAAAGCTTATTATAACACTATTATAACAGCAGAGTTTCAATTAATTTACAGATAAAATACTAGTCTGAGATTTTTAAGAAAGCTCAAGGTTTTTCCAGCAATAATACCCTGTGAAGAAAGACACTATTTTGATTGTAAAAAATCTCTCTTCCGGGGGCACCTGGGTGGCTCAGTGGGTTGGGGCCTCTGCCTTAGGCTCGGGTCATGATCCCAGGGTGCTGGGATCGAGCCCCGCATCGGGCTCTCTGCTAGGCAGGGAGCCTGCCTCCCTTCCTCTCTCTCTGCCTACTTGTGATCTCTATGTCAAATAAATAAATAAAATCTTAAAAAAAAAAAATCTCTCTTCCCCCCCAAAATACAAATATACAAATTTGTATACAACAACAAATTTATATACAAATATACAAATACAAAAATACAAATATAAATTTGTAAACCTATATTGTATACAACATTCTAAATATAATTAATGTAATATACTAATGTTAGTACGAATGGACGAATACTTGAGACAGGTAAAAAAAGAATGGCTTCTCATTTAGAGGGAGGAAAGCCTGAAAGATAGAATTTGACAAATAAGGGTTGAGAAAGCAGCAAAGGGTTCATTTAGCTGGCTTACTTTCCCAGTGTTCGGAAGGACAAAAAGAAACACTTCTATCTGCAACTTAATGCCAAATTTAGAAGTAACAGTAAGGAAAGATAAAATCATTCATGGGGAAGCTATGCGATCTGAAGCTGAAACAGTACTCTATAAAGTGAAAGACAACTTCTAACTTTGCGTACACAGTTTAAAACTCCAGATATCTATTCTACATAAAGTTATGCACTATGTGTAAATGTGCTGCACGGAAGAGGACATCACCAGTTATTAAGAGGTAGCAGAAAAACATCATCTTGAAAGTACCTGTGAGGTCGTAAGCAGGGAAAGCTTACCCATTACAGCAAAACAGCCAAAGGTTATTTTATTTTTTTCAGCTTTTGCATCAATATTCTGCTGAATATTACATACACTACATTGTCAGGTAAGTTTGTCGTCACCATTTAGTGGTATTCCAAAAACAGACAACACAATAAGAACTAATCAAAATCAGGAATATCTTGGAATACACTAGGCCATTTTAGTTGATCTGTTATCTTGTTAACTGCCTTCAAATTAAATGCAGATTTCTGATATTAGTTGCTTTCTTTGTGAAAACTGTGTCTCCTTAATTTGGCCTCTTTTCTAAACCACAAAGATAACTCAGTCCCAACACAAGAAGATCCAAGAATAATTTTTGGTGCCTAGGCCAAATATTTCAACCAGACTTTAAATAGTTTTTCAGATCACATTCAGAAATCTCTCCTCCTACTGCAATAATAGGCTCCTTTTGAGAACAGGAAGTTTGTTCCTCCGGTGTGCACAAGTTATTTTGAGACACAATGACAAATCTGATTGGCAAGTATTCAGTAATCTTGGATGTAGGGATAAATACTCACAAAGAAAATCTAACTTTCATATTTCAGACTATTAATTACAATGAAATTGAGACATTTTGAGGGGTAGCACTAATAACCTGTTTCTTCAGCTTACCCCTTTTTACTAGTTCTTTCCCACCCGCATGCTTAAATCCTTGCTCAGAAGAGCTTAAAAACACCCACATTTCTATCTCCAACCTTTAATTAAAAAAAAAAAAAAAAAAAAAAAAAGGGCAGTTGACTGACTCAGTTGGTGGAGCCTGCAACTCCTGATTTCATCAGGGTCATGCATTCAAGCCCCACACTGGGCACAGAGTATACTTTAAAAAAAGAAAAAAAAAAGTCATTTAATCCCTGTCCTTATTTTCTTCCTAGGCTCTATTCTTTACTCCCTCACCTTTCGGTTGTGGGTTTTGATTTATTTTTTTTTTAAGATTTTTATTTATTTATTCATGAGAGTCAGAGAGAGAGGACCAGCGGGAGAAGCAGGTTCCCCGCTAAGCAGGGAGCCGGATGCGGGGCTCGATTCCACGACCGTGGGATCACGACTGAGCTGAAAGCAGGCGCTTAACCATTGAGCCATCCAGGTGCGCCCCCTTCACCTTTCGGTTTTAAAACTCCCATTCTACCCAAATCGCTATGTTGAAACGACTCTGAACAAACACATCAACAACCTTCTTTTGAAATTCAACAGTTATGGGGTGCCTGGGCGGCTTGGTCATTAAGTTGCGGCCTTCAGCTCAGGTCATGATCCCGGTGTCCTGTGATAGAACCCCACACTGGGCTCCTTGATCAGTGGGAGGCCTGCTTCTCCCTCTCCCACTCCCCCTGCCTGTGTTCCCTCTCTTGCTGTGTCTGTCAAATAAATAAAATCTTAAAAAAAAAAAAAAAAAAGAAATTCAACAGTTATATCTCAAGTCATTATCTTCTTTTTATACAGCATTTAAAGATGTTGACCATTCTTCCTGCAAATGCTGCCCCTTTTTGGTTTCTATAATGCCATACTGTCCAGGTATTCTACTAAGGGCAGGCCATTCCTTGGGTGTCTCTGTTGAGGGTTCTCCTTTCTCTGCCCATTTCTGGAATATATGTGGTTTTTCAGAATTCCTTCCTCAATTCTCTCCACTACAAAATTTCCCTAAGAGATTTCATCTATTCTTCAGCTTTCAAATACCAACTACACGCTGATGATTCCCAACTCTACGTCCCAGTTCAGACTTTCTTCTGAATGTCAGCCAGGGCCATATAACCAGTTGGCTACTAGCCACCCAGTACTTTCCATGTCCAACTAGTGTCTCAAATCATCTCAATCTTACCAAAAACCTTCTGTTCCCTATATCAATGATCAAATCTCTTATCCATTGACAGAAGCATGGGGAATCACCCCTGACTACTTCCCTTTTTCCTCAAGCCCTTCCCCCTCAACTAATCAGTCACCATGTCTATCATGCTATTTTTTAAATGTCTGAAACATTCCCATCCGTTCTCAATACCTAAATTTAGATCACCAACATCTCTTACCTAGATTACTGGATTTTTTAACTATGGTACTGCTGTTAACAGTATCCTCAACAGAGCAAAGCTAGGGTATGTAACTAGATTCTAAATTCCTTAAAATCAGAGAACATCTTGGGTTTTTTTTTTTCCGCTCTTGCTATTTTCTCTATGGTTTTAATATAGAAAAAGCCAGCCAATATACATTAGCAAACCTATCAAGCTGGAGTATTTATTTTCCCCAACACTAATTCAACTGAGTTAATGGAAAGCTAGCTACTAGGGAAGAAACCTAAGGCCTTACACCATGTAGAGTAGCATGCACAGATCACCAAGGATTTTAAAACTTGAAATAACAACACTTTGAACCAACCAGACCTTAAAGATCCAGAGAATACCTAACAGCAGCAGAATTCTTTTCAAATATATATGGAACATTCTCTAAGATACACCACATGCTAGACCATAAAATAAGTGTCAATACATTTAAGAGGACTGAAATTACGAAAGTTATATTCTATGAACACAAGGGAATGAAATCACAAACCACTAACAGAAAGAATTCTGGGGAACTCACGAAAAGGGAAATTAAGTAACATGCTCCTTTTAAAAAAGATTTTTATTTATTTATTTGAGAGAGAGAGAGTGCAAGAGAGTGAGAGACAGCATGAGCAGGGGGAGGGGTAGAAGGAGCTGGAGAAGCAGACACCCCACTGAGGAGGGAGCCAGAAGTAGGGCTTGATCCCAGGACCCCGGGATCATGACCATGACCGGAGCTGAAGGCAGATACTTAACTAAATGAACCACAGGCACCCCTAAATAACATACTCCTGAATAACCAGTAAGTCAAAGAAGAAATCAAAAGGGAAATTACAAAGTATTTTGAGATGAATTAAAATGAAGACACACCACACAAAAGCCTGTAAGACACAACTAAAGCAAGGTTTAGAGGGAAGCTAACTTCTTAAAAGCCTGTATAAAAAGAACAGGGAAGGTGCCTGAGGGGCTCAATCTGTTAAGTGTCATGATCCTGGGATCCTGGGACTGAGTCCCTAGTTTGGCTTCGCACTCAACAGGGAATCTGCTTCTCCCTCTCCCTCTGCCCCTACCCCCACTTGTGCTCTCTCAAATAAATAAAATCTTTTTAAAAAATAAATAAATAAAAAGAAGAGGGAGGTGGGTGGGGAAATGGTGAAATAAATGAAAGTGATTAAAAGTACGTTTATCATGATGAGCACCAAGTAATGTATAGAACTGCTGAATCACTATATTGTATGCCCAAAACTAATACGACACTCTGTGTTAGTTATACTGGAATTAAATTTTAAAAAAATAAATAAATAAGGCAAAAAAAAAAAAAAAAAGAATAAGGCAAACAATAAATAAATAAATAAAAAATAAACCAGAGAAAATAAAAATTAGAAAATTAAATAAAAGAAAAATCAATAATCTTACTTTCCACCTTAAGGCACTTGCAGGAAAAAAATATCTCTGACATCAGCAGCATAATAACAAACTCTCTGTGGCCAAAATGTAGTGAATTTACATTGGTAGCAAGTGATGCCAATTTTAGACAATTACTCCCATAAACATACAAAACAGAAACTTGAATACATCAGACAGTATAAGCTCAAAATTTAAAAAACAAAAATAAATTTTTTTTAAAAGATTTTATTTATTTATTTGACAGACAGAGATCACAAGCAGGCAGAGAGGCAGGCAGAGAGAGAGGAGGAAGCAGGCTCCCCGCTGAGCAGAGAGCCCAATGCGGGGCTCGATCCCAGGACCCTGGGATCACGACCCGAGCTGAAGGCAGACGCTTAACGACTGAGCCACCCAGGCGCCCCAAAAATAAATTTTTAAAAGCTTAAAAATTCAAGTATTCTTATACCCTGAACTGTTTAATATTAACCAGTTTAAGAGGTATAAACCCAATTAAAAAAAAAAAAAATCTTGGTAGTTCCTTTTCCCAATGAACACACACACACACATTTCCATTTAGGAAGAAGGAGAAAGATACCTCAAGGTTTATAAACTCAAATATAAAATCCAGGTTTTTGTTTCATTATTTTAGGCAAACAACTTATAACATGAGCAAATAAGCCTTAATATATCAAAGCTGGCAAACAGAGAAAAAAACCCTCAACTTTATCTTTCAAAGGGCTTCTGGAATACCACTTATTAGCAAGCTATACTAGCTTCCCTATCTTTGACGAAAATTTCCATAGGTTCAATATAAGCAAATGAAAACTTAAACAGAATGCTAAGTTTTAAAATAATAACAGCATTTACTATGGGTTAAAATATTCTAAAATAAAAAGCACATTATTTTTAACTATCATAATAACCTTGCAAAATATTATCGGACCCTTGAGAAAATCACAGTTAAACCATATTCTCAAGGTTCACAGCCAATGAGGGCTTGCGGAGTTTAGATTCCAACCATGATGTGTCTAACTTTACTACTGTTAAGACTGTCTCCTTAGGTTTTTAAATCATTTGTTGTGTTAGTCTGCAAAGATTCCTCCCTCTGTAATTTGACTTTGCTGCTCTTTCTATTAAGAGAGGGGGGGTCTATTTTCCCACCTCTTGAATCTGGGTAGCCTTGACTTACTTTGAATAGCAGGACGCAGCAGAAGTGATGTTGGAGGAGTTTCAGAGCCTAGGCATCAGCTGACCTTGCAGCTTCTACACTCACTCTTGCAACATGGTGCCACTATGTGAGTTCGCTTGCACTAGTCCCCCAGGGAGAGACCAAAAGAAGAGAGAAAAACTGTCCAAGCTCAGACCCCTAGAGCAATCAGCCCCAATCTGAGCTGCCAGATGACTGAAGCTGCATGAGTGGCCTCAGTGGAGACTAGCAACAGAACCACACAGCTAAACCCTGCCCAAGTATAACCAAATAGTTACTGTTTTGAGCCCCCATGGTTTGTTACTCCAAGACAGAGATCTGATGAGGGTTGCTAGTGGGGGGGGGGGGCAGGTTACGGACATTGGGGAGTACTGTGAAGTGTGTAAGCCTGATGATTCACAGACCTGTACCCCTGGGGCAAATAATACATTATATGTCAATAAAAATAATAAAAATTTTTAAAAATTTTTTTCAAAAAAGATATCTGATAACTGTTTATATAATTAAGACATAACAACCAACATTAACACTTAAAATTCATCACAGCCCTTTTGAGAATACAGTAATACTGAATGCAGTATTGACACTGGAATTTGAAAGGTTCTCTCAACTGAATTACAACCCTTTACAAGAGTGAATCTATCTATCCTCTTTTCTTAAGGCCCTAAAATTTACTAATATACTGAAGTACCTTCTTAAACACAACATGCCTAAATTTAGTTTCTTAATCCTACAGCTTTATAAATTAATAGTAACTAAGGGGAAAAGCATTTAAGTATACCAACAGTAACATTTTCAAAGCACAGCGTGGACAACAAATCCTCTGGACAAAACATGTACCATTTAGGCTCAATTTAAATCCATCCAGAACTTTTTACTACATTCCAACTTAATACATTTGTCATCCGTGCTAACAGTCCTTTATCCTGATGTGCCAGAGGAGCATTATTAGCTCTTAATGCTGATAGATTCACATCCTTATAAGTTAGATGTTGTTAGTCTTCAGTGGTTATAACCGAAAGACTACTTTCCCTAACAACATTACCTTAGTTATCTTAAGCGGGTTATACTTGCTTTTATCTACCCAAAGCATCTTTACATACCCTCCAAATCTATTTCCTCCCCATCCCCACTGTGAGATCTGGGTGCCAAGCACTTATATACTATCTCATGTAATCCCCCAACAGCCTTCTGAGACCACGATCACCTCTACTTTACTGATGAAAGAAAGAAAGAGAACTGAAAGTTATTCAGCTAATTTAGTGGCCTAGTCTTAATTTGAACCCACGTTTGTCCAACTCCAAAGCCTGTACTTTTTCCACTGTAATTAGTCTTCCAACTTTTAGCACCTGTAATTTTTATTGCATTTATTGATGATTTTATTACGTAGCCAAAAATAAAAATCTAAATTAAATGGTGCCTGTTTTAGGTTTAACCTGAGCATTAGTTTTAAATTAAGTATATTTAGTACAGGAACCCTGGAACTGTTTAAGCCCAGGGTTTTTTTGTTGTTGTTGTTTTTTAATTAGGTTAGAACAACTACTACGTTTCTATTGAGAATCACAAGGAACATTTTACTAGAACATTTAACAAAAATAACCAGAGGACTAAAACAGAGTATTTTATATATATTTTAAGATACTCAAGACATACTGAAGCATGGCATACATACAGAAAAGCATATAGATCAAGAATGTTCAAGTCAATGAATTATTACGAAGTAAGCACACCTATACTGTTGACCTGTATAGCTGACCCTCGAACACCAGTTTGAACTGCCTGGGTCCACTTATATGCAGATTTTTTTAAAGAGCTAACGGCAGGGAGCCTGGGGGGTTCTGTTGGTTAAACAACTGCCTTCAGCTCAGGTCATGATCTCAGGGTCCTGGGATCTAGCCTCACACTGGGCTCCCTGCTCAATGGGGAGTCTCCTTCTCTCTCTCCTGCTCTCTGCTGCTCCCCCTGCTTATGCACTCCTGCTCTCTGTCAAATAAATAAAATCTTAAAAAAAAAAAAAAAAAACTAACAGCAAAAGCCACAAGGCGTTTACTTATACCGGCCTGCTCCCGTGTCCACAGAACAAATCAAAGGTGACTGACAAAGAGGTTGTGCTGCTGCGCTGAGAACCCAGGGAGACCTAGAGAGGCAGTCAGCAGCCCCTGGGTGCCCTGGGATGGGGCAGGTCTTTAAGTCACCCCAGGGTGAAAGGGTTGTATAGGTGGGGTGGTTGGGTCAAGCATCAGGGACTAAACTGAAGGAGGAACATATCTAGTGCCCTCAACCTCCAATCCTCCAGGCAGCCCCACCCCCACCCGGCTGTCACCTCTCCCCAATAGCACCCAGGCCCAGTGTCCCTGGGAGGCCCACTACACTTACATGTAGTCACAGGTGCCAATGGCACAGGTCAGTGCTACATGGCAAGGCAGATGGAGTAGCTATACTGCACCTCCAGGCCTCTGTCGCAGCTAGCAAGTCACCCAGCAGCTGCCCCAGAACCAGGCCTGCCCCTGGTACTGCCCCTATCTCTCACTCTCTCCCTCTGTCAAATAAATAGGTAAAATCTTAAAAATAAATAAATAAAGTAAAATAAAAATAAAAGTTCTATACAGTGGATCATCAACATGTATTTTTTTGTGTTTTGGCTTCTTTCATTCAAGATTATTATTTGTTAGATTTTTTTTTTCTACATTCGTATTTTTTTTCCTAAGATTTTATTTATTCATTTGACAGAGAAAGAAGAGTATAAGCAGGGGGAGCAACAGGTAGACGGAGAAGCAGACTCCCTGCTGAGCAGAGAGCCCAAAGTGGGGCTCAATCCCAGGACCCTGGGATCATGACCTGAGCTGAAAGCAGACACTTAACGGACTGAGCCACCCAGGCGCCCCTCAACATTCTTATTTTTAAACTGTTAAAAACACTCCAGTTAAACTGATCACAGTTAGAAAACAACCCTTCATAAAGTCATTTTTGAAGCAATGATGACATTTGGATTTTGACTATCAGCAGATTTCTGGTATTGAACTGGAAGGGACAAAAACAGGTGTCAGTAACAAAACTTGAGAAGAGAGTCCCCTCTTTACTCCAGAAAACAAAGCAGCATATCTGTCACCCTCATAACCCCCACCTCTTTCCTTTCACTTGCTTCTTTCTTTTTTTCCAGGGAACCTGTGCCTTGACTTCCTTGGTGGCTACCACAGGGCTGTGACTGATTCTAGAACTGGACAACAATGAGAAAACAGGAAGATGTATTCTGGATAGGTAAGTTGCATATGCAACTCACTTGGGATGCAACAGCTGGATGACACTCGAGTACGTACTCTGACCTAAGGAATCTTTGCATTAGAGACATAATCTAACATTTGGAACAATAATAAAGCAATAATAGTAGTATTAATAAAATGTACTGTTCACATAACCTAAGAGCTGAGGCTTAAGGGCCTTGTCATTACTTTATTTTTATGGACTATGCCTGAAAGAATTTAAACTATTTCCAGAAAATAATAGTTGAGTGATTTTCAGTTGCACATGCTTGAAAAATAACGCAACAAAGTAAGAGGTATGGATTATTTCTAGACTGTTATCCCAGGCAAAAATTTCATTTTGAGGAATTAAAAAAAAAAAATTGACAAACTGCTACATGACTCCAAACACAGAGGCTTATAGCTACAGTATATATATATATATATATATAGTGATTTGGAACAGGTAAATTGTAAAGGAAGATATTTTGTTGATCTCCAAGTAGTAGCTACTTTTAGAGAATCTACTGGTTTGTTGTTGCTTCTATATCAGAATTAAACACAAAACACTTCCTTCAAAACACATAATGATGACCTTCTGGGGATTAAATGCATGCTCAGGTTTGTGCAGTACATTTATATGTGTTGTAGACAGCAAGGGATAAAAGGTTTCCGAAAGTCTAACTGATGTGGACTGCACAATAAACAGTAATTACTACTACTAAATTATACTTTTTGGTAAAAAGAGGGAGCTCTGCTTTCTTAAAGAATTATGATTAGTTTGCCCACTATTTCCCCAATCATTAACCTTTCCCTCATTTCCCTTTAAGCATTTATCTATGAATTCCCTCATGAAGGGGCTTACTTGATTACCTTATTTAAACCTGATCTCTCAACCCCGATCCCACTACCACCATACACAAATGTTGCTTCCCATCTTGTTCCTGATTAATTTTTCTTGTAATACTTCTCACCATCCCATATGCTCCTTTACTTTTTTCTTACAGAGCATACCCACCACTGCCAAGATCTTAGGTCAGGTCTTGATCTTGGGGTTGTGAATTCAAGCCCTACATTAGGCTCCACTCTGGGCAGGGAGCTACTTAAAATTTTTTAAAATTATATTCCAAATAAACACATAAAAAGATACTCCACATCATAAATCATCAGGAAAATGCAAATTAAAACACCATGATACACTCATCAGAATGGCCAAAATCCAGAACATATACAACACCCAATGGTGGCAAAGATGTGGAACAACAGGACCTCTCATTCACTGTTGGTAGGAATACAAAATGGGACATCTACTTTTGAAAACAGTCTGATGGTTTCTTAGAACTACACATACTCTCACAATACTATCAAGCAGTCACTTTCCTTGCTATTTACCCAGAGGAGCTGAACACTTATGACTATACAAAAACCTGTAAACGGATGTTTAGAGCAGCTTTATTCATAACCTCCAAAACTTGGAAGCAAGCAACCAAGACATCCTTCAGTATAGATAAACTGTGGTATATCCAGACAGTGGAATATTATTCAGCATTAAGCTATGAAAAAACATGGACAAAACTTAAATGCATTGCTAAAAGAAAGAAGCCACCTGAAAAGGCTACTTACTGCAAGATTCCAACTATAGGACACTATAGAAAAGGCAAAACTAGGGAAACAATAAAAAGATCAGTTGCTGCTAGGAGTTGGAATGAGGAGATGAATAGGCAGAACACAGAGGATTTTCTGGGTAATGCAAATACTCTGTATGATATTGTACCTGTGAATACTTGTCATTATACATTTGTCCAAACCCATTAAATATACCACACCAAGAATGGACCCTATGTAAACTATGGACTTTAAATGTCAATGTAGATTCATCAATCTTTTTTTTTTGGAGGAGACTGTGCATGTGTGGGAGCAGAGAGTATATGAGAAATCACAGTACCTTCTCAATTTTGCTGTGAATCTAAAATTGCTCTAAAAAGTCTTTCAAAGGGCGCCTGGGTGGCTCAGTGGGTTAAGCCTCTGCCTTCGGCTCGGGTCATGGTCTCAGGGTCCTGGGATCGAGCCCCACATCGGGCTCTCTGTTCAGCAAAGAGCCTGCTTCCCTTCCTCTCTCTCTCTGCCTGCCTCTCTGCCTACTTGTGATCTCTGTCAAATAACTAAATAAAATCTTTAAAAAAAAAAAAGTCTTTCAAAAAGGGGCACCTGGGGGGCTCAGTGGGTTAAGCCGCTGCCTTCAGCTCAGGTCATGATCCCACGGTCCTGGGATCAAGCCCCACATCAGGCTCTCTGCTCAGCAGGAAGCCTGCTTCTTCCTCTCTCTCTGCCTGCCTCTCTGCCTATTTGTGATCTCTCTCTGTCAAATAAATAAATAAAATCTAAAAAAAAAAAAAAAAAGTCTTTTAAAAAGAAAAAAGAATTAAAAAAAAAAATCAACAACAGAACCCGAAATCTTTCCCAAATATGGAACACATATACACGGTTTACTCCCTTCTTCCTTTCCCCCCCCCCCCCCCCCCCCCCACCATTTTGCCATTATGCACCTAAGAAGCTGTTGAGTTTTATCTTGACACAGAGTACAATGAATTAACTAATGCATGTCAATCATTAGGAAACTAGGTGCTACTACTTCAATATTCAATGATGCTTTCATAAGAGTATTATCTATTCTGGCCTTTGTGATATTCTAAGTTACTCTTAAGTGCATTTAGAGATCTATCTATCCTAAGGATTTTTTTTTTAATTTCACAAAACCATCTTTTTTTTTTTTAATAGCAGTAGAAAGAAAATAAATCGGCCTTCTGGGCTCTTATAAACAGGTTTTCATCAACCGCATACCTACAGACCTATCATAATAAAATCACATCTCTGAAAAAATTGACTCAGATAATGAATAAATCCACAGAATCTATAACTCAAATTTTCTAAATATATAGAGAACCTTAAATTTATTTTTTAAGCCTCTGATAAAGTTAAAGAAAAGCTAAATTCAAGCAAAGACTGTTTAATCAAAACAGTTCAAAAACTTATTTCAATGGGGTAATTAATGTAAAATTTGACACATAAAACATGGCTTTTAAAAGAGTAATTATAGGGAAAGCATTTCAAAAGGAAGGCTAAAACCCAAGGTTTTTTTTTTAAAGTACAGCACTTAAATATGGAAGACTCTTTAACAGAACATCTCCACAAAAATGGACTTTTGAGCAAGCATGACTGTATACGGATACAGGGAAGGTCAAATCAAGACCAAACACAATATAGCTACTTTCAGCAAAAGTAGAGCTATAGCTTATTTATTAAAAAAAGTGGGGGGGGTGCCTGGGTGGCTCAGTGGGTTAAAGCCTCTGCCTTTGGCTCAGGTCATGATCTCAGAGTCCTGGGATGGAGTCTGCTTCCCACCCCCCAACCCCCCCCCCCCCCCCCCCCCCCCCCCTCCCCCCTTTATTTCCTGTTTTTCAAAAAAAAAAAATCTTAAAAAAAAAAAAAAAAAAAGGCAAAAGAGAATGACATAAGGTTCTCCACTTCTCAAGCTCTGGAAACTTCACCAAGGTGAATTAAGGAAGATACAAGTTCATGTGGTAACCAATTTGGATTTTACAGATTAAAATGTAGTATGAATAGAACCCAAGTGTAAAGCCAAGTGCCAACACGGAATTCTGGATGCCAATAATGTTCAGTTAAATTCTATTCACCCTTAGTAGCCAATTCATAATTAGTTGTGGAAATTAATTTTCATTATTGAAAATGACTCCTACTCAAAAATATTTTCCCATCATAACTGAATTACAAGAAGAAATCAGCTAAATGGGATAATTTTCTTCAAGATTCTAATTATTTAAAGAATAAGAATAATATAACTATTAAATCTATAGTTTTGATCTCTAAATATACAATTTAAAATTAGATAGTATATAATTAAATGGTTCCCAATGACCTCTTTCAAAAGTGATTGTAACTTCAAACACAACTGTAAAGGCAACCCCAATTAGTGCAGAGCCCAAGAGAGAACTAGGTTAAGGAGATCTAAATTCTAATCTCAATACTGCCATTTATTAGCTCTGAGACCTGTATATCCTTGATAAATAAATTTGAAAGGTTTAGAAAAAACAAGAAAAGGTGACTCTAGATTTTAGGGACACCAAAAAATGGAATAAAAGATGACACTCTAAAAAGAAATCATGGAAACCATTAATGGACAATATTTATTTGGTAAGACTGTTTCATTTAGGGGGTAAAGTTTATTATGTAAAGTTCAGGGCTGCCGGTGACACAAGCAACAAAGCACAGAAAATGTAGGCCTGAGGACAAACTGAGATCATGTAAAGAAGTAAGTTTTCTCTGAGAGTGAACATAAACAGAAAACTGGACCGTCAGAGGATAGTTTACATCAGCACTCTTCAATAAAACTTCCTGAGATGTTCTTTGTCTTCAGTTTCCAGTATGGTAGCCACTAGCCACATGTGATTACTGAACCACTGAAATGTGGCCTGGTGCAACTGAGGAACTAAATTTTAAACTTTATTTTATTTTAATTAATTAAAACTTAAGTTTATGCACAAAATGAAATATTACTTAGTAGTAAAAAGAAATGAGCTAGGGACACCTGGGTGGCTCAGTCAGTTAAGCATCTATCTGTCTTCCACTCAGGTCAGGTCCTGGGATCATAAGTCCTGCATCAGGCTCCTTGCTCACAGGGAGCCTGCTTCTCCCTCTGCCTGCTGCTCCCCCTGTTTGTGTAAGCTCTTTCTCTCAGACAAATAAATAAAATCTTAAAAAAAAAAAAAATGAGCTATCAAGCCCCACAAAAAGACATAGAAGAACCTTAAACGTTACATTGCTAAGTGAAAGAAGACAATCTCACTCAGGAAACTACACAGCACAAAATGTGAATCCTCATATAAACTATGGAACTTAGTTAACAACAATTTATCAACACTGGGTCATCAATTATAACAAATGCACACTAATACAAGATGTTAACAGAAGTAACGTAAGGGGAAGGTGTATACGGAAAATCTGTACCTTCAGGACATTTTTCTATAAACCTAAAACTGCTCTAAAAAACTGCTCTAGGGGCGCCTGGGTGGCTCAGTGGTTAAAGCCTCTGCCTTCGGCTCAGGTCATGATCTCAGGGTCCTGGGATCGAGTCCCGCATCAGGCTCTCTGCTCAGCAGGGAGCCTGCCTCCTCCTCTCTCTGCCTGCCTCTCTGCCTACTTGTGATCTGTCTGTCAAATAAAAAAAAAAACAAACAAAAACAAAAAAAACTGCTCTAAAAAAATTAAGTCTATTACAAATTTTATATTTAAGCAGCCATTTGTAGCTAATGGCTGGTAAGGAATAGCACAGATTTAAAGATTTAAAGATTTTATTTAAATTTTAAATTTAAAGATTTTATTATTTATTTGACAGAGATCACAAGTAGGCAGAGAGGCAGGCGGTGGGCGGGAGGGAGCAGGGGAGCAGAGAGCCCGATGCAGGGCTCGATCCCAGGACCCTGGGATCATGACCTGAGCTGAAGGCAGAGGCTTTAACTCACTGAGCCACCCAGGCGACCCTGGTATCTCATTTATGACCACTACTTTCAAAAGTATACATACAGGGACATTTGGCTAGCTCACTGTATAGCATATGACTCTTAATCTCGGAGTTGTAAACTCAAGCCCCACACTGGGTGTAGAGTTTACTTAAAAATAAAACCTCAGGGAAAAAAAATACACATACATTTAATCCTAAACTACACAAAGTTTATATGCAGCTTCAGTAGCAAAACGATTTCAAATAGTCTAGATGAATATCTTTCTAAAATGATTTTTGTTAAACAGAATTTACGGAGGAAAATTATTTGAGTGAGTACTATGTATCAGGTACTATACTGAAGATGTAGGTTATCTCATTTTAAACTTCAAAATAAATCTTTATTTAAGATTTCATTTATTCATTCATTCATTTATTTGAGAGAGAGAGAGAGAGAGAATGCATGCACATGTCCACGCAGATGTGTGTGCTGGCAGCAGGAAGGAGCAGAGGGAGGAGCCTGGGGGGAGGACTCAGGTCTCATGACCTGAGCTAAAATCAAGACTGAGTTGCTTAACTAACTGGCCACCCAGGCACCCCCAAAACAATCTTTAAAAGGAAGGTATTATCTAGGGCGCCTGGGTGGCTCAGTGGGTTAAGCCTCTGCCTTCGGCTCAGGTCATGGTCTCATGGTCCTGGAATCAAGCCCCATATCAGGCTCTCTGCTCAGCAGGGAGCCTGCTTCCCTCTCTCTCTCTGCCTGCCTCTCTGCCTACTTGTGATCTCTCTCTCTGTCAAATAAATAAATAAAATCTTTAAAAAAAATAAATAAAGGAAGGTATTATCATTTCTGTTTTTAGAGATGAAGAATCATAAAGCTTAAGTGATAAAAGATAGGAACATAGATATCTGACTCCAAAGCCTGTGTTCTAATATACTCTGTACATATTTTTATGACTCCCAAAATTATGAACATAACTGAATTTTCCTACAATGAATTTATCATCAGGAATAGGTTAAAAAAAAGGAATAAGTTATATAGCATAATAATTAAATAATGACACACTCAGTCTACTGAGGTGTTGTCCCTATATTAAATGACACCAAACTAACATGGTTTTTTTTTCTGTAAACCCCTCCACTTGCTGTCCCTCTTACCTATAGTGCCTCTACTCCCACAGCTAATTTGCACCTTTTTAATCTGCTATGGAATTAGAGAACAGATAATCAAATTTATTAGAATTATGTACAAACCAAGAGAGCTCCTATATCAGTGCCTTAGTGCAGATGGTCTGGTTCATTAATCTTCTAACAATTAAAAGTCTTTTTGTATACTTCTTATTCTAAACTGGGACCTGGAGAGATGAACTACTGCTCTGTAATAAAGCTAAGAATCCAATAATCCTACTTCACTCACAAATCTTCCACTAAGCCCTATTTTTAAGTATAGATTTCTAAACATCACTTCACTTAAAGATGTTAACGATAAATGTACTGTTTTGTTCTTTTTTTAAGAATTTATTTATTTGAGGGGCACCTGGATGGCTCAGTGGGTTAAGCCTCTGCCTTCGGCTCAGGTCATGATCTCAGGGTCCTGGGATCAAGCCCCGCATCGGGCTCTCTGCTCAGCAGGGAGCCTGCTTCCTCCTCTCTCTCTCTGCCTGCCTCTCTGCCTACTTGTGCGCGTGCTCTCTCTCTCTCTCTCTCTCTGTCAAATAAATAAATAAATAAAATCTTAAAAAAAAAAAAAAAAAGAATTTATTTGAAAGAGAGAGACAGCAGGCACACACAGGACGAATATAGGTGGGGAGGGATGAAGTGGGAGGGAAAGGGAGAAAGAATGTGAAGCGAACCCAGATGGAGTATGGAACCACACTAGGGCTCAATCCCAGGACTGGGAGATCGTTACCTGAGCCGTGATCTGAGGCGAAACCAAGAGTCTGACGCTTAACTGACTGAGTCACCCAGGCACCCCAATGATTAAATGTATTACTTTAGTATACTAGCTTTCCTATGTTACTATAAAAAATAGGGACGCCTGGGTGGCTCAGTTGGTTAAGAAACTGCCTTCAGCTCAGGTCATGATCCTGGAGTCTCGGGATCGAGTCCCACATCGGGCTCCCAGCTCCATGGGGAGTCTGCTTCTCGCCTCTCATGCTCTCTCTCGCTGTTTCTCTCTCAAATAAAAAAATAAAATAAAATAAATGAGGTATATATAAAAATATAGAAATATTTATAAAGAGAGCTAATACTTTTCTGAAAAAAGTCCCCCTATTAAAGAAAAGTACTTAATTGTCTAAGTATTTGTAAGTAATTCTTCCTCATCACTTTTTAAGTTGCCCTTATAATGAAGTTTTCCCTTGAAAAAGGGCTATTACTGAAGTGACTTTTTATATGCCCTTCTTGTCCCAAGATTATGGCCAGAGGATATCAAGAGTAATGTGGAGGTTGCTGAGGGCTTGTTTTAGAGTGTTTTCAAGTCTGATGGAGAACTCTTGACATTTGGAAACAACTAAGAAAATATGAATATTTAAAACCACATTTAAAAAAGGGGGGGGGGGTGCCTGGATGGCTCAGTTGGTCCGGCGACTGCCTTTGGCTCGGGTCATGATCCTGGAGTCCCGGGATCAAGTCCCACTCGGCGGGGGTCTGCTTCTCCCTCTGACCCTCCCCTTCTTGTGCGCTCTCTTTTTTACAAAAAAAAAAAAACGAAAAAAAAAAAAAAAAAAAAAAGCGGGGGGGGAGAGGGAGATTAATATCAAAATTCAAAACTTTCTGCCTCACTTAGATCTCCTGTAATTCATTACAAATCTTTACTAATAACATGAAACCTGTTTTGCGCCTATCACCATAAACTTAAAGATTTCAATTTAATTGGGGCGGGGAGGGAGTACCATTCTGAATTTAAGAAAAGGATAAGAGTATTTCCAAAGCCTGAAACTGAAACTTCAAATTAAGCAACTCTAAATTTACAGAAGTCTGGGGCACTGGGCTGGGTCAGTCAGGAAGAACAGGCAACTCTTGATCTTGGGTGTAAAGATTACTAAAAAGAAAAAAAAAACAAAGCTTTTTTTAAAAAAAGATTTTATTTATTTGACAAAGAGAGAGAGAAAAAGAGAACAAGCAAGAGGAGAGGCAGGCAGAGGGAGAAGAAGGCTCCCCGATGAGCAAGGACCTGGATGTGGGACTCAATCCTAGAACCCCAGGATGATGACCCGAACTGAAAGCAGACACCTAATCCACTGAGCCACCCAGGTGACCTGAAAAAAATTTTTTTTAAAAAAGGGTTGTCTGGCTCACTTGGTGGGTAGAGTGTGTGACTCTTGATCCTGGGATTGTTGAGTTTGAGCCCCATGTTGGGTGTAGAGATTACTTTAAAAATAAATAAAATTTCAGAGGTCCAAGTGCATTACACATTATTCCAGAAAAGAAAGCTTAATAATTTTCTCCCTCAATCCATGAACTAAACCAAGGGAAAAAAGCTACAGATCAATGGGTTCTGTAACAGTGTCATGTTTTTGGAGGGAGTCAGGTAAAGCCAAAACCTAGGTTTTTAATACTTATTCAACATGTGATTAAAAGCAGAGTGTCAGGTAAATTACAGCTCCAAATACTCTCAAAGATTAGCTGAGTAAAATAATTATAAAGTCAGATTCATAAAGCTCAAGGAATTTCAACCTAACAATCATTTTCCAATATAATCTCAAATAAGCCCTTGTCTCTTAACATTCCAAATTTCTTCTATACATTAAGGAAAACAAAAAAAGGGAGGGGGGAGGAAAAAACAAGAGAGAGAGAAACCAAAAGGCAAACAAGTTGTAGAGAACAAACTCAGTCTTAGCTGCTCCTATCTGTATAGAACATCATAATTTAGTTAATTCTCATAACCCAATAAGGAAATACAAATGAGTCTGAGAATTTGAGTAGAACTCCTTTGGAATCACCAAAATTAAAACTGCAAATTGCTGTGACTTTCAACTTTTCTTCCATTAAGAGTCCCTGGCAGTCTGCCTACTGTACTCAAGAAAAGCATGCAAAGAATGAGGTGGTTTTTGATTCCTAACAATCATATCCTGAAGTTTTTTCCTACAATTTCAATTATACATAATACTGCTTCTTAATCTTGACTCAATACAAATTTATGTTAATTCCACAGAGACAGAAAGTAGAATGGTGCTTGCTAGGGACCAGGGGGAGGGGGAAAGGGGGCATAACTGCCTAATGGGTACAGAGTTTCCTTTGGGGGTGATCAAAGGGTTTTGGAATTAAGACAGTGGTGGCTGTACAACATTGTGACTATATTGCTACTGAACTGCTTACTTTAAAATTACTGGGCGCCTGGGTGGCTCAGTGGGTTAAGCCGTTGCCTTCGGCTCAGGTCATGATCTCAGGGTCCTGGGATCGAGCCCCGCATCAGACTCTCTGCTCAGCGGGGAGCCTGCTTCCCTCCCTCTCTCTGCCTGCCTCTCTGTCTACTTGTGATCTCTCTCTGTCAAATAAATAAATAAAATCTTAAAAAAAAATTACTAGTTTTATGTTAAATGAACTGAACCTTAATTAAAAAGTTGTTTATGTCAAGAAATATATATATATATATATATAATGTATATATAATATACATATAATACATATATATATAATGGCCTCTTTAGAGTTCTTTTTCAAAAACATTGCCACCGGGGCACCTGGGTGGCTCAGTGGGTTAAGCCGCTGCTTTCAGCTCAGGTCATGATCTCAGGGTCCTGGGATCGAGTCCCACATCGGGCTCTCTGCTCCGCAGGGAGCCTGTTTCCTCCTCTCTCTCTCTCTCTCTCTCTCTCTCTCTCTGCTTGCCTCTCTGTCCACTTGTGATCTCTCTCTGTCAAATAAATAAAATCTTTAAAAAAAAAAAAAATTGCCACCATGTTCAAATGCTATTTAGATCTTGGAGATTTTTTGATGCACTACAAGTTAAATTATTACCATATACTCACAGTAATAATCAGTGTGATGAGTACTAACGTCAGTGCTAAAATGCTTAACATCAAAATATTGCTGACATAAGACATATATTTGTTAATAATCTCGAAGAAAAACATAGATGAACCTTAAAATATTCACTCCTCTACCGCAGGTCACAATTTCAGTCAGCTCAACTGTGCATGAAAGGTCAACTAAAATTTTATACTAAAATTCTTTTCCCAGGGGCTCCTGGGTGGCTCAGTGGGCTAAAGCTAAAGCCTTTGCCTTTAGCTCGGGTAATGGTCCCAGGGTCCTGGGATCGAGCCCCGCATCGGGCTCTCTGCTCGGCAGGGAGCCTGCTTCCTCCTCTCTGCCTACTTGCAATCTCTGTCTGTCAAATAAATAAAATCTTTAAAAAAAAAATTCTTTTCCCAAACCTCAACCAATTAGGAAAACACTGTGAACTAATAAGAAGTGCCTAATATTACATAAAGGGTAAACAAGAATATTATATAAGAAGTGAACAGGCACAAGTCTGACCAATAACAGCTATAAATAAATATGCTAAAGTTAAATGTCCTGGGGATATAAGGCAACATAATTTAGGATTAGTAAACTGCTCACTTAAAAACACAGAATCTAAGAAACTTTGGAATAAGAAAAATTCCTTTGTATTACGCCAGACAAAATCATTCTTAGGGCGTAACAACCTCCATGGCTAGTCCAAATCCAGCCTAGACTCCAGGATTAAACAAGAGAACAAGGTCTTCAAAAACATCTACAAAAACAGGCTGATTTTGAAATCTACTGTGACTGTTTTGATGCAGGCCAATGTGAGAATTTAAATACATTTGAATCTAACCTCAAAGAATATCTGAACTCCTGAGCATTGACAGGGCCAAAGCTGAAGCAGGTCAGTATACCCTGCCAAAGAACATCTTGCTCCGAGGTATCCACCAAACAAGGATCATTTATCAGTGTATTCTTCACTGTGTTGAGTGCCAACCACTCTCAAGATATATCCAAGGGTAGATTGTCTAGCCTCCCACAGAATTCCATTTTGAACCCCAAGATCTAGAGACAAAAAAATGGTGCAGAATTCTAAATGGTTTATGGCCTTAAAAAATTATAAATGGAGAATTTCAAATGTTAGCTGACCCAACTTGAGCATCCCTGAATGTTACTAAAGCATTTTTAAATTTCCATGGTATTTCACAGGCACAATTTAGCAACTGTTTACATGGCAAATTAAAGCCATGAAACAATTACAGTAATACAACAAATCTGTCCTATGTAAATGGTATGAGTTTCTAGATCAACCGCATTTAAATTTACTAAAAGCAAAAGTAAGTGTTTCATGGGGCACCTGGGTGGCTCAGTGGGTTAAAGCCTCTGCCTTCGGCCCAGGTCATGATCCCAGGGTCCTGGGATCCAGCCCCGCGTCGGGCTCTCTGCTCAGCAGGGAGCCTGCTTCCCTTCCTCTCTCTATGCCTGCCTCTTTGCCTACTTGTGATCTCTGTCAAATAAATAAATAAAATCTTAAAAAAAAAAAAAGTGTTTCATTTGTAATTCACACGAATAAATACTTTCTCAAACTCAGAAGTGAGGGGGCGCCTGGGTGGCTCAGTGGGTTAAAGCCTCTGCCTTCGGCTCGGGTCATGATCTCAGGGTCCTGGGATCAAGGCCCGCATAGGGCTCTCTGCTCAACGGGGAGCCTGCTTCCCCTTCTCTCTCTGCCTGTCTCTCTGCCTACCTGTGATCTCTCTCTCTCTGTCAAATAAATAAATAAAATCTTAAAAAAAAAAAACAAAAAAACTTAGAAGTGAATATTTGGCAGTGTATAAATAATGTTAATAGAAAGATATTAGGGCTAAAGGCAAGTACAGCATTACAAAGCACAGCTGCTGATCAAAACAAGGAAATCCGTCAACATAGGAAAGGCTTCAAAGTTAAACCTTGAGACACATGGTGGCAGTAGTAAAGCATCTAATTTGTCCACAAGACCTGGGTTTGAGTAAGCTCTTTTACCTATTAATTATGTGGCCTTTTTGCTAGTGACATAGCTTCTCCTAGCCTCAGATTCTTCATATATAAAGTGAGAACAATACCACCAATATTATAGCCTAAATAGGAGAATTAAAAGTGAATGTTTTTACTCATTCAACAAAAATGCTTTGAAAAACTGTAAATTTTTTAGGTAGAAAAAACTCAAATTCTTCAAATTAATCATATATATTAACTTTTAATATTACCAAGAAAATGCAAATCTAGTTCTTAAGCTATGGTTCCAAAACCTTACAAGGAAATTCTTAAATATTACTTGAGAAACTGAAATTATCAGAATAAACACTGATAAAATATGACGATGCAGGGATATCTTAAAAGAGTTTTGACACCTATTAAAACCAGAAGTCTCGGGGCGCCTGGGTGGCTCAGTGGGTTAAAGCCTCTGCCTTCGGCTCAGGTCATGATCTCAGAGTCCTGGGATCGAGTCCCACGTCGGACTCTCTGCTCAGCAGGGAGCCTGCTTCCTCCTCTCTCTCTGCCTGCCTCTCTGCCTACTTGTAATCTCTGTCTGTCAAATAAATAAATAAAATCTTTAAAAAAAAAATTTTAAAAACCAGAAGTCTCTAAAAGGTTTTTCAACATTAAACAGAAATAGGGACCCAGACCCAAACCATAAATTGTTAACACCCAATTTCAAATACAGAACTTTAACATTTAAAAATCTTTTGTTTGGGGACCCCTGGGTGGCCCAGTTGGCTACCTGTCTGCCTTTGGCTCATCACAATCCCAGGGTCCTAAGATCAACTCCCCACATCAGACTCCCTGCTCAGCCAGGAGTCTGCATCTCTCTCTGCCTGCCTGTCCCCACAATGCTCTTGTGCGCTCCCGATCTCTCTCTCTGACAAATAAAATGTTTAAAAAAAAAAAATCTTTTGTTTTTCAGAAAAATGTTATTAAGTATGAGGCAAATTAGTCCTTCACACAAGAAGAGATTTTTTTTTTCATAACAAAGCAAACTAACCACTTAAGATTCTCAAACTTGTACATTCTAATAGGTTTAGGGTCACAAATAAATATAAGCATCATTACAAGCTAGACTTTACGTGCACTTTGTGCTGACCCAA
This sequence comes from Enhydra lutris kenyoni, assembly GCF_002288905.1. Lineage (NCBI taxonomy): Eukaryota > Metazoa > Chordata > Mammalia > Carnivora > Mustelidae > Enhydra > Enhydra lutris. The sequence continues at coordinate 28,209,544 of NW_019154108.1, read as the reverse complement.
GAAAATTAAGCGTTAAAAAAGTTATGGGTTTCAGCACTTCAAAAAAAAAGTGTCCTTTCTGAAAATTACTCCCTGAAAATTCACATTTGCTGAAGCCATGTCAAAGTTGTTCTTTCCCCATCACTTTAAAGTCAAAACATCTACATTATTTATGCTAGGCATAAAATGAAAGTTATTTATATTTTTCCACTTTACTTCAACCCTAAACAACAATAAGATACTTCAACCTTCATGTTTGTTTGACTGCTAATGTATTTACTGTCAATTCTCCTGAAAGAATTAAGGACTAGCTCCACTCATTAAATTTCACATAACCTAAAAATGCTCTGAATTACAACACAGATAATTCTAAGTAGAAATTTACCCTAAAAATGGATAAAAGCTATTAACTGGCATCTTCTCTGCACAGATCAATCTTCCTTTTAAGAACACAAACTAGGTGGACCTCACAAGTGAACATTAAATAGTAGAAAGCAATCTTCCTGGATGGATCCAATCAATTTTAATATAAATTTCTGCACACCTGGGTAGAAACTGGAATAGAAATAACTTGAATCACCCCACCCCAACCCCCCCCACCTGGAAATGCACGAGGTAGATGTCTCAAAAAATTAAATTTAGGTGTTGTCACAGTTAACTGTTGAAGTTACAGGCACCACTGCTGGAGGGCAAATGCAATAAAGAGCTGGCCCTCCAAAAGCCTAAACCCTCAAAAGAGAACAGTGGTTTCTAGTTTTTGAAAGTTACAAAAAAAGTCTTGAAATCTTGTTAAAATCTGCTTTAGAAATCACATCTCAAACTCAAAGGAAAGGTTAAGTCTTAGAACAAATTACTGAAAGGCAAAAATTAGAACAGGAGACGAGACACAAGAAGTTCTAGCCTGGAGAAGAACCACTTCTCTCCTGAAGAAATGCTTCTTCGTTAGGTCCATTCTGGGCTAATGCTGTTGTTGTTTCTTATGCGGCACATTAATAATTCAAAACGGTTCGTTTGAAGAAAAGTTCTATTCAAACATTACCATTGGTCTTCGCGTTGCCCGTTAGTGGCTTTGTTTCCAGTTTCATGGACTATTCTGGGATGTCAAGAGTTATATTATTACTGCTCCAAAAGAGCCCTTGTTTCACTCTCACCCGGGACGTGGTCATAACTGATGTGTAGAGGGTACTGAAGCCAAGAGATGTTTTAAGAACATCCTTTGGCCCTCCAACCCTCCCCAGCCCTTATCGATAATCGCGTTTTACCTCGCATGTTTCTTGCTGTTGCACGTAAATTTTTTTAAAAAGACACCCGCATACACGATTCCCCTATCGCCATCAGGAAGAAAGAAGACCAACTGGCCCGATCTCCAGGAGCTTCGCAGAAACAGACACCGTGAAACCCACAGGGTCGGAGAAGGGGAGCGCTGAAGGGGTCAGGGAAGGGAGCAGCCCCCAGTGCAGGGACGCGGAGGCGGTGCCAGTTTACAGACGCCTTCACCTCCCCACCCCCACAGACCCGGGGGGTCCAAAAAGCATTTCCTGCGCGCACTCTCCGAACGCCGAGGCCCTCGGAGTAACCGCCGAGCTGGGCGGCCTTTTGGCCCCCTCCCTCCGGCCGAAGTCTCCCGCGCCCTCCCCTCGGCCGGGGCGGCGTCCGCACCTCCCCACGGCCTACCCACCCGGCAAGGCCCTCGCGACCGCGCTCGGAAGCCTGAGGCCTAAGGACGCCGGGCGCTGACAAGCCCAGCGGCCGCCGGCTGGGCCGAGGCGGGGGGTGGGGTGGCGGGGGGGGGGGCGGCGGCCGCTACCGCCGAGGGGCGGAGGGCGGGCGAGGACGGCCTCTCCCCCGCCGCGGCTGCCTATTGTTCCCGACGGAGGCCGGGCGGCTGCCCCGCGCTCCCCTCGCCGCCGCCGCCAGCCGCTCGCTCACCGCGCTGGTCCGAGCAGCAGCTCCTCTCAGCTCCGAGTCCCCGCGGCCGTCGCCACTGCCGCGGCAGCCGTCGCCGCCGCCGCCGCCACCGTCGACTCTGACTCTGTCCCAGGCCGCCGGGCCACGGCCGCCGTCGCCACAGCCAGCGCCGCCTCCAGCCTCCCACCTGCTGCTGCCGAGGCTGCTCCTGCAGCAGGGGCCATCTTGTTGGTCGGCCTCCTCTTCCTCCCCCTCCTCCTCCGCCCCGTCGCTCGTTGTCCTCGTCCCCTTCCTCTTCCTCGGGCTTCGACCCGCCCCGGAGACTGGGGCGGGGACGAAGGCGAGGCCCCTCCTTTGGGGGGGGCGGGGCTCGCGGAGAGGAGGGACGGAGGGAGGGAAAGAAGGGGATGGGGGGGCGGGAAGGGCGCGGGAGGAAAGCTCTGAGTCACCCGCAGCCAACGCCCGGGAGGGAGGCCCGCGACGCTCCCCGCCAACCCCTGGGGCGCACCCACACCCGGAGCCGCCGAACTGGTCCAGCCGTCCGCCGGCCCTCCCCCACCAGCGCCTCTGCGCCCAGCGGCGAGCGGCCAGACAGACGGCGAGGGAGGATTGGGAAATTTCTGACGTTTCCATCGAACCCCGCACTCGCTCGTCCCTAGGCTTTCTCAGCTCCGGTCCCTCTACTCCGGTTCCTTTTCACATTCCCCCCTTCCCCATACCTCCCCCCAAAGAATTTGTTCTTATCTCGTGTTGTCCGCGTTCTGGGTCGCACCAGGTTGGCCCTGGACACCGCTCTCACCGACTCCCAAAGAGAGTTCAGCTTCCCCGCGCGGCGAGGCCGCCCGAGGGCCTGGACACTCACTGCCCCCAAACGTCTCCTCAGGCCCAAGTGGACGCTGAGAGCTGCCTGGGCCGGGGGGACGGAAGGATTCGGCCCGTGGAAGAGTTCCTGGATCTCAAAGCTAACCTTGCGATGACAAAGTTTCTTCTCCCTTGTGGAAAAGAAGCCATTTTGATTTGGGGAAGCGGGAGACCCCTTCCAGACAAGCGCACTTCACCAAACCCGTGCTTTGAAGGGAGAGAAACGGAATTCCTTTCGTATCACACAGTCCTAATTTCAAGATAAACCGTCCAGAGTAGAGGTGCTCCTCACATAAACACCCAGTTAGTACTCCTGCATTTCTTCCCTTTTTTTGCTTCAGGTCTTGGCCAAGAGAGCAGAGATACGCTTTCTTGTCCTTTCTTCACTGCAGACATCACCACGACCAAGAACAGTACTATATGTAGAGAAGCTCCTGCCTTTAAGTCAATAAATTCGATCGTTATAACAGCGTTTTATAATATTTGTAAAATACAGATCACACACCTTCCTAAACTCTGGGCGGCGGTCTTTTTCGTCGCTGTCACCCTCCTGCCACTCAGATTTCAGCTTCTTTTTAGAAGACCTATTGGTGCCCTCGTGTTGATTGGAGTTAGTCCCTTTGAAGTGGGCCGAATCTGTAACCTTCCCCTCAACCTACTGAGTAGCAACCGCAATCCTACAGCTAACTTCTAGCTATCACAGAGGGATTAGGTTAGTGTACGCTAATCTAAAGAATATCTATCTCTAGGATAGCCTTTTCTTCCCCAATGAAGCAGACCTCATTCCCCTGCTAGGAAAAACATTAATCTGTTCCTCCTGTTTTTCCTCCTCCTCCCTTCTTACCCCTCCTAGGGAACCTTCCACAACAGAAGGTTTTAGCGGCTGTTGCTAGGCAAACATGCCAACTTCCCTGTTTAGGTGAAGCAAATAACCCAACTTCCATTACAAGCAACCTAGATAATATAATTTCTTTAAACTATGAATAGTTGTACCTCAGTGGTAAATCCCTTTCAAGGTTATCTTACAAAATAGGATGCTAAAGTTAAATTTATTTTTATTTCATCAATATTTCAGTTAAATACAGGTTTAAAGCCAAGGGGCTTCCCAGAATTCACTTTAATAATATAATTAAACAGAAACATTTGGCAGAAAAAGGAGAAAAGCAGCTTTGAAAATTACTTCAGTGTTTACAATAAAAGCTAATCTATGAGAAACATTTATATGCTTTGAACTCCCCACTTAGGGTAAATGTATAAATTACAGAGAATAATTTGTTCCTTGAGACTGTGCCTATTTAGAAGAAAGGTAATATGGTTATTTGGCAAGAAAAAAAATAGAGATTCTGGATTTTATTCCCAAATTAATAACACGGTAAGAATTTTAGCTAGTGAGCTAAGACCTTCCCCCCACCCCTGATTTTGCTGTTTAAGATTTTTGCTTTTCAGGGTGTTGAGAGGTAATATAAATAAGATTTTAAAAGTTATGTTGAGGGGCGCCTGGGTGGCTCAGTGGGTTGAAGCCTCTGACTTAGGCTCAAGTCATGATCACAGGGTCCTGGGATAGAGCCCTGCATGGGGCTCTCTGCTCAGCAGGGAACCAGCTTCCCTTCCCCCTCTCTCTGCCTGCCTCTCTACCTACTTGTGATCTCTGTCAAATAAATAAATAAAACCTTTAAATTTTTTTTTTTTTAAAGTAATGTTGAAATTTATGTATATAGGGGCGCCTGGATGGCTCGGTGGGTTAAGCCTCTGTCTTCGGATCAGGTCGTGTTCTCAGGGTCCTGGGATTGAGCCCCGCATTGGGCTCTCTGCTTGGCGGGGAGCCTGCTTCCCTTCCTGTCTCTCTCTGCCTGCTTCTCTGCCTACTTGTGATCTCTGTCTGGCAAATAAATAAATAAAATCTTTTTTAAAAAAAGAAATTTATGTATATATACACACAGATATGTATGTCTTTAAAGTTTCAAACACTTAAAATTGTATAATTTGTTTCAATTCAGCTATTTGTGTTAATCCAGTGAAATAATGTTTGAGAACTTTCCTGAGCTAAGACAATACATCAAGACTGTATTACTAAAGACAAACAACTTATATGTTTTATAGTCATTTGTACTTAGAAATCACGACTGTGTAGCTTTAACACAACTTAAGCAATTTAGTTTTATTTTGTATTTTATTATACAATTCTGTTTTAGAATGCCTAGAAATTTAGATGCTGCCCTGGCCTCCATCCTTGGTATACTATGAAAATTAAATGAGTCATTTCATGTAAAGGACTTCAAACAGTTCACGGCGCATAGGAAGTACTCAAATGATTTTTAAAAATTCCTTTTATGTTTATGTCATTATAGTCTTTAGTTTTTCATCAGTCAAATGAGGGTAACAAGTCATCAAATACATTTTTGCTCTTAGCATGAACTGTAAACAAAATTAATGCTAATTTTTATTTTTATTTTTTTAAGATTTTATTTATTTGATAGAGAGAGAGTGCGCATGCACAAGCAGGAGGGAGAGGGAAAAACAGACTCCCCGCTGAGCAGGGAGCCTGAAGAGGAACTTGATCCTAGGACCCTGGGATCATGACCTGAGCTAAAGGCAGGCACTTAACTGACCGAGCCACCCAGGCACCTCAATGCTAGTTTTTAGATCACAAATCAGTTAAAATAATGCCTTATGAATTTTTTCAATGTATTTTCTGATATGCCTGTCTTCTATTGTTCTTCCTTTAATTTTGTCTTTTTTTTTTTTTTTGAGATAAATTATGCAGCGTGATTAAGCTAGCACATGCTTAAATAAAACTCTGGGATGTGTTACTGTCAACCTAAAGCTTTGTTTATTTTAAAACTAGAAGAGATTTTTAGATACCAACCAACTTATAGGAAAGAGAGACTAAGAACGTTTGGATAGATCAAATATCTACCCAATGCCTTCTTTATAGATAAATATTATAGTATCGAGGAGGAGGTTAGAGAGTGAGAAGGGCTATTCCATCCTACAAAGATGAATAAGTCACGTGTCCCTGCCTTAAAGAATTTCGAAAATCTAGTAAGAGCAATACAATAAAATACACATATAAGCAACTAGAGTATAAAATAAACTGGGTCATAATTACATAGAAAGTATAAAGTTCTATGAAAGTTAAAGGAAAGAATTAGTAGAAATCATCACTCTAATGTCACAGAAACTACCTTTTGACAGGTAAAAATAACTATGTATGATATTAGATGTATACCCAGAGCCATAGAAATATAATAGCTATCAGTTCAGGGCAGGATGTGGATGAAGGATAAGGAATAGGAAACACAAGTGTGTGTGAATGGAGTTTAGATTAACTAAAAAACCTGGTTAATGTACTGCTAGAAGTTGAGACCTCTCCAATGTAAATGATTTATGTAGGGAGAGGAGGTGACATCCTCAAACACAGACACATGCACAAAATAACACTAGAGCTGTGTCACCTGGACTTTCTGGAGTGCTGCCATCCTTATGGGAGTCTGAGTGAGTCCTCTTCATTCTCCCCACCCAACCCTCCCTCATACATAGATTCTCCATAACCTACCCTTTCCCCCAGTCAACAATCCTATCACCACTATTCATTAAGATAAATCTCTTAGAAAATAAATGAAGAGGAAGACATTCCAAGCAATTACACTAAGGAAATATGAAGAAACCAATAGTTTCTGACCTACCCTTCACTTTTAGAGATCAGTCCCAAAGCAGGCCCAAGTCAGCATCTGCAAACTAGACCCCAGGGGTTGCCTTAGATTTAGGGTAACAATCCAAAGTAATCACGGCAGATGTAGTCCAAGCCAGTTCTGGGGTTTGTGGAGCTCGGTCTTTGTAGGCTTGATCCATAAAGAATTAAATAAACTGATGTTTCTGAGTCCCTCCTGAAATGGCTTCTGAACCTGTCAGCAAGCCCTCTTGCTCAACCTCAGATAGATCCAAACAGTTAAAACCAGAAGCCGACCAGACAGCTTAACTCGTGCTCTAACTAAAACCCTTATGGTTATTTCTTATCACACTTTCTGGAGGCATTGATGAAGGCATTTTACAAGGACCCAGAACATCTCACCCATCCAACCAGAAAAGCCATGGTGGAAATGGGAATGCCTAGAAGACCATGCCCCACATATGCCCTCATACCCCCTTCCCTGCCCACGATCCACGGGCTGAACACACACTGAACCCCACCAGTGACCACATGCTCTCTGCCTGCTTTCTCGCACCCACTCCTCTGAATCTCTCTGTCAAACTCCAGATGTCCATCTTGCTGGAGAGGAGGTCAGTTGTCCAGACTTAAGCCATATCCCCAGGCTGCTCACACCCATATAAATTTATCTCTTCCTCTTTTCGAGACTCTCATCTCTTGACTTACTGGCTTCTCTTGAGACTAGTTTATCGGAGTTTGTTTGGCAACATTGTTGGCAAACCCAGCCAGGACCTGTGCTTTCAATTTATCTACCCTTGGGATTTTCCAGGACGGAGCAGTTGGGACCTGAAGTGCGCCGGGGCTCACCAGTTTGTTTCCCAAGTTAGTGGCTATGATAGATCTTTAGAAAACAAATTGGTCTTCATGAAGGCCTTCATGAAAGACCACCCCAACACTGAGAATCTCTGAACTTCAGCTGACCTTTAGTGACTTATTCTGGGGTGAAAGTTGACAGAACACCTCTATGAAAGAAACATCAGACTACTTTCGGGCAAGAGGTAGTTTAAACAGGGTCAAGAGAAAGCAGCTTCACTTTTCACTTAGTGAAATTTACTGAAGTTTTGTTGGATTTCATTATTGTATTAGCTTCCTAGGGCTGCTGTAATAAATACCACAGACTTGTGGCTTAAACAACAGAAATTTTCTCATAATCCCAGAGGCTGGATGTCCAAGATCAAGGTATTACAGGGTTTGGTCTCTTCCAAGGACTCTCTCCTTGGCTTACAGCTGGCCATATTGTGTTCATTCTGTGTCTGTTTGTATCCCAATCTCTTTTTTTTTTTTTTTTTAAGATTTTCTTTATTTACTTGACAGAGAGAGAGATCACAAGTAGGCAGAGAGGCAGGCAGAGAGAGAGAGAGAGAGAGAGGAGGAAGCAGGCTCCCTGCCGAGCAGAGAGCCGGATGTGGGACTCGATCCCAGGACCCTGAGATCATGACCCGAGCCGAAGGCAGAGGCTCAACACACTGAGCCGCCCAGGCGCCCCTCTTTTTTTTTTTTTTTAAAGATTTTATCTATTTATTTGACAGACAGAGATCACAAGTAGGCAGAGAGGCAGGCAGAGAGAGAGAGGAGGAAGCAGGCTCCCTGCTGAGCTGAGAGCCCAACATGGGGCTCGATCCCAGGACCCTGGGACCATGACCCAAGCCAAAGGCAGAGGCCTTAACCCACTGAGCCACCCAGGCACCCTTCCCAATCTCTTCTTATAAGGATACAAGGCATATTGGATTAAGGCTTACCCATATGATCTCATTTTACTTTAATTACCTCTTTATGGGCCCTGTCTCCAAGTACAGTCACATTCTAAGGTACTAGGGATTAGAACTGTAACATGAATTTAGGGGTAAGGGACACAAATCAGCCCATAACAATAATAAATGCCCACTTTAAGAATATAATAATTATTAATAAAAGTCACCCTTATGAATGCACAATTTCAAATTTATTCAGTAAACCTGAAGGTTTTCTTTTTTTTTTTTTTTAAGATTTTTTAAAATTTATTTATTTGATAGGGAGACAGTGAGAGAGGGAGTACAAGCAGGGGGAGTGGGAGAGGGAGAAGCAGGCTCCTGGCTGAGCAGGGAGCTGGATGTGGGGTTGGATCCCAGGACTCTGAGATCATGAACTGACCCAAACGCAGATGCTTAATGACTAAGCCACCCAAGTGCTCCATTCCTTTTTTTTTTCTTTTTAAGATTTTATTTATTTATTTGAGAGAGACACACAGAGAGAGAGAAACAGACTCCCTGCTGAGCAGGAAGCACATTGCAGGGCTCGATCCCAAAACTCTGCGATCACAGCCTGAGCCGAAAGCAGATGCTTAACCAACTGAGCCATTCAAGTGCCCTGAGCCGGAAGCTTTTCTAATTACTCTTTAAATAAAATATCAATGCTCTTTCAGTATAAGTTAGCAACAACAAATAGGATACTGAAATTTTAAAAAGCTGATTACCAAAATTATCTGAGCCATACCACAATAAGAGTTATCGGAAAACAGATAGAACTCAAATTCTAGTCTATTCAGATAGAACTTGAATAGACTCAAGAATAATATGAAAGGATTTATAGAGCTCATGATTTGACCCTCATTTAGAATTCTGTCTAAATAAGCAACTATAGATATACTGAGGTCAAATACATTTTGTAACCAAATGATATCCTCTAGCACAAATATATGTTCAATATATCTTGGCATGTCAAGACTAGCCAGTTAAAAGAAGTTGGACATTCATGTGTAAATCATTCTGGAAACCAGAACTCAAAAGGTATGCTTTAAGCAAGATGGGGAGGAACTTTCTTTTGCTCCCTGCCTTACTTTCTAGGATCTGGACTCGGGGGGAGTCTTTAGCGTTCTTTATGATGTTCCAAGAGATTAGGGATTAAAAATGAGCTTGGGTTGGGACACCTGGCTGGCTCAGTAGGTGGATTCTCTCCTGCTCCCCTGTGCTTGCACGCTCTCTCTCTCAAACAAATAAATAAAATCTTTAAAAAATAAAAATTAAAAGAAAATAAAATCCTTAAAAATAAATACATACTGACACACATTCATACCTATGCACCTAAATATGAGCTCTGCCACTTGGGGCAGATCATGAACCAAATTGGAAGCTGTCCCTATGGTGGATACTTCATTGAAGATGAATATTCGGTCTGTGTTGCATTAGGCCCATGATTCTCAGTTTCGTCGTGAACTTTTAAAAACTTTATATCTCCAGCTCTAACCCTAGAGATTTTGACTTGAGGTCTTATTGTGGGGCCAGGGAGCTTTCATTTTTTTGAATTTGACAGGTGATCCTATCCTATTGTCTGAGGTGAGGACCACTTATGTGTATTAGGGGTCGGGTCAGCAAGCCTTTTTGGTAAATAGCCAGATGGTGAATATTTTTGGCTTTGCAGGCCATAAAGTCTCTGCCGCAATTACTCAGCTCTGTCATTGTAGCAGGAAAGCAGCCCCAGACAAAATGTAAATAAATGAGCATGCCTATCTTCCAATAAAACTTTAGGTACAAAAACAGGCAAAAAGAGGTGGTGGGCTGGATTTGGAGCCCACACTGTTGTTTTCCAACCCTGTCTTATATGAAGAGAGGTTTTACTTGCCAAAGTCAGGGAAAGTATTTTTCTTATGTTCAACGGCAGCATTAAAAGCCTTGCATGCAATGACCAATGTTTGGTGTTACACACGATTAACTAAACAGACAGAACTCCTGCCTTTCAAGGAATTATTTTCTAAAACAACAACAGCACAGACATACTGTTTATAAGTAATCCCATATGACTAATTGTCATATAAATAGATGACTATATGAGACTAAACGTGAAACTGAGTTCAGAGGTGGGCAGATTTTCCTAACACTCTCAATTTACGAATATCAGATTAAGTAAAAGGACCATTCAGTAACCAATGTAAGGAGGAGAGCAATACCCCAAACTAGCTCCCGTCTTTGAGCAGGAGGCGATCAGAGAGCATATTTTAAGAGGAGTCCCGTAGGGTAGCTGGCTGGCTCAGTCAGTGGAGCGTGTGATCTTGTTCTTGGGGTCATGAGTTTGAGCCCCACGTTGGGTGGAGAGATTACTTGGGAGAAAAAGAAAAAAGAAGGGTCTTTTAAATAAGACTTCATGGCTCTCTGTATGGCCAAATTTTCCCTCTCTCAATTGTAACTTCTTCATCAAACACATTATCAGGGCACCTAGGTGGCTCAATCTGCCTTTGGCTCAGTTCATAATCCTGAGGTCATGGGATCAAGTGCTGCATCAGGCTCCTTGCTCAGCCAAGAGCCTGGTTCTCCCTCTCCCTCTGCTGCTCGCTTCCCCTGCTTGTGGTCTCTCGCTCAGATCTTAAACACACACACACACACACACACACACACACACATTATTGTCAGATTTATCCTCTGAGGTAAGTAGGGGCTATGTTATGGTTGCAGTTTAATGAAACGTGACTATTTCCTTTATATAACCTGGAACAAAGAAAAATGTTTCCCTTTCTCAATAGGAATGGTAAATTAGAAAAAAAAATCAGTGGATCAATTTGTGTGTTGGTGTGTTTAAAACAAGTGATTGGTAATTTAGTGACCTACTGCCTACATTTGTAGAAATGGTAGAATAATAGTTGTTGGTTAGGGCAACATTCTCCTACATCTCCTTGTATTTCCAAAAGATGGACGTACATAATGAGTTACTTAGAATTTTATGGCTTTCCAGTATCTTACCTCCCTTCCTTACACTGCTTGGGAATTTTCCATTTGGGAATTTTTGTGGGTGGCAGCATCTCTTCTACTACAGGGGCCAGAAAGTCCAGATACTTGCCTTCTGCCCTTCCACACGGTCCCCCCCCACCCCACCCCTGCATTCATCCTAGGAGAAGGGAAAGTGACCCAAGCTTGGTAGACTGGATGCTCTTACTTGGGACTTTGAATCAGGACTGAGTTACACAGTCTAAGCAGAATTCATCCCCCTTGTGCATATGACGCCCAGAGTCTGGTGACACAATGGCAGCAATCTCTGTGGTGATATCCAGCATTTATTTGCAATGGCAGTGATGCCCTAACCAGGCAATTTCAGGACTGACTCTAGATGTGGTTCTGGCTATCTAGCTTCACTCAACCCCCTTCCTTACCGTCAAAACCATGAACCACTCAATGTTCCTCCAGAAAATTCCTTTTCTGCTTATGTTAGCCACTGAGATGGTTTAACATATAAAGGAAGGGTACAGAAATCAAAAGATTGCAGAAATAATCCATTTTCCCATTTCTCATATAATTTCCCTTTACTCAGTTTAATGGAAGTTGTCCATATACGGGTTTTTTTAATTTTGTTTTGGGGGTTTTTTGGCTCTGATTTTTATTACTGTAGTCATTCAAGTTTCAGAATTTAAGAGTACATCTGGATGCATTTCAGTTAAACTTAAGTGAAGGTGTCCTAAATTACATGTTCCCTTCGGTTACTCAGCTCATTGATTATACCCAAATAATAAACACTCCTTTCAAAATTTTAGACTTGACTTTTTAACTCACTCTGCCAAGAATATTGAGTGTTTACATTAAAAATAATATTGCCCACATTTCTCAAGGGAAAAATACTCCATATAATTCTCTCTTGACTAAACATTTTTATGAATGCAAAGTGCTTTTAATTTTTTTTTGAACTCCTTCTGCTCACAAGAATTGTCGCAATCAAGTATTTCGTTTGGGGCAATCAAAGCCCTCTTTGCTAAAATTACATGGAAAAAGGATTCTTTTTTCCATTTTTGCAAAAATATTTCCACAACCACAATTGAAGTGTTCCTTTGTGGTTCTTTTCTGGAAAGACTTATAACCTTGTTTCTGCAACATCTAATTGAGACCCCAATGTCTCAACTAATGATATGGAAGTCACAGAATGAAATTAATTTGCACCCACTTTATCACAAACAAGCACAATAAATATCTGATTACTGGTCATGTACCAGTCATGGTGCTATGGTAATACAACAGTGTACATGACAGAGTCTATTCTTCCAGAGCTTATAGTTAAGCAGGGAAGATAGGATACTTATAAATAATTAAACAACCACAAGTGTGAAGGCCAAAAGTACATGGGATATTTAACAGTGAGAATTGACTGAGTCTAAGATGAACAGAGGCTTCCTCAAGAGAATGACATTTAAGCGGAAAGTTACAGGATGAGTAGAAATGAGCTAGGCAAAGAGAGAACAAAATGTTTCAGGCAGAAAAAACAGCATATACAAATGCACCAAGGCAGGAAGAATGGTAGTTTGTTTCAGGAACTAACAGCTATCAAGTCTGGCTGGAGAAAGTCAAGAGATTCAGAAGGAGCCTAGTGAGAACATGGCTGCAGAGGTAAGGAGGTAGGTATTGGAAACCAAAGTAGGCTGAACTTGCCTTTTCTGGTTAGCTCAGTTTTCATAGCCCAGAAGGACTAGGGGCACAAAAGGCAAAGCAAGATTCAAGATTTAAGGTCTACCATGAGACTTTCCCTTCATAAAGCCAAAACCCAAAGGGCTGCACTTTCAGTATTAGGACACATGATAAATGAATACCTCCCCCCTCCTTGGAACTGCAAAAAAGCTACCTATTTTAAAAGTTGGTGCTGACTGGAGAGAAGAAAATTTTTCCCTGAGAATTCATTACCACAAGCAAACCCTTTTATAGGTTTATAGTTTGAATTCGCACTTCTTGGCTAGGCCAAAAATATCTCAAATCAATAACTTCATTTTGAGGGGCTCTTGGTTAGGATGCCCCAATCACCTGATAGACGTAAAGGCAAAACCTTTCTGAAGGAACCCTCCTGCTTCCCAGGCCCCAAGAATTCCTACAAGGGGCTCCTGGGTGACTCAGTTGGTTAAGCATCGGACATTTAATTTTGGCTCAGGTCATGATCCTCAGGGTCCTGAGACTCTTTCCCTCTCCTTCTGTCCCTCCCCACTCCCACTCATGCTCTCTCTCTCTTAAACAAACAAACAAACAAACAAACAAATAAAATCTTTAAAAAGTAATTTCTGCTGAAACTTCAAAAGAATAGCATAATTCATAGTAAAACAACAAAGTCATCAACATCAACAACCACAGTGTCAATCAGCAATAATCATCCAAAATGATGAGCATCAGAAGCCTTCATGGCAGATCAGACCCACAGAATTTTCAGATGTTGAAATTATTTAACACAAAATCAATAAGTAAGTTTAATGTTTCTAAGAATAAATAAATCCTTAAAGCATGAATCAAAAGTGGGCAGTTAAAAAGAATGCAACGTCTATTTCTGATACCAATGGATAAGGAATGGATAATCAATCCTCTTTTGAGAACAACCAGAAAAGCTGGCCAAAAAAATTGTTTTTCATTAGAGTCTTGGAAGCTTGACCAGGAGAATAAGTTCTCCTATTAATGGACCTAGGGAGCTTGTTTGGAGATTGTAGAGGGGGAGTGCATCTACTCATATATCCTTGACTCAAGAATGGTCTTCCTCTGTTGGGTAGGTATACAGCTTTGGGAGGGATGCACATGGAGTGGGAAGGGAGGAAGGGGACACCTGCCTAGCCAGCCAGATCAGCCAAATCAACTTTGGTGATCAATGGGGTAACAGATGTCACAGCCAGATCACCCTCACATCCATGGTCAAAATATTTTTAGAATCTTGAACTCATGAGAGAACTGGCTGATCTTGTTCCCCCAGTAGCCTTGTCACATGGGAATGATGGAATTCTTGGCCAGGATGGTGGCCCCATGGATGGCAGTGGCTGCCTCCTTGGAGCACTTAACACCCAGCCGGACGTGTCCACTGTAATCTCCAATGGCAACAAACATCTTGAACCTGGTCTGTGGGACAGCACAGGTGTGCTTTTGGAGAGGCATAATCTTCAAAACCTCAGCCTTGAGAGATGTCCCCAGAAAAGAGTCAATGATCTCAGATTCCTTGGTGAGCGGAGAGACAAGATAGATCTCCTGCAGGGACTTGATCTTCACAAGTAGGTCTCAACAGTGGGCTTAAAATATTCAGTAAATCATGTTATAAACAGGTGTGCTGGCATCCAGTCTTGATTGGCCCATTTCTAGAGCACAGGCCAAGCAGATTTCACATAATTCTTAAGGGATCAAGGATTTTCAGAACAGTAAATGAACATTGGCTTCAAGTTCAAGTTAAAGTTACCAGCTGCATGAGCCCCTGACAAGAGGTAGCCTGCTCTTTGAAGTTGGAAGCCAGGCATTGATTTCTCCCACATAGCATTTTCTTAGAATATAAGGATATAAACATATTTTCTTGGGATCATTCTCTTGTTGAGTATAGCCACCTTCAGGAATGATCTTCTGGAGAACTTGCTCAGCTTCTACACCAACACTTACTTTTTCACTTGCTGCAGTAACGGAATTGGCTTCTTTCCTCAATACTCAGGAACATTTCCTAGCCTCAAACTTTTCTTTTTCAGGGTTCTCACCTCCCTCAGCCTTCATAGAACTGAAGAGATTTAGGGCTTTCCTCTGGGTTCAGCTTTGGTTTAAGGGAATATTGTAGCTAGCTTGATCTTCTATCCAGGCCACTAACACTCTCCATATCAAGCAATAAGCTGTTTTGCTTTCTTATCATTTTTTGTGTTCACTAGAGTAACACTTTTCATTTCCTTCAAGAACTTTTCCTTTGCATTCACAACTTGGCTAACTGGCTCATGAGGCCTGTCTTTTAGCCTATCTGGGCTTTCAACATGCCTTTCTCACTAAACTTAATCATTTCTAGCTTTAGACTTGAAGTGAGAGACATGGAACCCTTTTTTTTTTTTTTCATTTGAATGCTTGCCATCATAGGGTTATTGATTGGACTAATTTCAATAGTGTTATGTCTCAGGGAACAGGGAGGCCTAAGGATGTGGCGAGAGATGGGGGGATGGCTGGCTGGTGGAGCAGTCAGAACGCACACAATGTTTATTGGTTAAGTTGACTGTTTCATACGGGTGCAGCTCATGGCACCCCCAAACAACTAAACAGTAACATCAAAGATCAATGATCACAGATCACCTTAATAAATATAATAAAAATGAAAAAGTTTGAAATATTGCAAGAATTTCCAAAACATGGGACACCTGGGTGGCTCAGTGGGTTGAAACCTCTGCCTTCGGCTCAGGTCATGATCCCAGGTTCCTGGGATCGAGCCCCATGTCGGGCTCTCTGCTCGGCGGGGAGCCTGTTTCCTCCTCTCTCTCTGCCTGCCTGCCTCTCTGCCTACTTGTGATTTCTGTCTGTCAAATAAATAAATAAAATCTTAAAAAAAAAAAAAAGAATCTCCAAAACATGACACAGAGACATGAGGTGAACAAATGCTATTGGGAAAATGCCACCAATGGATTTGCTCAATGTAGGGGTTGCTGTAAATCCTCAATTTGTAAAAAAAAACAAAAACAAAAACACAGATCTGTGAAGTGCAATAAGACAAAGCACAATAGGGGCACCTGGGTGTCTCAGTCGGTTAAGCATCTGACTCTTGCTTTCAGCTCAGGTCATGGTCCCAGGTCTTGAGATCAAGCCCTGCCTTGGGCTCCATGCTCAGTGGGGAGTCTGCGTGAGATTGTCTCTAACTCTCCCTCTGCTCCTCCCCATCTTACCCACCCCCATTCATGTGTGCTTTCTCTAAAAAAAAAAAAAGAAAGAACACACACACACACACACACACACACACACAAACAGAATAAAATGAGGTATATTGTATGCACAAAGCACCTCATAATTTTTTTGATGCAATGCAGAAACTTTCATGGCATTTTATCAATTCAGACTTTTTAACCTCAGGTAACACTGATATTGATAAAGTTACTCGGAGGCCCAATGATGTCTATATTTTTAAGTAGCTTGGAAAAACCTGCTAAGACAGGCTGTTGGAGATGCAAAAATGAAACAGAGACTGTCAGGGGCAAGGGGTAGACGACCACCATCATCACCATCCCCACCACCGTCACTACCACCATCATCACTGTCAACAATAAAGCATTCCCCAAGTCTAGACATTGTGTTGAAAGTTTTCTGTTCATTATGTTGAATCTTTGCCATTCTAGAAATCACCTTACAAAACAAGGCACTGAGGTTTGTAAAGGTTGAGCAACTCACCCCAAATAAAGCAGAGGAAATAGCAGAGCTAAGATTCAAAACCAGTTCTGCTCAGCCCAGTGTACTCAGTCTGCGTTACAGCAGTGCTAACCCTCTCGGCTATCCCCGAGTACACTGGAGATTCGACTCCATGAATTACACACGGAGCTCGTCCTGAGCCTGTTTTCCTCAGAAGCATTTCTTGCCTTCCCTGATCTCTGTGTCACAGGGAGGACCGACCTTCTTGTGAAGGCCGACTTCTTGGTGTGTGTGGCTAATAGGTGGAGTTCAGAGAGCAGCAGGATAAAGAAGCCAGATTGCTCCTCATCAAACCCCCTCCCACCTGCTGGGGGTGGCTTCCCGGGTATCAACCATTTCCTGCCTTATTCCAGCTGCAGTTACACAAGCTTTTACTAGGTAGCCCTAATCCCTGGACTTCTTTAGCAACCCTCCTTCCCTTTGTCCCTTTAGCCTAGTGGCACCCTACTGTGGTTCATCTAAAGCAAGAGTCTTGGGTATAGAAATAAGTGGATGTGTTTGTTCCTCTTGCTCTATCACTACGGCCACCACTAACTGGACCCCGAGTGGCTCTAACTCGAGAACAGCCCACAGCTGGCTGGCAGGCTTCCTAGATCAGGTTTTTAGCAACAATCTGTCTGGTATTTGATTTCTAGATTTAGGGGGTCCATTAGCTGGTAGTAGGAGCAAAGGCAGAAAAGCACTCTAAGAGAAACAAAGGCAGAGAGAAAAGACGTCCTGTCAATTGCAGGGCACTCAGGAAAAGTTAGCAAGCTTGCGGTTGGCATCGAGAGGAGGATGATTTATATGTGCTGGCCTCTGAAGAAACTTCCAGTTTAAAAGCCACATTACAGGGGCATCTGGGTGGCTCAGTGGGTTAAAGCCTCTGCCTTTGGCTCCGGTCATGATCCCGGGGTCCTGGGATCGTGCCCCACATTGGGCTCTCTGCTCAGCAGGGAGCCTGCTTCCCTTCCTCTCTCTCTCTGCCTGCCTCTCTGCCTACTTGTGATCTCTGTCTGTCAAATAAATAAATAAAATCTTAAAAAAACAAACAAACAAACAAACAAACCACATTACAGTCTCTGTCCAGTTCAGCTGTACTCAGGTTCCCATTCTTCCTGTGTGACCCTACTGTGTCACTTCCCGATTTCCTGGCTGGCTGAAACTTGGGGCTGAGATTTCTACTTCTAATCTATTTTTTAGAAGTTTCCCTAGGTCTCTTTCCAATCAACCATTCACTCCATGACATAATCCGAGTGTGTTCATGTTTGTTTGTTTGTTTGTTTTTTTACAACTAATTTAACCACCTAAAATGATTTTTAAAGCATGTCCAATCTCTTTCATCTTATCTAAATTGCAGCTCTATGAGCTAGGCAGGGCAGAGGTTTTTATTAATTTTTAAAAAAATTCAAGCTGGGCACCTGGGTGGCACAGTGGTTAAGGACCCAACTTGTGATTTTGGCTCAGGTCATGATCTTAGGGTTGTGGATTGAGCCCCACATCAGTCTCCACGCTGGGCATTTCCATGCTTAGGACTCTCCCTCTCCTCTTTACCCCTCCCCCTTCCCTTTCTTAAAAAAATTCAAACTTTAGATTAGCTAAATAACTCACCCACAATCACTGGGCTAAGTGATAAGTGATAGAACCAGAACTAGGAACAAAGCATTTTGATTTCTGGGTCTATTTTGATTTCTGGACTATTCATCCCTTATTTCCTGTGAGCACACAAGCATACACACACTGTCAATGATTTATTTAGCAGGAAAAGAGATGTTCGGACATACTGGATATCAGAAATTCATTACTGGATATCTCGAAGTCTTTTGACTTACTTGGTTGATTTACATCTCTAGGCATCTTTCTGATAATACCTCTCCAATTCTACAGAAGAAAGGTCAAGTTGAGTCATAATAGGCAAATATTCTACAGATGAAAACCAGACAAACCCATTTATTTTTTCAGAAACTTTTACTGGGAACCTACTCTGTGGTGAAAACTTGCTAAGTGCTGCGGATACAGAGATGAAGAAAAAAAAAAAAAGAAAGAAAGAAAAAATCCCTTGTGGGAATTTTCAGCCCAAAGGGAAAGAGATAAATAATGTTACAGCACAAGGGCAACAAGCACAGGCAAAGCACAGATCCAGACCAGATAAAGGTTTGATGAACTCTATGGGGGTATGTGACAGGAAAGACTTTCTGAAAAAAGTAACAATTGACTGGAGTTTAGAAAGTTGAACTGGAATATCAATTAAAAAAATTTTTTTCGGGGTGCCTGGGTGGCTCAGTTGTTAAGTGTCTGCCTTCAGTTCAGGGTCCTGGGCTGGAGCCTCACATCAGGATCCCTGTTCAGCAGGAAGCCTGCTTCTCCCTCTCCCACTCCCCCTGCTTGTGTTCCCACTCTTGCTGTGTCTCTCTCTGTCAAATAAATAAAAATCTTAAAAAAAATTTTTTTTCTTTTTTTTAAAGGAAGCTCCACACCCAAATTGGGGTTCAAACTCATGACCCTGAGACCAAGAGTCACATGCTGTAGCAACTGAACCATCCAGGTGCCCCCTGGAATATCAGTATTTAATGGTAAAGGGAGAAGGTGCTGCTACAAAGAGATGAAAAAGGATAGTCAGAGAGAAAAAGGGAATGAGGAGAGATGGTGGCCCAAAGACTAAGGGAGATAGCTTCAAGGAAGGATAGATGAACACTGTAAAAAACCCCAGAAGTATCTGTTAAGTAATATACAGATACGGTAATATACTAATGCAGGCACAATGGACCTGGCAAGTAGAAAGTTCTTGGCAACCTGATCCAGGGCTGTTTCTAAGGGAGGAGAGGGTAGCAATTAAGCTGGAATTCGACAGGATCCAGAGTAAAAGGGAGGTAAAACAGTAGAGATATGAAATATTTCAGGAACCCCAGAAATGAACAAAAATTGTGTCAGACTTTCCTAAAGTTGAAAGAGGGTTAGAGAACATACAATGGCATGGGGAATGAATGGAATTTGGGAGAAGAATATCTAAGGAACTAACCTAAACTGGAGAATCTTTGATGACTGTAATTTTCTGGTATGCTTTCTATTTAGTAGATACAAGAATATAATTGGCCTATTTGTTCTTCCCTCTTCCCCATTTTCAAATTACTTCACATGTATCCTGTGGACCACTTCCTATGTCCTTCTTAGTGAACACTATGGACAGTTCAATTCCTACCGACATGTATATGACCAGTGACCACTTGGCACATAAGTTTAGGCACAGAAAAAGTGGACTCTGGATTCAGACCATCTTGATCTGAATTCTATCTGCACCTTGTATTTACATGGTCTTGCACAAATTAATTAATCTCTTTGTTTCTCTCTTTCTTCATCTGTAAAGTAAGGATAATGATAATACCTACTCTGTAGCATAGTTGGGAGCTTTAACTGAATTACAACATATAAAATGCTTAGAACAGTGCCTGGCACTTACAAAGAGATATACATGGTAGTTGTTATTATTAGCAGTAGTAATTGTGGAAATAATAAAACAGAATGTTTGAAATTGGAATAATGCTAGAAAATCCAGGACTTGTGTGTGCGTGTGTGCTTGTGTGTGTGTATTTGCGTGTGTGTGTGCGTGTGTGTGTGTGTGTGTGTGTGTGTGCATGAATGGTAGAAGTCCCATTCAAAATAGTTTTACTAAAAGGGTTCATGTATTGTCTCCTGTAACTGTGTTAGATTGTTTAGGCAGGGAGAAATTCGTTCTCTGCATCTCTTGGGACTTTCTGCCGCTCATGGTCTGATGGAATCATTCTCTTCTATAGCAGAAAGGGGAAGGAGGATGTGGCTGGTAGACCCAGGGCTACATTCTTACAGTACTTCATGCAAAAAAAAAAGAGAGGCTCCTGCTTAACCCCATCTTCAGCACAACATTCAAGGAAGTGCAGGAGAGGAAGGGATTGGCCCAGCCCATGGCATGTACCCATGCTTGTGATTGGGAAAATGGGGGCCTTGATTACTAACTCTACCAAGACCATGCTGAACCAGAAAAAGCAGGCTATGCAGATAAATCTATGCAATTATGTCTTTTGAAATCAGATGCTCACCACATTTTGCCTTTTAGGTAAGCCATATTAAAACTCAGCTTTAGATGCTTACATAAATGACACCAACAAAAGTAACACTTGCAACTAATACTAACTGAGGTTTACTATGTGTTGGGCATTGTCCTAAAAGTACTGACGATTTAATTCTTTTTTTTTATTAAAGATTTTATTTATTTATTTGACAGAGATCACAAGTAGGCCAAGAGGCAGGCAGAGAGAGAGGAGGAAGCAGGCTCCCTGCTGAGCAGAAAGCCCGATGTGAGGCTCGATCCCAGGGCCCCGGGATCATGATCTGAGTTGAAGGCAGAGGCTTTAACCCACTGAGCCACCCAGGCGCCCCACTGACAATTTAATTCTTACAACACACCTATAAATAGGTGATATCATCATCATCATCATCATCACTTTATAAATGAGGAAGTGGAGGAAAGAGAAAGATTAAGTTGCTTGCCCTGAGATCATTCATCAGAAAGTGGTAGAGCTGGGAACTGAGTCCTGAGAGTTGGCTCCAGAATCTGGACTCTCAGGTTGTACTGCCAAAGAAGAGGAGGGAAAAACAGTCCAGTATAGTTGGAAACAAGAAAACATATTTTCAAATACACTTAGTGGAGATTTTGGAATCAAGCCAAAAGATTGCTTTGGTTTTGAGCTTTTTTCTAAGATGTTGAAGACTCAGAAATGTTGAAGGTTGGAGTAGATTTTCTAAAAATTCCATCAGTGTTTTAAGTCATCCAAAGAATATACTGGATACAATGTATCTCAATCTCCTCGGAGAATGTCCACAAAAAGGCATGTTTTGCACATTCTTGGGTGTGAATTATCTGAGTTGTCTGAGTTACATGAGCTCTGACTTATCAGAGCTTATGTATATACACTTATATTACAAATAATTATATACTTTATACTTTATATATCCTTATAATTATACTTTATATACTTATATTACAAATAACTATCTACTGGAGGATTGAAGACTATCTCTTTGCAGAGCTGAGAGAAAGCAATGAGTAGAACTTTAGTTACGTTAGAAGCTCTGGTTCGTGAGGGGATCATGGAGGATATTTCTGCAGATCCAGTGACACCTCCAGGAACTTTCCTTCCCTCAACTTTGTGGGATTCTTCCTGTATTCCTTTTTTCTTCACAGTTGCTACCACCCATGTATGTATGTTCTTCCTCACGAAGCTATCTTAGAAACTACCTCTTCAGCTTTCTCTAACCATCCTTGATGACCTCAGGAAAGAAAGACCAGAGGTCCTTTTTGTTTTTAGGAATTACTGTTAGTTGCTATGGGGAAACAAAATTGTGGCCCAAAGAAATCGACCCAAAACTGGAAAAGTAGCAAATACTCACAAAATATCAACAAGTTCTTTAAGTTAGTCCTCACAAGGGGTGCCTGGGTGGCTCAATTGGTTAAGTCATTGGCTCAAGTCATGATCTCGGGGTCCTGGGATCAAGCCCCGCGTTGGGCTCCCTGCTCAGCGGGGACACTGCTTCTCCCTCTCTCTCTCTGCTCCTCCTCCCCCCACCCACTTGTGTTCTCTCTCTCTCAAATAAGCAAATAAATGAAATCTTAAAAAAAAAAAAAAAAGAAGTCATGATTCAAACGGAAGCTGCCTGGCTCTAAAGTCTACTTTCTTTCTTTTTTTTCCCCCTAAAGTCTACTTTCTTGATCCTCTGGTGTAGCAAAAATCAGGACAGACGGTTTCACAAGCAGAAGCATGTAACAGTCCAGAGGACTAAGTGGAAATATGGCTTAGGAGCTGGCTGCTGTGGTAGGTCCTCTTCGTCCGAATACTTGGCAGGATCAGCATTGCCCCATGACTGTGCCTCAGCTCCTTTTATAAATTGGATTTTCTCAATTACCCAGAGATGATGAGTGTCTTAAAGACAATTCACACTGACAATTCACACTGACCAATTCATAAGACAGTAACATAACAGCCATAATGTCAAGTGATACATTCCTTTCCAGGCTGGAAACGCTTACCTTCTTTTTTTTTTTTTTTTTAAAGATTTTATTTATTTATTTGACAGAGACAGAGAGATCACAAGTAGTCAGAGAGGCAGGCAGAGAGAGAGGAGGAAGCAGGCCCCCCGCTGAGCAGAGAGCCCCATGCAGGGCCC
Organism: Enhydra lutris kenyoni; assembly: GCF_002288905.1. Taxonomy (NCBI): domain Eukaryota; kingdom Metazoa; phylum Chordata; class Mammalia; order Carnivora; family Mustelidae; genus Enhydra; species Enhydra lutris. The sequence goes on along the minus strand of NW_019154108.1, from coordinate 28,186,804 downwards.
GATCCCAGGACCCTGAGATCACGACCCGAGCTGAAGGCAGAGGCTTTAACCCACTGCGCCACCCAGGTGCCCCAACTCTTACCTTCTTTCTAGGACTACTTTTCTTGGTATCAGGGAAAGTGAAAAACCAGAAGGTTTATTAGTAAGAGTAGAATTGTAGCAAGAGAAGTCAAAAATTGGGGCGGGGGGAGATAATATTTCTTTAGGCTCGGGACAAAGCTGATGAAAGATTTTTTTTTTTTTTCTCCCATGTCAGAGGATACAACCTGACGGCTCTTGTTCCCAGAACTGAGGCCTTCCTCACTGGTCAGGGGTGGGATAGACATATCTAGTATTTGTCCGGTAGCTTTGGGGATGTCAGAAAATAAAAATCTTACCCACATTCATACAATAGAGGTGGGATGTAAGTGGCAGAGGGGGAATTCTCATTCAGTCTGAGTCCAAAGCCAGAGTTCTTCGGAGGACCCCATCATCTGGTTTAAATGGGAGATGACAGTAGACCACAGTCAAGATCAGCCATAAGACAAACACTTACGGTGCTCCTTGTAAGTGCTTCACTCTGTCATGCTAAACGTGTATCAAGGACGGTCCTTGCCCTCACTTGTATAGGTAAGAGCAACAAACAGGAACATCTGTGATACAAACTCTAGGTGCCCCGACTCTGAAAAGGCCAAAAAAAAAAAAGAAACAGGTGACTAAGAGCTACCACAGTCAGGGAAATTGATCAAAAAAATTTAAGAATGGGTTAAATGTGGATTGGTAGAGGGGAGGAATAGACATCTCTGTGGTATAAAGATTATGAAGGAGGAATAACTTCCAAGGAGAACAATGCCACTGAATAGAGGATTACTGCAGGCTAGGTTGGTGGGGGTGGGAGGGGCAGCAGGGGGAGAGTTGATCTCCGGCCTTCAAAGGCAGTGACAGGGTTTGGGTGTCATGAATTTGGTCTACAGTGTGAGTGTTCAGGGAGGCCAGCCATGTGCCTACTGCGTAATCCACCTCTGAGATGCTGAGGGATCCAATGTGAGGCAGGTGGGAATGGACAGGAGGAACTGACGCTTAGAAGGAGGTATTATTAGGCCTTGATTTTCAGAAGGAATGCAATAGAAGGATGGGTTCAAAGTAACTGTCAGGGTTCTCCTGTGCCCAGTGATATTTATGTTCAACCAGTTTTTCTTCCTGCATTCCCTTCATTTTCTTTGAACTCTCCTCCCCCAACCACACATAAAACTACGAGGAGTAACATAAGATCAAATATTTCTGATAAACTCTTTTTGCCCAGTTTATAAATGTTTATCTGAGTAGGAAAAGAATTTCAAGAACCAAGGATCTTCATTATTGTTTTCAGGATGCCTTCTTTGAACATCAAGCATGTGCTTTTTACCCTTCTTCTCCTTCTGCTTCTTCTCGTTCTTCTTCTTCTCCTTTTGCTTCTTCTCGTTCTACTTCTTCTCCTCCCTCCTCCTCTCCCTCCTCAGGGTCCTGGGATCAAGCCCCGCATCGGGCTCTCTGCTCAGCAGGGAGCCTGCTTCCTCCTCTCTCTCTCTGCCTGCCTCTCTGCCTACTTGTGCGCGTGCTCTCTCTCTCTCTCTCTCTCTGTCAAATAAATAAATAAATAAAATCTTAAAAAAAAAAAAAAAAAGAATTTATTTGAAAGAGAGAGACAGCAGGCACACACAGGACGAATATAGGTGGGGAGGGATGAAGTGGGAGGGAAAGGGAGAAAGAATGTGAAGCGAACCCAGATGGAGTATGGAACCACACTAGGGCTCAATCCCAGGACTGGGAGATCGTTACCTGAGCCGTGATCTGAGGCGAAACCAAGAGTCTGACGCTTAACTGACTGAGTCACCCAGGCACCCCAATGATTAAATGTATTACTTTAGTATACTAGCTTTCCTATGTTACTATAAAAAATAGGGACGCCTGGGTGGCTCAGTTGGTTAAGAAACTGCCTTCAGCTCAGGTCATGATCCTGGAGTCTCGGGATCGAGTCCCACATCGGGCTCCCAGCTCCATGGGGAGTCTGCTTCTCGCCTCTCATGCTCTCTCTCGCTGTTTCTCTCTCAAATAAAAAAATAAAATAAAATAAATGAGGTATATATAAAAATATAGAAATATTTATAAAGAGAGCTAATACTTTTCTGAAAAAAGTCCCCCTATTAAAGAAAAGTACTTAATTGTCTAAGTATTTGTAAGTAATTCTTCCTCATCACTTTTTAAGTTGCCCTTATAATGAAGTTTTCCCTTGAAAAAGGGCTATTACTGAAGTGACTTTTTATATGCCCTTCTTGTCCCAAGATTATGGCCAGAGGATATCAAGAGTAATGTGGAGGTTGCTGAGGGCTTGTTTTAGAGTGTTTTCAAGTCTGATGGAGAACTCTTGACATTTGGAAACAACTAAGAAAATATGAATATTTAAAACCACATTTAAAAAAGGGGGGGGGGGTGCCTGGATGGCTCAGTTGGTCCGGCGACTGCCTTTGGCTCGGGTCATGATCCTGGAGTCCCGGGATCAAGTCCCACTCGGCGGGGGTCTGCTTCTCCCTCTGACCCTCCCCTTCTTGTGCGCTCTCTCTCTCTCAAATAAATAAAATCGTAAAAAAAAAAAAAAAAAAAAAGCGGGGGGGGAGAGGGAGATTAATATCAAAATTCAAAACTTTCTGCCTCACTTAGATCTCCTGTAATTCATTACAAATCTTTACTAATAACATGAAACCTGTTTTGCGCCTATCACCATAAACTTAAAGATTTCAATTTAATTGGGGCGGGGAGGGAGTACCATTCTGAATTTAAGAAAAGGATAAGAGTATTTCCAAAGCCTGAAACTGAAACTTCAAATTAAGCAACTCTAAATTTACAGAAGTCTGGGGCACTGGGCTGGGTCAGTCAGGAAGAACAGGCAACTCTTGATCTTGGGTGTAAAGATTACTAAAAAGAAAAAAAAAACAAAGCTTTTTTTAAAAAAAGATTTTATTTATTTGACAAAGAGAGAGAGAAAAAGAGAACAAGCAAGAGGAGAGGCAGGCAGAGGGAGAAGAAGGCTCCCCGATGAGCAAGGACCTGGATGTGGGACTCAATCCTAGAACCCCAGGATGATGACCCGAACTGAAAGCAGACACCTAATCCACTGAGCCACCCAGGTGACCTGAAAAAAATTTTTTTTAAAAAAGGGTTGTCTGGCTCACTTGGTGGGTAGAGTGTGTGACTCTTGATCCTGGGATTGTTGAGTTTGAGCCCCATGTTGGGTGTAGAGATTACTTTAAAAATAAATAAAATTTCAGAGGTCCAAGTGCATTACACATTATTCCAGAAAAGAAAGCTTAATAATTTTCTCCCTCAATCCATGAACTAAACCAAGGGAAAAAAGCTACAGATCAATGGGTTCTGTAACAGTGTCATGTTTTTGGAGGGAGTCAGGTAAAGCCAAAACCTAGGTTTTTAATACTTATTCAACATGTGATTAAAAGCAGAGTGTCAGGTAAATTACAGCTCCAAATACTCTCAAAGATTAGCTGAGTAAAATAATTATAAAGTCAGATTCATAAAGCTCAAGGAATTTCAACCTAACAATCATTTTCCAATATAATCTCAAATAAGCCCTTGTCTCTTAACATTCCAAATTTCTTCTATACATTAAGGAAAACAAAAAAAGGGAGGGGGGAGGAAAAAACAAGAGAGAGAGAAACCAAAAGGCAAACAAGTTGTAGAGAACAAACTCAGTCTTAGCTGCTCCTATCTGTATAGAACATCATAATTTAGTTAATTCTCATAACCCAATAAGGAAATACAAATGAGTCTGAGAATTTGAGTAGAACTCCTTTGGAATCACCAAAATTAAAACTGCAAATTGCTGTGACTTTCAACTTTTCTTCCATTAAGAGTCCCTGGCAGTCTGCCTACTGTACTCAAGAAAAGCATGCAAAGAATGAGGTGGTTTTTGATTCCTAACAATCATATCCTGAAGTTTTTTCCTACAATTTCAATTATACATAATACTGCTTCTTAATCTTGACTCAATACAAATTTATGTTAATTCCACAGAGACAGAAAGTAGAATGGTGCTTGCTAGGGACCAGGGGGAGGGGGAAAGGGGGCATAACTGCCTAATGGGTACAGAGTTTCCTTTGGGGGTGATCAAAGGGTTTTGGAATTAAGACAGTGGTGGCTGTACAACATTGTGACTATATTGCTACTGAACTGCTTACTTTAAAATTACTGGGCGCCTGGGTGGCTCAGTGGGTTAAGCCGTTGCCTTCGGCTCAGGTCATGATCTCAGGGTCCTGGGATCGAGCCCCGCATCAGACTCTCTGCTCAGCGGGGAGCCTGCTTCCCTCCCTCTCTCTGCCTGCCTCTCTGTCTACTTGTGATCTCTCTCTGTCAAATAAATAAATAAAATCTTAAAAAAAAATTACTAGTTTTATGTTAAATGAACTGAACCTTAATTAAAAAGTTGTTTATGTCAAGAAATATATATATATATATATATAATGTATATATAATATACATATAATACATATATATATAATGGCCTCTTTAGAGTTCTTTTTCAAAAACATTGCCACCGGGGCACCTGGGTGGCTCAGTGGGTTAAGCCGCTGCTTTCAGCTCAGGTCATGATCTCAGGGTCCTGGGATCGAGTCCCACATCGGGCTCTCTGCTCCGCAGGGAGCCTGTTTCCTCCTCTCTCTCTCTCTCTCTCTCTCTCTCTCTCTGCTTGCCTCTCTGTCCACTTGTGATCTCTCTCTGTCAAATAAATAAAATCTTTAAAAAAAAAAAAAATTGCCACCATGTTCAAATGCTATTTAGATCTTGGAGATTTTTTGATGCACTACAAGTTAAATTATTACCATATACTCACAGTAATAATCAGTGTGATGAGTACTAACGTCAGTGCTAAAATGCTTAACATCAAAATATTGCTGACATAAGACATATATTTGTTAATAATCTCGAAGAAAAACATAGATGAACCTTAAAATATTCACTCCTCTACCGCAGGTCACAATTTCAGTCAGCTCAACTGTGCATGAAAGGTCAACTAAAATTTTATACTAAAATTCTTTTCCCAGGGGCTCCTGGGTGGCTCAGTGGGCTAAAGCTAAAGCCTTTGCCTTTAGCTCGGGTAATGGTCCCAGGGTCCTGGGATCGAGCCCCGCATCGGGCTCTCTGCTCGGCAGGGAGCCTGCTTCCTCCTCTCTGCCTACTTGCAATCTCTGTCTGTCAAATAAATAAAATCTTTAAAAAAAAAATTCTTTTCCCAAACCTCAACCAATTAGGAAAACACTGTGAACTAATAAGAAGTGCCTAATATTACATAAAGGGTAAACAAGAATATTATATAAGAAGTGAACAGGCACAAGTCTGACCAATAACAGCTATAAATAAATATGCTAAAGTTAAATGTCCTGGGGATATAAGGCAACATAATTTAGGATTAGTAAACTGCTCACTTAAAAACACAGAATCTAAGAAACTTTGGAATAAGAAAAATTCCTTTGTATTACGCCAGACAAAATCATTCTTAGGGCGTAACAACCTCCATGGCTAGTCCAAATCCAGCCTAGACTCCAGGATTAAACAAGAGAACAAGGTCTTCAAAAACATCTACAAAAACAGGCTGATTTTGAAATCTACTGTGACTGTTTTGATGCAGGCCAATGTGAGAATTTAAATACATTTGAATCTAACCTCAAAGAATATCTGAACTCCTGAGCATTGACAGGGCCAAAGCTGAAGCAGGTCAGTATACCCTGCCAAAGAACATCTTGCTCCGAGGTATCCACCAAACAAGGATCATTTATCAGTGTATTCTTCACTGTGTTGAGTGCCAACCACTCTCAAGATATATCCAAGGGTAGATTGTCTAGCCTCCCACAGAATTCCATTTTGAACCCCAAGATCTAGAGACAAAAAAATGGTGCAGAATTCTAAATGGTTTATGGCCTTAAAAAATTATAAATGGAGAATTTCAAATGTTAGCTGACCCAACTTGAGCATCCCTGAATGTTACTAAAGCATTTTTAAATTTCCATGGTATTTCACAGGCACAATTTAGCAACTGTTTACATGGCAAATTAAAGCCATGAAACAATTACAGTAATACAACAAATCTGTCCTATGTAAATGGTATGAGTTTCTAGATCAACCGCATTTAAATTTACTAAAAGCAAAAGTAAGTGTTTCATGGGGCACCTGGGTGGCTCAGTGGGTTAAAGCCTCTGCCTTCGGCCCAGGTCATGATCCCAGGGTCCTGGGATCCAGCCCCGCGTCGGGCTCTCTGCTCAGCAGGGAGCCTGCTTCCCTTCCTCTCTCTATGCCTGCCTCTTTGCCTACTTGTGATCTCTGTCAAATAAATAAATAAAATCTTAAAAAAAAAAAAAGTGTTTCATTTGTAATTCACACGAATAAATACTTTCTCAAACTCAGAAGTGAGGGGGCGCCTGGGTGGCTCAGTGGGTTAAAGCCTCTGCCTTCGGCTCGGGTCATGATCTCAGGGTCCTGGGATCAAGGCCCGCATAGGGCTCTCTGCTCAACGGGGAGCCTGCTTCCCCTTCTCTCTCTGCCTGTCTCTCTGCCTACCTGTGATCTCTCTCTCTCTGTCAAATAAATAAATAAAATCTTAAAAAAAAAAAAACAAAAAAACTTAGAAGTGAATATTTGGCAGTGTATAAATAATGTTAATAGAAAGATATTAGGGCTAAAGGCAAGTACAGCATTACAAAGCACAGCTGCTGATCAAAACAAGGAAATCCGTCAACATAGGAAAGGCTTCAAAGTTAAACCTTGAGACACATGGTGGCAGTAGTAAAGCATCTAATTTGTCCACAAGACCTGGGTTTGAGTAAGCTCTTTTACCTATTAATTATGTGGCCTTTTTGCTAGTGACATAGCTTCTCCTAGCCTCAGATTCTTCATATATAAAGTGAGAACAATACCACCAATATTATAGCCTAAATAGGAGAATTAAAAGTGAATGTTTTTACTCATTCAACAAAAATGCTTTGAAAAACTGTAAATTTTTTAGGTAGAAAAAACTCAAATTCTTCAAATTAATCATATATATTAACTTTTAATATTACCAAGAAAATGCAAATCTAGTTCTTAAGCTATGGTTCCAAAACCTTACAAGGAAATTCTTAAATATTACTTGAGAAACTGAAATTATCAGAATAAACACTGATAAAATATGACGATGCAGGGATATCTTAAAAGAGTTTTGACACCTATTAAAACCAGAAGTCTCGGGGCGCCTGGGTGGCTCAGTGGGTTAAAGCCTCTGCCTTCGGCTCAGGTCATGATCTCAGAGTCCTGGGATCGAGTCCCACGTCGGACTCTCTGCTCAGCAGGGAGCCTGCTTCCTCCTCTCTCTCTGCCTGCCTCTCTGCCTACTTGTAATCTCTGTCTGTCAAATAAATAAATAAAATCTTTAAAAAAAAAATTTTAAAAACCAGAAGTCTCTAAAAGGTTTTTCAACATTAAACAGAAATAGGGACCCAGACCCAAACCATAAATTGTTAACACCCAATTTCAAATACAGAACTTTAACATTTAAAAATCTTTTGTTTGGGGACCCCTGGGTGGCCCAGTTGGCTACCTGTCTGCCTTTGGCTCATCACAATCCCAGGGTCCTAAGATCAACTCCCCACATCAGACTCCCTGCTCAGCCAGGAGTCTGCATCTCTCTCTGCCTGCCTGTCCCCACAATGCTCTTGTGCGCTCCCGATCTCTCTCTCTGACAAATAAAATGTTTAAAAAAAAAAATCTTTTGTTTTTCAGAAAAATGTTATTAAGTATGAGGCAAATTAGTCCTTCACACAAGAAGAGATTTTTTTTTTCATAACAAAGCAAACTAACCACTTAAGATTCTCAAACTTGTACATTCTAATAGGTTTAGGGTCACAAATAAATATAAGCATCATTACAAGCTAGACTTTACGTGCACTTTGTGCTGACCCAAGAAAATTAAGCGTTAAAAAAGTTATGGGTTTCAGCACTTCAAAAAAAAAGTGTCCTTTCTGAAAATTACTCCCTGAAAATTCACATTTGCTGAAGCCATGTCAAAGTTGTTCTTTCCCCATCACTTTAAAGTCAAAACATCTACATTATTTATGCTAGGCATAAAATGAAAGTTATTTATATTTTTCCACTTTACTTCAACCCTAAACAACAATAAGATACTTCAACCTTCATGTTTGTTTGACTGCTAATGTATTTACTGTCAATTCTCCTGAAAGAATTAAGGACTAGCTCCACTCATTAAATTTCACATAACCTAAAAATGCTCTGAATTACAACACAGATAATTCTAAGTAGAAATTTACCCTAAAAATGGATAAAAGCTATTAACTGGCATCTTCTCTGCACAGATCAATCTTCCTTTTAAGAACACAAACTAGGTGGACCTCACAAGTGAACATTAAATAGTAGAAAGCAATCTTCCTGGATGGATCCAATCAATTTTAATATAAATTTCTGCACACCTGGGTAGAAACTGGAATAGAAATAACTTGAATCACCCCACCCCAACCCCCCCCACCTGGAAATGCACGAGGTAGATGTCTCAAAAAATTAAATTTAGGTGTTGTCACAGTTAACTGTTGAAGTTACAGGCACCACTGCTGGAGGGCAAATGCAATAAAGAGCTGGCCCTCCAAAAGCCTAAACCCTCAAAAGAGAACAGTGGTTTCTAGTTTTTGAAAGTTACAAAAAAAGTCTTGAAATCTTGTTAAAATCTGCTTTAGAAATCACATCTCAAACTCAAAGGAAAGGTTAAGTCTTAGAACAAATTACTGAAAGGCAAAAATTAGAACAGGAGACGAGACACAAGAAGTTCTAGCCTGGAGAAGAACCACTTCTCTCCTGAAGAAATGCTTCTTCGTTAGGTCCATTCTGGGCTAATGCTGTTGTTGTTTCTTATGCGGCACATTAATAATTCAAAACGGTTCGTTTGAAGAAAAGTTCTATTCAAACATTACCATTGGTCTTCGCGTTGCCCGTTAGTGGCTTTGTTTCCAGTTTCATGGACTATTCTGGGATGTCAAGAGTTATATTATTACTGCTCCAAAAGAGCCCTTGTTTCACTCTCACCCGGGACGTGGTCATAACTGATGTGTAGAGGGTACTGAAGCCAAGAGATGTTTTAAGAACATCCTTTGGCCCTCCAACCCTCCCCAGCCCTTATCGATAATCGCGTTTTACCTCGCATGTTTCTTGCTGTTGCACGTAAATTTTTTTAAAAAGACACCCGCATACACGATTCCCCTATCGCCATCAGGAAGAAAGAAGACCAACTGGCCCGATCTCCAGGAGCTTCGCAGAAACAGACACCGTGAAACCCACAGGGTCGGAGAAGGGGAGCGCTGAAGGGGTCAGGGAAGGGAGCAGCCCCCAGTGCAGGGACGCGGAGGCGGTGCCAGTTTACAGACGCCTTCACCTCCCCACCCCCACAGACCCGGGGGGTCCAAAAAGCATTTCCTGCGCGCACTCTCCGAACGCCGAGGCCCTCGGAGTAACCGCCGAGCTGGGCGGCCTTTTGGCCCCCTCCCTCCGGCCGAAGTCTCCCGCGCCCTCCCCTCGGCCGGGGCGGCGTCCGCACCTCCCCACGGCCTACCCACCCGGCAAGGCCCTCGCGACCGCGCTCGGAAGCCTGAGGCCTAAGGACGCCGGGCGCTGACAAGCCCAGCGGCCGCCGGCTGGGCCGAGGCGGGGGGTGGGGTGGCGGGGGGGGGGCGGCGGCCGCTACCGCCGAGGGGCGGAGGGCGGGCGAGGACGGCCTCTCCCCCGCCGCGGCTGCCTATTGTTCCCGACGGAGGCCGGGCGGCTGCCCCGCGCTCCCCTCGCCGCCGCCGCCAGCCGCTCGCTCACCGCGCTGGTCCGAGCAGCAGCTCCTCTCAGCTCCGAGTCCCCGCGGCCGTCGCCACTGCCGCGGCAGCCGTCGCCGCCGCCGCCGCCACCGTCGACTCTGACTCTGTCCCAGGCCGCCGGGCCACGGCCGCCGTCGCCACAGCCAGCGCCGCCTCCAGCCTCCCACCTGCTGCTGCCGAGGCTGCTCCTGCAGCAGGGGCCATCTTGTTGGTCGGCCTCCTCTTCCTCCACCTCCTCCTCCGCCCCGTCGCTCGTTGTCCTCGTCCCCTTCCTCTTCCTCGGGCTTCGACCCGCCCCGGAGACTGGGGCGGGGACGAAGGCGAGGCCCCTCCTTTGGGGGGGCGGGGCTCGCGGAGAGGAGGGACGGAGGGAGGGAAAGAAGGGGATGGGGGGGCGGGAAGGGCGCGGGAGGAAAGCTCTGAGTCACCCGCAGCCAACGCCCGGGAGGGAGGCCCGCGACGCTCCCCGCCAACCCCTGGGGCGCACCCACACCCGGAGCCGCCGAACTGGTCCAGCCGTCCGCCGGCCCTCCCCCACCAGCGCCTCTGCGCCCAGCGGCGAGCGGCCAGACAGACGGCGAGGGAGGATTGGGAAATTTCTGACGTTTCCATCGAACCCCGCACTCGCTCGTCCCTAGGCTTTCTCAGCTCCGGTCCCTCTACTCCGGTTCCTTTTCACATTCCCCCCTTCCCCATACCTCCCCCCAAAGAATTTGTTCTTATCTCGTGTTGTCCGCGTTCTGGGTCGCACCAGGTTGGCCCTGGACACCGCTCTCACCGACTCCCAAAGAGAGTTCAGCTTCCCCGCGCGGCGAGGCCGCCCGAGGGCCTGGACACTCACTGCCCCCAAACGTCTCCTCAGGCCCAAGTGGACGCTGAGAGCTGCCTGGGCCGGGGGGACGGAAGGATTCGGCCCGTGGAAGAGTTCCTGGATCTCAAAGCTAACCTTGCGATGACAAAGTTTCTTCTCCCTTGTGGAAAAGAAGCCATTTTGATTTGGGGAAGCGGGAGACCCCTTCCAGACAAGCGCACTTCACCAAACCCGTGCTTTGAAGGGAGAGAAACGGAATTCCTTTCGTATCACACAGTCCTAATTTCAAGATAAACCGTCCAGAGTAGAGGTGCTCCTCACATAAACACCCAGTTAGTACTCCTGCATTTCTTCCCTTTTTTTGCTTCAGGTCTTGGCCAAGAGAGCAGAGATACGCTTTCTTGTCCTTTCTTCACTGCAGACATCACCACGACCAAGAACAGTACTATATGTAGAGAAGCTCCTGCCTTTAAGTCAATAAATTCGATCGTTATAACAGCGTTTTATAATATTTGTAAAATACAGATCACACACCTTCCTAAACTCTGGGCGGCGGTCTTTTTCGTCGCTGTCACCCTCCTGCCACTCAGATTTCAGCTTCTTTTTAGAAGACCTATTGGTGCCCTCGTGTTGATTGGAGTTAGTCCCTTTGAAGTGGGCCGAATCTGTAACCTTCCCCTCAACCTACTGAGTAGCAACCGCAATCCTACAGCTAACTTCTAGCTATCACAGAGGGATTAGGTTAGTGTACGCTAATCTAAAGAATATCTATCTCTAGGATAGCCTTTTCTTCCCCAATGAAGCAGACCTCATTCCCCTGCTAGGAAAAACATTAATCTGTTCCTCCTGTTTTTCCTCCTCCTCCCTTCTTACCCCTCCTAGGGAACCTTCCACAACAGAAGGTTTTAGCGGCTGTTGCTAGGCAAACATGCCAACTTCCCTGTTTAGGTGAAGCAAATAACCCAACTTCCATTACAAGCAACCTAGATAATATAATTTCTTTAAACTATGAATAGTTGTACCTCAGTGGTAAATCCCTTTCAAGGTTATCTTACAAAATAGGATGCTAAAGTTAAATTTATTTTTATTTCATCAATATTTCAGTTAAATACAGGTTTAAAGCCAAGGGGCTTCCCAGAATTCACTTTAATAATATAATTAAACAGAAACATTTGGCAGAAAAAGGAGAAAAGCAGCTTTGAAAATTACTTCAGTGTTTACAATAAAAGCTAATCTATGAGAAACATTTATATGCTTTGAACTCCCCACTTAGGGTAAATGTATAAATTACAGAGAATAATTTGTTCCTTGAGACTGTGCCTATTTAGAAGAAAGGTAATATGGTTATTTGGCAAGAAAAAAAATAGAGATTCTGGATTTTATTCCCAAATTAATAACACGGTAAGAATTTTAGCTAGTGAGCTAAGACCTTCCCCCCACCCCTGATTTTGCTGTTTAAGATTTTTGCTTTTCAGGGTGTTGAGAGGTAATATAAATAAGATTTTAAAAGTTATGTTGAGGGGCGCCTGGGTGGCTCAGTGGGTTGAAGCCTCTGACTTAGGCTCAAGTCATGATCACAGGGTCCTGGGATAGAGCCCTGCATGGGGCTCTCTGCTCAGCAGGGAACCAGCTTCCCTTCCCCCTCTCTCTGCCTGCCTCTCTACCTACTTGTGATCTCTGTCAAATAAATAAATAAAACCTTTAAATTTTTTTTTTTTTAAAGTAATGTTGAAATTTATGTATATAGGGGCGCCTGGATGGCTCGGTGGGTTAAGCCTCTGTCTTCGGATCAGGTCGTGTTCTCAGGGTCCTGGGATTGAGCCCCGCATTGGGCTCTCTGCTTGGCGGGGAGCCTGCTTCCCTTCCTGTCTCTCTCTGCCTGCTTCTCTGCCTACTTGTGATCTCTGTCTGGCAAATAAATAAATAAAATCTTTTTTAAAAAAAGAAATTTATGTATATATACACACAGATATGTATGTCTTTAAAGTTTCAAACACTTAAAATTGTATAATTTGTTTCAATTCAGCTATTTGTGTTAATCCAGTGAAATAATGTTTGAGAACTTTCCTGAGCTAAGACAATACATCAAGACTGTATTACTAAAGACAAACAACTTATATGTTTTATAGTCATTTGTACTTAGAAATCACGACTGTGTAGCTTTAACACAACTTAAGCAATTTAGTTTTATTTTGTATTTTATTATACAATTCTGTTTTAGAATGCCTAGAAATTTAGATGCTGCCCTGGCCTCCATCCTTGGTATACTATGAAAATTAAATGAGTCATTTCATGTAAAGGACTTCAAACAGTTCACGGCGCATAGGAAGTACTCAAATGATTTTTAAAAATTCCTTTTATGTTTATGTCATTATAGTCTTTAGTTTTTCATCAGTCAAATGAGGGTAACAAGTCATCAAATACATTTTTGCTCTTAGCATGAACTGTAAACAAAATTAATGCTAATTTTTATTTTTATTTTTTTAAGATTTTATTTATTTGATAGAGAGAGAGTGCGCATGCACAAGCAGGAGGGAGAGGGAAAAACAGACTCCCCGCTGAGCAGGGAGCCTGAAGAGGAACTTGATCCTAGGACCCTGGGATCATGACCTGAGCTAAAGGCAGGCACTTAACTGACCGAGCCACCCAGGCACCTCAATGCTAGTTTTTAGATCACAAATCAGTTAAAATAATGCCTTATGAATTTTTTCAATGTATTTTCTGATATGCCTGTCTTCTATTGTTCTTCCTTTAATTTTGTCTTTTTTTTTTTTTTTGAGATAAATTATGCAGCGTGATTAAGCTAGCACATGCTTAAATAAAACTCTGGGATGTGTTACTGTCAACCTAAAGCTTTGTTTATTTTAAAACTAGAAGAGATTTTTAGATACCAACCAACTTATAGGAAAGAGAGACTAAGAACGTTTGGATAGATCAAATATCTACCCAATGCCTTCTTTATAGATAAATATTATAGTATCGAGGAGGAGGTTAGAGAGTGAGAAGGGCTATTCCATCCTACAAAGATGAATAAGTCACGTGTCCCTGCCTTAAAGAATTTCGAAAATCTAGTAAGAGCAATACAATAAAATACACATATAAGCAACTAGAGTATAAAATAAACTGGGTCATAATTACATAGAAAGTATAAAGTTCTATGAAAGTTAAAGGAAAGAATTAGTAGAAATCATCACTCTAATGTCACAGAAACTACCTTTTGACAGGTAAAAATAACTATGTATGATATTAGATGTATACCCAGAGCCATAGAAATATAATAGCTATCAGTTCAGGGCAGGATGTGGATGAAGGATAAGGAATAGGAAACACAAGTGTGTGTGAATGGAGTTTAGATTAACTAAAAAACCTGGTTAATGTACTGCTAGAAGTTGAGACCTCTCCAATGTAAATGATTTATGTAGGGAGAGGAGGTGACATCCTCAAACACAGACACATGCACAAAATAACACTAGAGCTGTGTCACCTGGACTTTCTGGAGTGCTGCCATCCTTATGGGAGTCTGAGTGAGTCCTCTTCATTCTCCCCACCCAACCCTCCCTCATACATAGATTCTCCATAACCTACCCTTTCCCCCAGTCAACAATCCTATCACCACTATTCATTAAGATAAATCTCTTAGAAAATAAATGAAGAGGAAGACATTCCAAGCAATTACACTAAGGAAATATGAAGAAACCAATAGTTTCTGACCTACCCTTCACTTTTAGAGATCAGTCCCAAAGCAGGCCCAAGTCAGCATCTGCAAACTAGACCCCAGGGGTTGCCTTAGATTTAGGGTAACAATCCAAAGTAATCACGGCAGATGTAGTCCAAGCCAGTTCTGGGGTTTGTGGAGCTCGGTCTTTGTAGGCTTGATCCATAAAGAATTAAATAAACTGATGTTTCTGAGTCCCTCCTGAAATGGCTTCTGAACCTGTCAGCAAGCCCTCTTGCTCAACCTCAGATAGATCCAAACAGTTAAAACCAGAAGCCGACCAGACAGCTTAACTCGTGCTCTAACTAAAACCCTTATGGTTATTTCTTATCACACTTTCTGGAGGCATTGATGAAGGCATTTTACAAGGACCCAGAACATCTCACCCATCCAACCAGAAAAGCCATGGTGGAAATGGGAATGCCTAGAAGACCATGCCCCACATATGCCCTCATACCCCCTTCCCTGCCCACGATCCACGGGCTGAACACACACTGAACCCCACCAGTGACCACATGCTCTCTGCCTGCTTTCTCGCACCCACTCCTCTGAATCTCTCTGTCAAACTCCAGATGTCCATCTTGCTGGAGAGGAGGTCAGTTGTCCAGACTTAAGCCATATCCCCAGGCTGCTCACACCCATATAAATTTATCTCTTCCTCTTTTCGAGACTCTCATCTCTTGACTTACTGGCTTCTCTTGAGACTAGTTTATCGGAGTTTGTTTGGCAACATTGTTGGCAAACCCAGCCAGGACCTGTGCTTTCAATTTATCTACCCTTGGGATTTTCCAGGACGGAGCAGTTGGGACCTGAAGTGCGCCGGGGCTCACCAGTTTGTTTCCCAAGTTAGTGGCTATGATAGATCTTTAGAAAACAAATTGGTCTTCATGAAGGCCTTCATGAAAGACCACCCCAACACTGAGAATCTCTGAACTTCAGCTGACCTTTAGTGACTTATTCTGGGGTGAAAGTTGACAGAACACCTCTATGAAAGAAACATCAGACTACTTTCGGGCAAGAGGTAGTTTAAACAGGGTCAAGAGAAAGCAGCTTCACTTTTCACTTAGTGAAATTTACTGAAGTTTTGTTGGATTTCATTATTGTATTAGCTTCCTAGGGCTGCTGTAATAAATACCACAGACTTGTGGCTTAAACAACAGAAATTTTCTCATAATCCCAGAGGCTGGATGTCCAAGATCAAGGTATTACAGGGTTTGGTCTCTTCCAAGGACTCTCTCCTTGGCTTACAGCTGGCCATATTGTGTTCATTCTGTGTCTGTTTGTATCCCAATCTCTTTTTTTTTTTTTTTTAAGATTTTCTTTATTTACTTGACAGAGAGAGAGATCACAAGTAGGCAGAGAGGCAGGCAGAGAGAGAGAGAGAGAGAGAGGAGGAAGCAGGCTCCCTGCCGAGCAGAGAGCCGGATGTGGGACTCGATCCCAGGACCCTGAGATCATGACCCGAGCCGAAGGCAGAGGCTCAACACACTGAGCCGCCCAGGCGCCCCTCTTTTTTTTTTTTTTTAAAGATTTTATCTATTTATTTGACAGACAGAGATCACAAGTAGGCAGAGAGGCAGGCAGAGAGAGAGAGGAGGAAGCAGGCTCCCTGCTGAGCTGAGAGCCCAACATGGGGCTCGATCCCAGGACCCTGGGACCATGACCCAAGCCAAAGGCAGAGGCCTTAACCCACTGAGCCACCCAGGCACCCTTCCCAATCTCTTCTTATAAGGATACAAGGCATATTGGATTAAGGCTTACCCATATGATCTCATTTTACTTTAATTACCTCTTTATGGGCCCTGTCTCCAAGTACAGTCACATTCTAAGGTACTAGGGATTAGAACTGTAACATGAATTTAGGGGTAAGGGACACAAATCAGCCCATAACAATAATAAATGCCCACTTTAAGAATATAATAATTATTAATAAAAGTCACCCTTATGAATGCACAATTTCAAATTTATTCAGTAAACCTGAAGGTTTTCTTTTTTTTTTTTTTTAAGATTTTTTAAAATTTATTTATTTGATAGGGAGACAGTGAGAGAGGGAGTACAAGCAGGGGGAGTGGGAGAGGGAGAAGCAGGCTCCTGGCTGAGCAGGGAGCTGGATGTGGGGTTGGATCCCAGGACTCTGAGATCATGAACTGACCCAAACGCAGATGCTTAATGACTAAGCCACCCAAGTGCTCCATTCCTTTTTTTTTTCTTTTTAAGATTTTATTTATTTATTTGAGAGAGACACACAGAGAGAGAGAAACAGACTCCCTGCTGAGCAGGAAGCACATTGCAGGGCTCGATCCCAAAACTCTGCGATCACAGCCTGAGCCGAAAGCAGATGCTTAACCAACTGAGCCATTCAAGTGCCCTGAGCCGGAAGCTTTTCTAATTACTCTTTAAATAAAATATCAATGCTCTTTCAGTATAAGTTAGCAACAACAAATAGGATACTGAAATTTTAAAAAGCTGATTACCAAAATTATCTGAGCCATACCACAATAAGAGTTATCGGAAAACAGATAGAACTCAAATTCTAGTCTATTCAGATAGAACTTGAATAGACTCAAGAATAATATGAAAGGATTTATAGAGCTCATGATTTGACCCTCATTTAGAATTCTGTCTAAATAAGCAACTATAGATATACTGAGGTCAAATACATTTTGTAACCAAATGATATCCTCTAGCACAAATATATGTTCAATATATCTTGGCATGTCAAGACTAGCCAGTTAAAAGAAGTTGGACATTCATGTGTAAATCATTCTGGAAACCAGAACTCAAAAGGTATGCTTTAAGCAAGATGGGGAGGAACTTTCTTTTGCTCCCTGCCTTACTTTCTAGGATCTGGACTCGGGGGGAGTCTTTAGCGTTCTTTATGATGTTCCAAGAGATTAGGGATTAAAAATGAGCTTGGGTTGGGACACCTGGCTGGCTCAGTAGGTGGATTCTCTCCTGCTCCCCTGTGCTTGCACGCTCTCTCTCTCAAACAAATAAATAAAATCTTTAAAAAATAAAAATTAAAAGAAAATAAAATCCTTAAAAATAAATACATACTGACACACATTCATACCTATGCACCTAAATATGAGCTCTGCCACTTGGGGCAGATCATGAACCAAATTGGAAGCTGTCCCTATGGTGGATACTTCATTGAAGATGAATATTCGGTCTGTGTTGCATTAGGCCCATGATTCTCAGTTTCGTCGTGAACTTTTAAAAACTTTATATCTCCAGCTCTAACCCTAGAGATTTTGACTTGAGGTCTTATTGTGGGGCCAGGGAGCTTTCATTTTTTTGAATTTGACAGGTGATCCTATCCTATTGTCTGAGGTGAGGACCACTTATGTGTATTAGGGGTCGGGTCAGCAAGCCTTTTTGGTAAATAGCCAGATGGTGAATATTTTTGGCTTTGCAGGCCATAAAGTCTCTGCCGCAATTACTCAGCTCTGTCATTGTAGCAGGAAAGCAGCCCCAGACAAAATGTAAATAAATGAGCATGCCTATCTTCCAATAAAACTTTAGGTACAAAAACAGGCAAAAAGAGGTGGTGGGCTGGATTTGGAGCCCACACTGTTGTTTTCCAACCCTGTCTTATATGAAGAGAGGTTTTACTTGCCAAAGTCAGGGAAAGTATTTTTCTTATGTTCAACGGCAGCATTAAAAGCCTTGCATGCAATGACCAATGTTTGGTGTTACACACGATTAACTAAACAGACAGAACTCCTGCCTTTCAAGGAATTATTTTCTAAAACAACAACAGCACAGACATACTGTTTATAAGTAATCCCATATGACTAATTGTCATATAAATAGATGACTATATGAGACTAAACGTGAAACTGAGTTCAGAGGTGGGCAGATTTTCCTAACACTCTCAATTTACGAATATCAGATTAAGTAAAAGGACCATTCAGTAACCAATGTAAGGAGGAGAGCAATACCCCAAACTAGCTCCCGTCTTTGAGCAGGAGGCGATCAGAGAGCATATTTTAAGAGGAGTCCCGTAGGGTAGCTGGCTGGCTCAGTCAGTGGAGCGTGTGATCTTGTTCTTGGGGTCATGAGTTTGAGCCCCACGTTGGGTGGAGAGATTACTTGGGAGAAAAAGAAAAAAGAAGGGTCTTTTAAATAAGACTTCATGGCTCTCTGTATGGCCAAATTTTCCCTCTCTCAATTGTAACTTCTTCATCAAACACATTATCAGGGCACCTAGGTGGCTCAATCTGCCTTTGGCTCAGTTCATAATCCTGAGGTCATGGGATCAAGTGCTGCATCAGGCTCCTTGCTCAGCCAAGAGCCTGGTTCTCCCTCTCCCTCTGCTGCTCGCTTCCCCTGCTTGTGGTCTCTCGCTCAGATCTTAAACACACACACACACACACACACACACACACACATTATTGTCAGATTTATCCTCTGAGGTAAGTAGGGGCTATGTTATGGTTGCAGTTTAATGAAACGTGACTATTTCCTTTATATAACCTGGAACAAAGAAAAATGTTTCCCTTTCTCAATAGGAATGGTAAATTAGAAAAAAAAATCAGTGGATCAATTTGTGTGTTGGTGTGTTTAAAACAAGTGATTGGTAATTTAGTGACCTACTGCCTACATTTGTAGAAATGGTAGAATAATAGTTGTTGGTTAGGGCAACATTCTCCTACATCTCCTTGTATTTCCAAAAGATGGACGTACATAATGAGTTACTTAGAATTTTATGGCTTTCCAGTATCTTACCTCCCTTCCTTACACTGCTTGGGAATTTTCCATTTGGGAATTTTTGTGGGTGGCAGCATCTCTTCTACTACAGGGGCCAGAAAGTCCAGATACTTGCCTTCTGCCCTTCCACACGGTCCCCCCCCACCCCACCCCTGCATTCATCCTAGGAGAAGGGAAAGTGACCCAAGCTTGGTAGACTGGATGCTCTTACTTGGGACTTTGAATCAGGACTGAGTTACACAGTCTAAGCAGAATTCATCCCCCTTGTGCATATGACGCCCAGAGTCTGGTGACACAATGGCAGCAATCTCTGTGGTGATATCCAGCATTTATTTGCAATGGCAGTGATGCCCTAACCAGGCAATTTCAGGACTGACTCTAGATGTGGTTCTGGCTATCTAGCTTCACTCAACCCCCTTCCTTACCGTCAAAACCATGAACCACTCAATGTTCCTCCAGAAAATTCCTTTTCTGCTTATGTTAGCCACTGAGATGGTTTAACATATAAAGGAAGGGTACAGAAATCAAAAGATTGCAGAAATAATCCATTTTCCCATTTCTCATATAATTTCCCTTTACTCAGTTTAATGGAAGTTGTCCATATACGGGTTTTTTTAATTTTGTTTTGGGGGTTTTTTGGCTCTGATTTTTATTACTGTAGTCATTCAAGTTTCAGAATTTAAGAGTACATCTGGATGCATTTCAGTTAAACTTAAGTGAAGGTGTCCTAAATTACATGTTCCCTTCGGTTACTCAGCTCATTGATTATACCCAAATAATAAACACTCCTTTCAAAATTTTAGACTTGACTTTTTAACTCACTCTGCCAAGAATATTGAGTGTTTACATTAAAAATAATATTGCCCACATTTCTCAAGGGAAAAATACTCCATATAATTCTCTCTTGACTAAACATTTTTATGAATGCAAAGTGCTTTTAATTTTTTTTTGAACTCCTTCTGCTCACAAGAATTGTCGCAATCAAGTATTTCGTTTGGGGCAATCAAAGCCCTCTTTGCTAAAATTACATGGAAAAAGGATTCTTTTTTCCATTTTTGCAAAAATATTTCCACAACCACAATTGAAGTGTTCCTTTGTGGTTCTTTTCTGGAAAGACTTATAACCTTGTTTCTGCAACATCTAATTGAGACCCCAATGTCTCAACTAATGATATGGAAGTCACAGAATGAAATTAATTTGCACCCACTTTATCACAAACAAGCACAATAAATATCTGATTACTGGTCATGTACCAGTCATGGTGCTATGGTAATACAACAGTGTACATGACAGAGTCTATTCTTCCAGAGCTTATAGTTAAGCAGGGAAGATAGGATACTTATAAATAATTAAACAACCACAAGTGTGAAGGCCAAAAGTACATGGGATATTTAACAGTGAGAATTGACTGAGTCTAAGATGAACAGAGGCTTCCTCAAGAGAATGACATTTAAGCGGAAAGTTACAGGATGAGTAGAAATGAGCTAGGCAAAGAGAGAACAAAATGTTTCAGGCAGAAAAAACAGCATATACAAATGCACCAAGGCAGGAAGAATGGTAGTTTGTTTCAGGAACTAACAGCTATCAAGTCTGGCTGGAGAAAGTCAAGAGATTCAGAAGGAGCCTAGTGAGAACATGGCTGCAGAGGTAAGGAGGTAGGTATTGGAAACCAAAGTAGGCTGAACTTGCCTTTTCTGGTTAGCTCAGTTTTCATAGCCCAGAAGGACTAGGGGCACAAAAGGCAAAGCAAGATTCAAGATTTAAGGTCTACCATGAGACTTTCCCTTCATAAAGCCAAAACCCAAAGGGCTGCACTTTCAGTATTAGGACACATGATAAATGAATACCTCCCCCCTCCTTGGAACTGCAAAAAAGCTACCTATTTTAAAAGTTGGTGCTGACTGGAGAGAAGAAAATTTTTCCCTGAGAATTCATTACCACAAGCAAACCCTTTTATAGGTTTATAGTTTGAATTCGCACTTCTTGGCTAGGCCAAAAATATCTCAAATCAATAACTTCATTTTGAGGGGCTCTTGGTTAGGATGCCCCAATCACCTGATAGACGTAAAGGCAAAACCTTTCTGAAGGAACCCTCCTGCTTCCCAGGCCCCAAGAATTCCTACAAGGGGCTCCTGGGTGACTCAGTTGGTTAAGCATCGGACATTTAATTTTGGCTCAGGTCATGATCCTCAGGGTCCTGAGACTCTTTCCCTCTCCTTCTGTCCCTCCCCACTCCCACTCATGCTCTCTCTCTCTTAAACAAACAAACAAACAAACAAACAAATAAAATCTTTAAAAAGTAATTTCTGCTGAAACTTCAAAAGAATAGCATAATTCATAGTAAAACAACAAAGTCATCAACATCAACAACCACAGTGTCAATCAGCAATAATCATCCAAAATGATGAGCATCAGAAGCCTTCATGGCAGATCAGACCCACAGAATTTTCAGATGTTGAAATTATTTAACACAAAATCAATAAGTAAGTTTAATGTTTCTAAGAATAAATAAATCCTTAAAGCATGAATCAAAAGTGGGCAGTTAAAAAGAATGCAACGTCTATTTCTGATACCAATGGATAAGGAATGGATAATCAATCCTCTTTTGAGAACAACCAGAAAAGCTGGCCAAAAAAATTGTTTTTCATTAGAGTCTTGGAAGCTTGACCAGGAGAATAAGTTCTCCTATTAATGGACCTAGGGAGCTTGTTTGGAGATTGTAGAGGGGGAGTGCATCTACTCATATATCCTTGACTCAAGAATGGTCTTCCTCTGTTGGGTAGGTATACAGCTTTGGGAGGGATGCACATGGAGTGGGAAGGGAGGAAGGGGACACCTGCCTAGCCAGCCAGATCAGCCAAATCAACTTTGGTGATCAATGGGGTAACAGATGTCACAGCCAGATCACCCTCACATCCATGGTCAAAATATTTTTAGAATCTTGAACTCATGAGAGAACTGGCTGATCTTGTTCCCCCAGTAGCCTTGTCACATGGGAATGATGGAATTCTTGGCCAGGATGGTGGCCCCATGGATGGCAGTGGCTGCCTCCTTGGAGCACTTAACACCCAGCCGGACGTGTCCACTGTAATCTCCAATGGCAACAAACATCTTGAACCTGGTCTGTGGGACAGCACAGGTGTGCTTTTGGAGAGGCATAATCTTCAAAACCTCAGCCTTGAGAGATGTCCCCAGAAAAGAGTCAATGATCTCAGATTCCTTGGTGAGCGGAGAGACAAGATAGATCTCCTGCAGGGACTTGATCTTCACAAGTAGGTCTCAACAGTGGGCTTAAAATATTCAGTAAATCATGTTATAAACAGGTGTGCTGGCATCCAGTCTTGATTGGCCCATTTCTAGAGCACAGGCCAAGCAGATTTCACATAATTCTTAAGGGATCAAGGATTTTCAGAACAGTAAATGAACATTGGCTTCAAGTTCAAGTTAAAGTTACCAGCTGCATGAGCCCCTGACAAGAGGTAGCCTGCTCTTTGAAGTTGGAAGCCAGGCATTGATTTCTCCCACATAGCATTTTCTTAGAATATAAGGATATAAACATATTTTCTTGGGATCATTCTCTTGTTGAGTATAGCCACCTTCAGGAATGATCTTCTGGAGAACTTGCTCAGCTTCTACACCAACACTTACTTTTTCACTTGCTGCAGTAACGGAATTGGCTTCTTTCCTCAATACTCAGGAACATTTCCTAGCCTCAAACTTTTCTTTTTCAGGGTTCTCACCTCCCTCAGCCTTCATAGAACTGAAGAGATTTAGGGCTTTCCTCTGGGTTCAGCTTTGGTTTAAGGGAATATTGTAGCTAGCTTGATCTTCTATCCAGGCCACTAACACTCTCCATATCAAGCAATAAGCTGTTTTGCTTTCTTATCATTTTTTGTGTTCACTAGAGTAACACTTTTCATTTCCTTCAAGAACTTTTCCTTTGCATTCACAACTTGGCTAACTGGCTCATGAGGCCTGTCTTTTAGCCTATCTGGGCTTTCAACATGCCTTTCTCACTAAACTTAATCATTTCTAGCTTTAGACTTGAAGTGAGAGACATGGAACCCTTTTTTTTTTTTTCACTTGAATGCTTGCCATCATAGGGTTATTGATTGGACTAATTTCAATAGTGTTATGTCTCAGGGAACAGGGAGGCCTAAGGATGTGGCGAGAGATGGGGGGATGGCTGGCTGGTGGAGCAGTCAGAACGCACACAATGTTTATTGGTTAAGTTGACTGTTTCATACGGGTGCAGCTCATGGCACCCCCAAACAACTAAACAGTAACATCAAAGATCAATGATCACAGATCACCTTAATAAATATAATAAAAATGAAAAAGTTTGAAATATTGCAAGAATTTCCAAAACATGGGACACCTGGGTGGCTCAGTGGGTTGAAACCTCTGCCTTCGGCTCAGGTCATGATCCCAGGTTCCTGGGATCGAGCCCCATGTCGGGCTCTCTGCTCGGCGGGGAGCCTGTTTCCTCCTCTCTCTCTGCCTGCCTGCCTCTCTGCCTACTTGTGATTTCTGTCTGTCAAATAAATAAATAAAATCTTAAAAAAAAAAAAAAGAATCTCCAAAACATGACACAGAGACATGAGGTGAACAAATGCTATTGGGAAAATGCCACCAATGGATTTGCTCAATGTAGGGGTTGCTGTAAATCCTCAATTTGTAAAAAAAAACAAAAACAAAAACACAGATCTGTGAAGTGCAATAAGACAAAGCACAATAGGGGCACCTGGGTGTCTCAGTCGGTTAAGCATCTGACTCTTGCTTTCAGCTCAGGTCATGGTCCCAGGTCTTGAGATCAAGCCCTGCCTTGGGCTCCATGCTCAGTGGGGAGTCTGCGTGAGATTGTCTCTAACTCTCCCTCTGCTCCTCCCCATCTTACCCACCCCCATTCATGTGTGCTTTCTCTAAAAAAAAAAAAAAGAAAGAACACACACACACACACACACACACACACACAAACAGAATAAAATGAGGTATATTGTATGCACAAAGCACCTCATAATTTTTTTGATGCAATGCAGAAACTTTCATGGCATTTTATCAATTCAGACTTTTTAACCTCAGGTAACACTGATATTGATAAAGTTACTCGGAGGCCCAATGATGTCTATATTTTTAAGTAGCTTGGAAAAACCTGCTAAGACAGGCTGTTGGAGATGCAAAAATGAAACAGAGACTGTCAGGGGCAAGGGGTAGACGACCACCATCATCACCATCCCCACCACCGTCACTACCACCATCATCACTGTCAACAATAAAGCATTCCCCAAGTCTAGACATTGTGTTGAAAGTTTTCTGTTCATTATGTTGAATCTTTGCCATTCTAGAAATCACCTTACAAAACAAGGCACTGAGGTTTGTAAAGGTTGAGCAACTCACCCCAAATAAAGCAGAGGAAATAGCAGAGCTAAGATTCAAAACCAGTTCTGCTCAGCCCAGTGTACTCAGTCTGCGTTACAGCAGTGCTAACCCTCTCGGCTATCCCCGAGTACACTGGAGATTCGACTCCATGAATTACACACGGAGCTCGTCCTGAGCCTGTTTTCCTCAGAAGCATTTCTTGCCTTCCCTGATCTCTGTGTCACAGGGAGGACCGACCTTCTTGTGAAGGCCGACTTCTTGGTGTGTGTGGCTAATAGGTGGAGTTCAGAGAGCAGCAGGATAAAGAAGCCAGATTGCTCCTCATCAAACCCCCTCCCACCTGCTGGGGGTGGCTTCCCGGGTATCAACCATTTCCTGCCTTATTCCAGCTGCAGTTACACAAGCTTTTACTAGGTAGCCCTAATCCCTGGACTTCTTTAGCAACCCTCCTTCCCTTTGTCCCTTTAGCCTAGTGGCACCCTACTGTGGTTCATCTAAAGCAAGAGTCTTGGGTATAGAAATAAGTGGATGTGTTTGTTCCTCTTGCTCTATCACTACGGCCACCACTAACTGGACCCCGAGTGGCTCTAACTCGAGAACAGCCCACAGCTGGCTGGCAGGCTTCCTAGATCAGGTTTTTAGCAACAATCTGTCTGGTATTTGATTTCTAGATTTAGGGGGTCCATTAGCTGGTAGTAGGAGCAAAGGCAGAAAAGCACTCTAAGAGAAACAAAGGCAGAGAGAAAAGACGTCCTGTCAATTGCAGGGCACTCAGGAAAAGTTAGCAAGCTTGCGGTTGGCATCGAGAGGAGGATGATTTATATGTGCTGGCCTCTGAAGAAACTTCCAGTTTAAAAGCCACATTACAGGGGCATCTGGGTGGCTCAGTGGGTTAAAGCCTCTGCCTTTGGCTCCGGTCATGATCCCGGGGTCCTGGGATCGTGCCCCACATTGGGCTCTCTGCTCAGCAGGGAGCCTGCTTCCCTTCCTCTCTCTCTCTGCCTGCCTCTCTGCCTACTTGTGATCTCTGTCTGTCAAATAAATAAATAAAATCTTAAAAAAACAAACAAACAAACAAACAAACCACATTACAGTCTCTGTCCAGTTCAGCTGTACTCAGGTTCCCATTCTTCCTGTGTGACCCTACTGTGTCACTTCCCGATTTCCTGGCTGGCTGAAACTTGGGGCTGAGATTTCTACTTCTAATCTATTTTTTAGAAGTTTCCCTAGGTCTCTTTCCAATCAACCATTCACTCCATGACATAATCCGAGTGTGTTCATGTTTGTTTGTTTGTTTGTTTTTTTACAACTAATTTAACCACCTAAAATGATTTTTAAAGCATGTCCAATCTCTTTCATCTTATCTAAATTGCAGCTCTATGAGCTAGGCAGGGCAGAGGTTTTTATTAATTTTTAAAAAAATTCAAGCTGGGCACCTGGGTGGCACAGTGGTTAAGGACCCAACTTGTGATTTTGGCTCAGGTCATGATCTTAGGGTTGTGGATTGAGCCCCACATCAGTCTCCACGCTGGGCATTTCCATGCTTAGGACTCTCCCTCTCCTCTTTACCCCTCCCCCTTCCCTTTCTTAAAAAAATTCAAACTTTAGATTAGCTAAATAACTCACCCACAATCACTGGGCTAAGTGATAAGTGATAGAACCAGAACTAGGAACAAAGCATTTTGATTTCTGGGTCTATTTTGATTTCTGGACTATTCATCCCTTATTTCCTGTGAGCACACAAGCATACACACACTGTCAATGATTTATTTAGCAGGAAAAGAGATGTTCGGACATACTGGATATCAGAAATTCATTACTGGATATCTCGAAGTCTTTTGACTTACTTGGTTGATTTACATCTCTAGGCATCTTTCTGATAATACCTCTCCAATTCTACAGAAGAAAGGTCAAGTTGAGTCATAATAGGCAAATATTCTACAGATGAAAACCAGACAAACCCATTTATTTTTTCAGAAACTTTTACTGGGAACCTACTCTGTGGTGAAAACTTGCTAAGTGCTGCGGATACAGAGATGAAGAAAAAAAAAAAAAGAAAGAAAGAAAAAATCCCTTGTGGGAATTTTCAGCCCAAAGGGAAAGAGATAAATAATGTTACAGCACAAGGGCAACAAGCACAGGCAAAGCACAGATCCAGACCAGATAAAGGTTTGATGAACTCTATGGGGGTATGTGACAGGAAAGACTTTCTGAAAAAAGTAACAATTGACTGGAGTTTAGAAAGTTGAACTGGAATATCAATTAAAAAAATTTTTTTCGGGGTGCCTGGGTGGCTCAGTTGTTAAGTGTCTGCCTTCAGTTCAGGGTCCTGGGCTGGAGCCTCACATCAGGATCCCTGTTCAGCAGGAAGCCTGCTTCTCCCTCTCCCACTCCCCCTGCTTGTGTTCCCACTCTTGCTGTGTCTCTCTCTGTCAAATAAATAAAAATCTTAAAAAAAATTTTTTTTCTTTTTTTTAAAGGAAGCTCCACACCCAAATTGGGGTTCAAACTCATGACCCTGAGACCAAGAGTCACATGCTGTAGCAACTGAACCATCCAGGTGCCCCCTGGAATATCAGTATTTAATGGTAAAGGGAGAAGGTGCTGCTACAAAGAGATGAAAAAGGATAGTCAGAGAGAAAAAGGGAATGAGGAGAGATGGTGGCCCAAAGACTAAGGGAGATAGCTTCAAGGAAGGATAGATGAACACTGTAAAAAACCCCAGAAGTATCTGTTAAGTAATATACAGATACGGTAATATACTAATGCAGGCACAATGGACCTGGCAAGTAGAAAGTTCTTGGCAACCTGATCCAGGGCTGTTTCTAAGGGAGGAGAGGGTAGCAATTAAGCTGGAATTCGACAGGATCCAGAGTAAAAGGGAGGTAAAACAGTAGAGATATGAAATATTTCAGGAACCCCAGAAATGAACAAAAATTGTGTCAGACTTTCCTAAAGTTGAAAGAGGGTTAGAGAACATACAATGGCATGGGGAATGAATGGAATTTGGGAGAAGAATATCTAAGGAACTAACCTAAACTGGAGAATCTTTGATGACTGTAATTTTCTGGTATGCTTTCTATTTAGTAGATACAAGAATATAATTGGCCTATTTGTTCTTCCCTCTTCCCCATTTTCAAATTACTTCACATGTATCCTGTGGACCACTTCCTATGTCCTTCTTAGTGAACACTATGGACAGTTCAATTCCTACCGACATGTATATGACCAGTGACCACTTGGCACATAAGTTTAGGCACAGAAAAAGTGGACTCTGGATTCAGACCATCTTGATCTGAATTCTATCTGCACCTTGTATTTACATGGTCTTGCACAAATTAATTAATCTCTTTGTTTCTCTCTTTCTTCATCTGTAAAGTAAGGATAATGATAATACCTACTCTGTAGCATAGTTGGGAGCTTTAACTGAATTACAACATATAAAATGCTTAGAACAGTGCCTGGCACTTACAAAGAGATATACATGGTAGTTGTTATTATTAGCAGTAGTAATTGTGGAAATAATAAAACAGAATGTTTGAAATTGGAATAATGCTAGAAAATCCAGGACTTGTGTGTGCGTGTGTGCTTGTGTGTGTGTATTTGCGTGTGTGTGTGCGTGTGTGTGTGTGTGTGTGTGTGTGCATGAATGGTAGAAGTCCCATTCAAAATAGTTTTACTAAAAGGGTTCATGTATTGTCTCCTGTAACTGTGTTAGATTGTTTAGGCAGGGAGAAATTCGTTCTCTGCATCTCTTGGGACTTTCTGCCGCTCATGGTCTGATGGAATCATTCTCTTCTATAGCAGAAAGGGGAAGGAGGATGTGGCTGGTAGACCCAGGGCTACATTCTTACAGTACTTCATGCAAAAAAAAAAGAGAGGCTCCTGCTTAACCCCATCTTCAGCACAACATTCAAGGAAGTGCAGGAGAGGAAGGGATTGGCCCAGCCCATGGCATGTACCCATGCTTGTGATTGGGAAAATGGGGGCCTTGATTACTAACTCTACCAAGACCATGCTGAACCAGAAAAAGCAGGCTATGCAGATAAATCTATGCAATTATGTCTTTTGAAATCAGATGCTCACCACATTTTGCCTTTTAGGTAAGCCATATTAAAACTCAGCTTTAGATGCTTACATAAATGACACCAACAAAAGTAACACTTGCAACTAATACTAACTGAGGTTTACTATGTGTTGGGCATTGTCCTAAAAGTACTGACGATTTAATTCTTTTTTTTTATTAAAGATTTTATTTATTTATTTGACAGAGATCACAAGTAGGCCAAGAGGCAGGCAGAGAGAGAGGAGGAAGCAGGCTCCCTGCTGAGCAGAAAGCCCGATGTGAGGCTCGATCCCAGGGCCCCGGGATCATGATCTGAGTTGAAGGCAGAGGCTTTAACCCACTGAGCCACCCAGGCGCCCCACTGACAATTTAATTCTTACAACACACCTATAAATAGGTGATATCATCATCATCATCATCATCACTTTATAAATGAGGAAGTGGAGGAAAGAGAAAGATTAAGTTGCTTGCCCTGAGATCATTCATCAGAAAGTGGTAGAGCTGGGAACTGAGTCCTGAGAGTTGGCTCCAGAATCTGGACTCTCAGGTTGTACTGCCAAAGAAGAGGAGGGAAAAACAGTCCAGTATAGTTGGAAACAAGAAAACATATTTTCAAATACACTTAGTGGAGATTTTGGAATCAAGCCAAAAGATTGCTTTGGTTTTGAGCTTTTTTCTAAGATGTTGAAGACTCAGAAATGTTGAAGGTTGGAGTAGATTTTCTAAAAATTCCATCAGTGTTTTAAGTCATCCAAAGAATATACTGGATACAATGTATCTCAATCTCCTCGGAGAATGTCCACAAAAAGGCATGTTTTGCACATTCTTGGGTGTGAATTATCTGAGTTGTCTGAGTTACATGAGCTCTGACTTATCAGAGCTTATGTATATACACTTATATTACAAATAATTATATACTTTATACTTTATATATCCTTATAATTATACTTTATATACTTATATTACAAATAACTATCTACTGGAGGATTGAAGACTATCTCTTTGCAGAGCTGAGAGAAAGCAATGAGTAGAACTTTAGTTACGTTAGAAGCTCTGGTTCGTGAGGGGATCATGGAGGATATTTCTGCAGATCCAGTGACACCTCCAGGAACTTTCCTTCCCTCAACTTTGTGGGATTCTTCCTGTATTCCTTTTTTCTTCACAGTTGCTACCACCCATGTATGTATGTTCTTCCTCACGAAGCTATCTTAGAAACTACCTCTTCAGCTTTCTCTAACCATCCTTGATGACCTCAGGAAAGAAAGACCAGAGGTCCTTTTTGTTTTTAGGAATTACTGTTAGTTGCTATGGGGAAACAAAATTGTGGCCCAAAGAAATCGACCCAAAACTGGAAAAGTAGCAAATACTCACAAAATATCAACAAGTTCTTTAAGTTAGTCCTCACAAGGGGTGCCTGGGTGGCTCAATTGGTTAAGTCATTGGCTCAAGTCATGATCTCGGGGTCCTGGGATCAAGCCCCGCGTTGGGCTCCCTGCTCAGCGGGGACACTGCTTCTCCCTCTCTCTCTCTGCTCCTCCTCCCCCCACCCACTTGTGTTCTCTCTCTCTCAAATAAGCAAATAAATGAAATCTTAAAAAAAAAAAAAAAGAAGTCATGATTCAAACGGAAGCTGCCTGGCTCTAAAGTCTACTTTCTTTCTTTTTTTTCCCCCTAAAGTCTACTTTCTTGATCCTCTGGTGTAGCAAAAATCAGGACAGACGGTTTCACAAGCAGAAGCATGTAACAGTCCAGAGGACTAAGTGGAAATATGGCTTAGGAGCTGGCTGCTGTGGTAGGTCCTCTTCGTCCGAATACTTGGCAGGATCAGCATTGCCCCATGACTGTGCCTCAGCTCCTTTTATAAATTGGATTTTCTCAATTACCCAGAGATGATGAGTGTCTTAAAGACAATTCACACTGACAATTCACACTGACCAATTCATAAGACAGTAACATAACAGCCATAATGTCAAGTGATACATTCCTTTCCAGGCTGGAAACGCTTACCTTCTTTTTTTTTTTTTTTTTTAAAGATTTTATTTATTTATTTGACAGAGACAGAGAGATCACAAGTAGTCAGAGAGGCAGGCAGAGAGAGAGGAGGAAGCAGGCCCCCCGCTGAGCAGAGAGCCCCATGCAGGGCCCGATCCCAGGACCCTGAGATCACGACCCGAGCTGAAGGCAGAGGCTTTAACCCACTGCGCCACCCAGGTGCCCCAACTCTTACCTTCTTTCTAGGACTACTTTTCTTGGTATCAGGGAAAGTGAAAAACCAGAAGGTTTATTAGTAAGAGTAGAATTGTAGCAAGAGAAGTCAAAAATTGGGGCGGGGGGAGATAATATTTCTTTAGGCTCGGGACAAAGCTGATGAAAGATTTTTTTTTTTTTTCTCCCATGTCAGAGGATACAACCTGACGGCTCTTGTTCCCAGAACTGAGGCCTTCCTCACTGGTCAGGGGTGGGATAGACATATCTAGTATTTGTCCGGTAGCTTTGGGGATGTCAGAAAATAAAAATCTTACCCACATTCATACAATAGAGGTGGGATGTAAGTGGCAGAGGGGGAATTCTCATTCAGTCTGAGTCCAAAGCCAGAGTTCTTCGGAGGACCCCATCATCTGGTTTAAATGGGAGATGACAGTAGACCACAGTCAAGATCAGCCATAAGACAAACACTTACGGTGCTCCTTGTAAGTGCTTCACTCTGTCATGCTAAACGTGTATCAAGGACGGTCCTTGCCCTCACTTGTATAGGTAAGAGCAACAAACAGGAACATCTGTGATACAAACTCTAGGTGCCCCGACTCTGAAAAGGCCAAAAAAAAAAAAGAAACAGGTGACTAAGAGCTACCACAGTCAGGGAAATTGATCAAAAAAATTTAAGAATGGGTTAAATGTGGATTGGTAGAGGGGAGGAATAGACATCTCTGTGGTATAAAGATTATGAAGGAGGAATAACTTCCAAGGAGAACAATGCCACTGAATAGAGGATTACTGCAGGCTAGGTTGGTGGGGGTGGGAGGGGCAGCAGGGGGAGAGTTGATCTCCGGCCTTCAAAGGCAGTGACAGGGTTTGGGTGTCATGAATTTGGTCTACAGTGTGAGTGTTCAGGGAGGCCAGCCATGTGCCTACTGCGTAATCCACCTCTGAGATGCTGAGGGATCCAATGTGAGGCAGGTGGGAATGGACAGGAGGAACTGACGCTTAGAAGGAGGTATTATTAGGCCTTGATTTTCAGAAGGAATGCAATAGAAGGATGGGTTCAAAGTAACTGTCAGGGTTCTCCTGTGCCCAGTGATATTTATGTTCAACCAGTTTTTCTTCCTGCATTCCCTTCATTTTCTTTGAACTCTCCTCCCCCAACCACACATAAAACTACGAGGAGTAACATAAGATCAAATATTTCTGATAAACTCTTTTTGCCCAGTTTATAAATGTTTATCTGAGTAGGAAAAGAATTTCAAGAACCAAGGATCTTCATTATTGTTTTCAGGATGCCTTCTTTGAACATCAAGCATGTGCTTTTTACCCTTCTTCTCCTTCTGCTTCTTCTCGTTCTTCTTCTTCTCCTTTTGCTTCTTCTCGTTCTACTTCTTCTCCTCCCTCCTCCTCTCCCTCCTTCTCCTCCTCCTCCTCTCCTCCTCCTCCTCTCCTCCTCCTCCTCTCCTCCTCCTCCTCTCCTCCTCTCCCTACCCACCTCCTCCTCCCCCTCCTCCCCCTCCTCTTCTCCCTCCTCCTCCTCTTACTCCTCCTCTCCCTCCTCCTCCTCTCCTCCTCCTCCTCCTTCTTCTTCATTTTTTTCTTTCCCCCTTTTTGATATGTACATATTTGAAAGCAAAAACACTTTATTTCCTTAGTCTACAACAGAATTATTGGCTACTACCTTCTTTTGACAGTTATGTGTTCACCTGAAAATCTCCTGAATTTCATTATATTCCTCCAAATACTGTTTGATTCTTCTGCAAATACTAATAAAAATAACTTGAAGTTCATACTCCACCTTTCATTCAGAAGGATCCCAACATTCTTTACAATGTGTACTGATACTATTACTTTACATAGGCACACCACATTTCCTTCGTGCCTTTCATCTGAGGATCACAAGGGGCACAACAAACATTAATTAATTCTTACAACAACCTTCTGATCTATAATTTTTATGTGTATATAGTAGATGAATCACCTGAAGAACCAGCAAAACACAGCTTTTGTAAGGAAGACTTTGTAGGCTTGGCACAACTTAACGTATAAACAGTCCAGTCAAATAGGTTAGAGCAGGACAGGCAGCACTGTTTTTTATTTAACTAAAACCACCAATGGAGTTTCACTAAGAGAATAATTATCCAAATAATGACTTATGTAGGTTTCTACAAGCCACACTTGGACTTTTGCAACAAACCCTACCAGAAAAAAGAAGGAAGTATAGTCTATTAATAGCTACACCCTCCATCTCATTGTCACTCCCAAGACAAGTGCTTTAGCAACAAAGCAGTTCTTGTCATTACCTGAAACTTTGATTTAGTATCAACGCAGAGAAAGTGTGCCACAGGCTGACTCATCAACACTTTGCTTCCTACCTAGATTTCCCTGGAGTGTCTCTCCTTCAGGTGTGTAGCTCTCTGAGGCCTATTTAGCTAAAGAGAGATTAAATGTTCATTATTGTCATGTAGGCTACTCTTTAGAATAAGAACAAAAACTAAAAGAGAATCTATAGTAGAAAATATTCACGAGAAAATGGACTCTTTCTTTTACAAGTTGACTTGCCAAACAATTGAGGATAAATACCAACAAATGCTTTGCTCAGGGGAACTGATTTTATATCTTTTCCTTTATTGAAAGTTCACCTTTATTCTAGATTTTTAGTATAGAAACTTTCAAATATATGCAAAAGTAGATAGAATGATATAATAAGGACCCCATGCACCCATCACTCAATTCTAACAATGATCACCTTGGCTCTTCTTAAATATTATGGCCAGGAAGCGTACACTTTTCAGGAAGTCCCAACACAATAGCAACAACACAGTCATCTCAGAGATCCTCATGGAAAAAAAAAAAGAGAGAGAGAGAGAAACAGCTTCATGGAATCCTGAAAGCCAAATTTTAATTCATTTAAATTAGGTTTATGAAATAAATATACATATACATGTCATAAGGCAAAGTTATGGGAAGATTAGAAAACTGTGTCACAAAATCAAAGAACAGAATCGCTAAACTCTAAGTAACAATACTACTGCCATTTATTAAGTCAAATGCCAGACACTTTACTAGGCATTTACCCCACACACTGACCTCTTATTTATCAACAGTACCATATGGTAAGATTAGTATCTCTGCTTTCAGACTGCGGAAACACGGGTGCCTGGGTGGCTCAGCTGGTTAGGCCTCCGACTCTTGGTGATCTCAGCGCCTTGGGCTGCGAGCTCGGCAGGGAATCTGCTTGAGATTATTTTCTTCTCCCACTGTCCCTCTCCCTCTCCCCCTGCCCCTACCTCTCCCTCTGCCCGTCCCTCTCCCAAAGCCCCTCTCCCACTCACGCACTCTTTCTCTCTCTCTCTCTCTCTCAAATAAATAAAGGAATCATTTTTAAAAAGGTGTGGAAACTGAGGCCTGGAGAAGTTAAGTAAGTGACTTACAGTCATAGCTAGTAAGCAACAGGATTAACACTTGTCATTACCTGATTTAAAAGCCTCTGCTTTGTTTTATAAACTGTAGCCAAATAACCTACTGGAGGTCAACTCAAAAGACATACGTTATGGGTGTTAGAGGGGAAGGAAAATGGCAAAAATCCAGTTTGGTGGGAACATGGAAAAACCCATAAGAATTGTTAAAGTTTTGGGGTGCCTGGGTTGAGTAGGTTGAACACCTGGTTGGTCACAGCTTAGGTCTTTTTTTTTTTTTTTAAGATTTTGTTTATTTATTTGCCAGAAAGAGAGAGAGAGAGCACGATCATGAGCAGGGGGAGCTGCAGGCAGAGGGAGAAGCAGGATCCACGCTGAGCAAGGAGCCCAAAGTGGGATTAGAGTCCAGGACCCTGGAATCATGACCTGAGCTGAAGGCAGACGCCCAATCAACTGAGCCACCCAGGCATCCCCCAGCTCAGGCCTTAATCTCAGGGTCTTGAGTTCAAGCCCTGTGTTGAGCCTACTTTAAAAAAAATAATAATAATTGTTTAAGTTTTAGCACCAAAGCTAAGGCAAAAGAGTTGATTAATTCTACCTCACATTTGCTCCATTTAAAAGTAGCCTAGAATTCTTAACATGATGAAATGAATAAATATGTCATTTGCTCAGCAGTACAATAACTTAAACTAGCCATAATTGCATAGTAAGGCATAATTTAACCTTGCCCACTGTCATAATGCCAACTTAAATCAGAAGCCATGCTAAATAAATCACCACCAATCCATTGTCTAAATTCATTATAAGCTCACACCATTCAAGTGCAGTGCATTAAAACTTGAGTTTTATTGGCTCAGTCATCCTTACCTTTTCTAACAAACCTTTTGTCAAGGAGACACAAAAACAAGTGTGATTTTAAAATCATATATAAATGTGTATAAATATACACATATAAATGTGTGTATATATATATATATTTATGTAAATATATATATATTTATTTATTTTATTTAAAATAAATAAATATATATTTACACATAAATATAAATGTATATTTATATATATATATATATAAATTTTTTTTTCTTTATAAAGGACCTGGGGCCATTTTGTGTCCAGATTCTACTGTTTAATACTTTCTTTTAAAAAATATTTCATTAGGGACGCCTGGGTGGCTCAGTTGATTAAGCAGCTGCCTTCGGCTCAGGTCATGATCCCAGCGTCCTGGGATCGAGTCCCACATCGGGCTCCTTGCTCATCAGGGAGCCTGCTTCTCCTTCTGCCTCTGCCTGCCATTCTGTCTGCCTGTGCTTGCTCTCTCTCCCTCTCTCTCTCTGACAAATAAATAAATAAAATCTTTAAAAAAAAAAAAAAAATATTTCATTAGAGAGAATTGTTTTGTTTTAAACTCACATCTATTTTGCTCCATTTAAAAATTTAGCCAAAGTGGGGCGCCTGGGTGGCTCAGTGGGTTACAGCCTCTGCTTTCGGCTCGGGTCGTGGTCCCAGGGTCCTGGGATCGAGTACCACATCGGGCTTTCTGCTCCTCGGGGAGCCTGCTTCCTCCTCTCTCTCTCTCTGCCTGCGTCTCTGCCTACTTGTGATCTCTGTCTGTCAAATAAATAAGTAAATAAAATCTTTAAAAAAAAATTTAGCCAAAGTATTTACTACATATGCACAATTTCTTTAAAAAAATCCAGAAGCACCAAATAAGTTATAAAGACAAACAGCAGTTTCTTGTCCCACCCCTTCATACTACCTCCCAGTGATTGCCTCAGAAAATAAAATACTTTTTTCTTTTAAACCGTTTTAGCTGTTTGTGTATATATGTATTTCCATACTCCTAGATGATAGCCTTATAATGTTTCCTCTTGATTTACCATTTTGAAGACAACAGCCAGTAACTTCCTGGCATGGTAGATGGTAACAGATGGATACATTTTTTTTAAAAGATTTTATTTATTTATTTGACAGACAGAGATAACAATTAGTCAGAGAGGCAGGCAGAGAGAGAGGGAGGAAAGCAGGCTTCCCGCTGAGCAGAGAGCCTGATGCGGGGCTCCATCCCAGCACCCTGGTATCATGACCTGAGCCAAAGGCAGAGGCTTTAACCCACTGAGCCACCCACGTGCCCCCAAATGGATACATATTAGTTGAGTACCTGCTATATACCAGACACTGCTCTGTGTTTTGGGGATGCCACAGGTGACAAAACAGACAAATCCCTGACTTCATGAAATTTACCATAAAGTGGATTAAATCTTTTTATAACCCTTCCATCCACTCCCCACTCTTCCAGTGTGATTATACCATAATTTTTATTTCAGTTAATCTGTGTTTATATTATGCCCATGTAAATACTGTTCACTTTAGTACTCCAAACTACTAGGGTTATATTTCTTCTTTTTGCACTTCTTGAGTACTTTTTTTTTTTTAATTTATTTTTTTATTTCCATGAGACAGAGGGAGCACACGCGCAGCAGGCAGGAGCAGAGAAAGAGGGAGAGAGAAACCCAAGCCCACTCTATGCGCTGAGTGGGAAGCCCAAGGGGGCCTCGATCCCAGGAACCTGGAACCAGACCTGAGCGGAAACTGAGTCTCATGATTCACGACCGCGCCACGTAGGTGCCCCACTTCTTGAGGACTTTTAAAATAAAAATAAAGACAATAGGACTTTAAAATTGTTACAACAGCTCAAACAGATGCTCAGTCCATCTATCATCAGTTTTCCCCAAATGCTCCTATGCAACAGAAAATCAGCCAGTTCTCTCATTTTCCTAGAGACTCACATGGGGAAGCATCTGTCTGTTTCAGTCGATAT
The DNA here is from genome assembly GCF_002288905.1 of Enhydra lutris kenyoni. NCBI lineage: Eukaryota > Metazoa > Chordata > Mammalia > Carnivora > Mustelidae > Enhydra > Enhydra lutris. The sequence continues at coordinate 28,149,812 of NW_019154108.1, read as the reverse complement.
TGATTGTTCTGTAGGCCTGCTTCTTCAGGGCTGCATTGCACGGGTTCCTGGATTCCATGCCTTCCTCTGTCTCATCTCCATCCCTTTTCTGTTGGAGTCCATCCTTAGTAAAATTTAGAGAAGGGTGGACAAGAAACACATTTTCTGCATCCACAAATACATGAAAATCAATCAATCAATCAATCAATCAATAGCACCAAAAAAGTTAGAAGGACAAACAGTAGTTTCTTGCTCCACTCCTTCAGACTACCTCCCAGTGATTGCCTCCTAAACAATTACCATTTTCTTTAATCTATCTTCTGGTTGAACAGGCATTTCCCTCAGAATTCTCAAAGCATTGCTTCATTGTCTTGGACCATTCAGTACTGATAACAGAACTGTGGTGTCATTCTCTCCCTTGTTCCTTTGTCTAGGACCCATCTTTTCCTCTTTGGAAGCTTTTAGAATCTTTTCTCTTGCAGTGACAAACCTTTGTGTGAAAATGTTTTCATTGCTCAGAATACCTGGGCTTTTTCCACTTATAGGCTCCTGTCATTTGGGTCTGGAGAATTTTCTAGGGTTATTCCTATGACAGTTTGTTTATCTGTATTTACTCTCTCGTTTTTGTTTTTGTTTTTAAGATTTTATTTTTTTATTTTTTTGGGGGGAGGAAGTGGGGGAGGGGGAGGGAGAGGGACAAGCAGATTCCGCACTGAGCACTGAGCCCAGCCTGGGGCTCCGTCTCACAATCCTGAGATCATGACCTGAGCTGAAATCAAGAGTCAGACGCTTAACTGACTGAGTCACCCAGGCGCCCATACTCTCTACTTTTGCAGGAATTCCACAATTTGGATTTTGGTCTTTTTGCATGGATCCTTTCATGTCTTTTATTTTCTCTTTTCTGTCTTTCTTTGCTTGCTGGGCGATTTCATTAACTGCCTTTTCCAACCCTTCTAATTACATTACTATTGTGGCTATTTATTTTTAATTTCTAGGCTATCTTCTGTGTTCTCTGTTTCTGTTTTGTTTTGTATTTTAAATGAATGTCATATAATTTCTTCTCTGAGTTTTGGAGTTGGTTTTTTTTTTTGTTTGTTTGTTTTTAAGATTTTATTTATGGAGTGCCTGGGTGGCTCAGTCATTAAGCGTCTGCCTTTGGCTCAGTCATTAAGCGTCTGCCTTTGGCTCAGTCATTAAGCGTCTGCCTTCGGCTCAGTTCATAATCCCAGGGTCCGGAGATTGAGCCCGCATCGGGCTCCCTGCTGAGCAGGGAGCCTGCTTCTCCTACTCCCACTTTCCCTGCTTGTGTTCCCTCTTTCACTATGTCTCTCTCTGTCAAATAATAAATAAAATCTTTTAAAAATATATTTTATTTATTTATTTGATAGAAAGAGAAAGCACAAGCAGCAGGAGTGGCAGGCAGCCAGAGGGAGAGGAAGAGGGAGAAGCAGGCTTCTCGCTGGTCAGAGAGCCCAATGCAGGGCTTGAGGACCCTGGGATCATGACCTGAGCTGAAAGCAGCCACTTAACCCACTGAGCCACCCAGGCGCCCCTGAGTTTTGGAGTTTTAAAAAGAGTTTTCTTCCTCCTACATTGTCTGTCTTCTTCTTCTTCTTTTTTTTTAAAGATTTTATTTATTTATTTTTGAGAGCGAGCACAAGCAGGGAAGGGAGGGGCAGAGGGAGAAGCAGACTCTTACTAAGCAGGGAACCTGATGTGGGGCTTGATCCCAGGACCCTGGGATCATGACCTGAGCCAAAGGCAGATGCTTAACCAGTTGAGCCACTCAGGCATCCACAGAAACAGTCTTTAAATCACACTTCCAAATTTTCTTTTTTTTTTTTTTTTAAAGATTTTTTTTATTTATTTGACAGACAGATCACAAGTAGGCAGAGAGGCAGGCAGAGAGAGAGAGAAGGAGGCAGGCTCCCTGCCGAGCAGAGAGCCCGATGTGAGGCTCGATCCCAGGACCCTGGGATCATGACCTGAGCCCAAGGCAGAGGCTTTAACCACTGAGCCACCCAGGCGCCCCACACTTCCAAATTTTCTGCGTGAGCCCATTAGTTCAGCTGGGTGGAACATGGCAAAATAATGCCAAGGTCGTGAGTTTGATCTTCATGAAAGTCCATCAGCCATATTTAATATTACAGACCATCTTCTCCCCTAACTCACAGAGTCAAGAATATTGTTTTGGATAGCTATAAAATAGGCAAGGAATAATCCAGCTTTCATTTCCTGCTACTGTTAACATTCTGTATCCTAGGTCCTTAACTATTTGCAACATGCTGCTAGAGGAATTTAAAAGAAACAACAACAACAAAAACACTGGCAGATTAAAGGGACACCATGAGAGAAAGAATACAGACATATCAGGATAAATCCGTTCATGTCTGCTGGGGGAGAATCATCCCATATGGTTTCCAGTGTTTCCCTGGAAGCAGAGTTTAGATGGCTGTTTGTGGACAAAGGCTTATTGAGGACTAACTCTCAGGGAGCACACGGTAGGGGAGGGAGGTCAGTGGGGGAAGTTGATCTTGGTGAAGCTGCAACAGAGGCCTCAGCTGGTCGCTCAAGGAGTCCTGGAGCTGGAAGTCCCTACAGAGTTGTCCCACCTTGAGCCAAGACACCAAGTTTTATAACCACGCGTTGACATGTTATGGGGTGAGAACTATCCCAGAAAGGGAGCATGACCTTCTGGAAGAGTGGCCCTTATCAGCTGTCAGCAATTTCTAGAGAGTTTTGGTTTCGAAGTTGTGAGTCTGCACTCCTGGCCGTGTTCACCATATACCCTGTAGAGTACGGTCCTCTTGAACGTTCAAAAGCTAAAATATCGGTTCTTTTTTTTTTTTTTTCTTTTTTCCCTTTTCTCCCAGGTACTTATGGGAAGAAGAAAACGAGCAGTGTAGGGGCAGAAGTGCAACTATGTTTGAAGTGAGAAGGAACAAGGGATCTGTTCAGTCCGTAACCCAGAGAATTCACCTCTGAGAAATGAAATTAATGGAGGGGCACCTGGGTGGCTCAGTGGGTTAAGCCTCTGCCTTTGGCCAGGGTTATGATCTCAGGGTCCTGGGATCGAGCCCCACATCGGGCTCTCTGCTCAGCAGGAAGCCTGCTTCCCCCTCTCTCTCTGCCCACTTATGATCTATCTCTCTGTCAAATAAATAAAATCTTAAAAAAAAAAAAGGAAAAAAATATATAAAATAAAATTGTATTTTGTTGTCAGTAGAAATATTTTTAATGCTTTGAAAAAATCCTGAGCAAACTAGGCTATCAGCCAAAGAACCCCCATCTCCAACCTTCCTTTTACTCTCCCCCATTTCTCACTCTTGCCCTCTCCCCAGCTAGCATGTATATATGTTATTTTATCTCTAATAATTACATTTCACTTCTCGGTAAAGATGGAGAAGTTTAACACCTTTTGATGCATTTTGTTATTGTTAAAAAGTCAGAAATTCAGTATTTCCTAAACAAGCATATGTCAAAACCGTTGGAGAAAAATAGCTAAATGGAACAATGGTTTGAAACTTTAATTCTGTTCCCTCAAGTTTCAAGTCTGTGGAAAACCAAAGGTAAAGGAAGAAAGGGAACCTTCACAGCCTAAAAATCTGTTTTTCATTGCTGTTGGGAAACTGAAGAAAACCAGTCAACTAACCCAAAACTTGAGAGAGGGAGCAAATTTTTGTTAAGTGGTGAATTAATGGGTTCAATGTGCCAAGATGCACTAATGATGGCAAGCAATGGCTGAGTCATGTGTGGGGCATGGCTGAGCTTGGATTCCAAAAGGCAGCTGAATTCAGTGTCATGTGGTAATTGGGAACAAAGGCAGCTGATTTTTCTCTGTCACAATAAAGCCTGGGAAGATGGTTTCACATCATCTCAGAGAATCTTCAAGAAACTCCGCGGAGGCGCCTGGGTGGCTCAGTGGGTTAAAGCCTCTGCCTTCAGCTCAGGTCATGATCCCAGGGTCCTGGGATGGAGTCCTGCATCAAATAAATAAAATAAATCAAATAAATTTTAAAAATCTTTAAAAAAAAAAAAGAACTCTGCAGGTCAGGCTCCCTTGGTTAGAATCTGTTTCATATGCTCAGTGTTCCTGCCTTTTTCTCAGCAAGGTCTCCATCACCCACGAAATCTCAGACCTATGAAATTCAAAGTGCACTCCAGGACGGACAATGAAAAGAAAGTGTTCTTCCTGTTCTCTTCCTCAGAGCTCTCATTCCCTTCCCAGAGGCAAACATTGTTTCCAGTTACTAATGTATTTGCCTCTAAGATATTCAAGAGAGAGGTTTTAAAAATCTACTCCTTTCTGTTTAGGCTGCCACCACTCCTTATCACTTAGAATCTATAAATGCAAGGACCTATTTAGCCAGAGCAGCTCCATCCTGACCCTGCCCGGCCCCCCTTCAGGGAACTTACTTAAAAACAAGTCCCGGAAACCAGTCCCAGGTAACAAAGTCCAAATACAAGGGTGGGTCAGGCCAGGTGGAGGTATCCAATTGGTGGGGGCGCATACTGTCTCCCTAGCTACCAAGGAGGAGTATGGGCCCTGCCCTTTGGGTGCCCTTTGGGTGCCAATTCTGACCAAGGTGATAGGCTAGTTCAAATATCTACTCTAGGGTAAATTGTAATTCAATTGGTCACTTATGTGTGACCTAGCAGGACTGTGCAGCTTTCTCTGTGTTACGATCTCATTGGTCACCTGTGTGTGGCCAAGCTCAACCACATGGCCTTTGCCCTTAAAAACCTGTTCTGTGAGGCAGGGAGAGGTCGCCTCTTTGCAAGAGACAGCCCTGGCCGGTCAGTTTGATTCTCGATGCTTGGCGTGAAATAAAGTTTTGCTTGACCTTCACTTTGTATCAGTCTCGCTCCTTTGACCATGGACCCAACATAATAACCTAGAAAATGAATTTGGTCTTATGAGTTTGTAGTAAACCTTAATGGCTCTTTTTTTTTTTTTTTAAGTTTTTATTTATTTTTTTGACAGACAGAGATCACAAGTAGGCAGAGAGGCAGGCAGAGAGAGAGAGGAGGAAGCAGGCTCCCCGCTGAGCAGAGAGCCCTATGCGGGGCTCGATCCCAGGACCCTGAGATCATGACCTGAGCCGAAGGCAGAGGCTTTAACCCACTGAGCCACCCAGGCGCCCCAAACCTTAATGGCTCTTAATGATCAATTACTACTTTTAGAAAAAAATGATCCTAAACAACGGGTGTGCCCTTGATTTTTCCTGGGACAGATTTCTACAGTTTTCAGGGATTATATGGTGAAATTTCTTTGGGGGCCAAGCAGAAAATCAAAATATGTATGGGAGAAGCCAGCAGGAGGTTGTAGATAGTGTACAAACAGAAATGGCTAGTTTTAAAGTATTTCAAATATCAAGAATGTTACGTACATAGTACAACTGAACTATATAATTTGTGGTCCCTCATTTTACACTTCACTCTTCTTAACAATCGTAATAAGTACAAAAAAAAATCATAAGTACGCTTACCCATCATCAGCCTTCTAACACCTAGCCTATTTTTCTAATTCCTTAATAATTACAAATAGCAGTTCAATAATCTTAGGATCCTAGTAGATAATTTGATTGGGCCCCAAGGAATTTAAATATAGTGTGGGGGCGCCTGGGTGGCTCAGTGGGTTGGAGCCTCTGCCTTCGGCTCGGGTCATGGTCTCAGGGTCCTGGGATGGAGCCCCACATCGGGCTCTCTGCTCGGCAGGGAGCCTGTTTCCTCCTCTCTCTCTCTCTGCCTGCCTCTCTGCCTGCTTGTGATCTCTGTCAAATAAATCAATAAAATCTTTAAAAAATAAATAAATAAATATAGTATGGAATGTTATTTTAATTGCATGAGGCAGAATCACAGAGTGCTTAAAGACACAGGCTGCGAAGCCAGAGAGACCTGGGTTTGAGCCTTGGGATACAGGTTAGCCAGACTGGACAAGTCACCTTTGCTTAGCTTAGCTTCTAATTTATCTACAAAATGGGAATAATAATAGTTGCTTTGAAGATTATATTAGATAAGGTGGGTTAAGTGCTTAGCACAGTGCTCCAAGGTGGGCCCCAAGGCACACCTACCTAGTCCTCAGAAATTATCTCTATTATCACTACTTCAAAGACCTTGATACAAACTTACAATCCTTTGCACTTGAATTCCTTCTTAACCAATTTTTCCTGCTTATTTTATTTTATTTTTATTTTTTTAAAAAGATTTTATTTATTTATTTGAGAGAGAGACAGTGAGAGAGAGCATGAGAGAGGAGAGGGGCAGAGGAAGAAGCAGACTCCCCGCGGAGCTGGGAGCCGGATGCAGGACCTGATCCTGGTCCTCCGGGATCACGACCTGAGCCGAAGGCAGTTGCTCAACCAACTGAGCCACCCAGGCGCCCCATTCCTGCTTATTTTAATTCAGAGGTCGTTTCTGACGAAAGGCAGAAACAAAATATTAATTGATTCATTGAATGAGAACTATTTATTATTTTTTTTTTTCCATTTGACATTAGTCATTCATTAACTGACCAGATTACAAAAATAATCAAGGTAGATACCTTAGTTCATCCTTCCAATAAGCCTATTGATCTGGTCTTCCTTGTTGCCAGCATCTCCACCTTCTACAAAATGGGTGGTCTTTTTCTTCATTCCCCGCCTCGTGGAGAAGATAATCTGAAAGGCCCTAGAAAGTTGTTTGCTTCTTTGAAACGTTTTCCAGCAGTATAGATCTCATGAACCAGATCCTCCACGCAGATGACTCGGTATTTACCAAGAGATCGGGCAATCAGTGTGTTATCTGTCAGGCCAATTCACTTCTTGTGGATTTTGCCATAACCCCACTTGTAGATCAATTCATTCCCCGACTTCAGGTTTGGGTACCCCCATGCTGTATATGGTTCCACAATCCTTAGCATGTTAACTGAAGCCTTGTTGAACTTAACAAAGGTGCCATTGAAGATCTGGTGAAGGCGAAGAAGCTGCAACTTGAACCTTTGGGCTTGCACCTTGATACCTCTGATCCTGATGACAAACTCCAATTTGGGTTCTGCAGATACCGTAGAAGTTGCCAGCTTTTCTTGGCATCCTCGCCATTCGAATCTCAGTTCTGTACACCTGCTTGTATTCCTAGTGGTAATGCTTAGCTTTTTCATAGATAAGCTTCCTCCTTGCCTTTTGAAGCATCTTTTGAGCAAACTTCTTCCTCCGACGCTTGATCTTCAATGCTGCGAAATTCCTTCGCTTTTTTTTAAGGGTTTCTGGCACAGCAGGAACCTTCATTTTCTTCTCTTTTGCACCCTCCATGGTTCTGGCCAGAAAAGAGGAAGTCCTATTTATTTATTTTTTAAAATATTTTATTATTCATTTATTTGACAGAGAGAGAGAGAGAGAGACAGTGAGAGAGGGAAGGGAAGCAGTGAGAGTAGGGGAGAGAGAAGCAGGCTTCCCGTAGATCAGGGAGCCCCATGCCGTCCCGGGCTCGATCCCAGGACCCTGAGATCACGACCTGAGCCGAAGGCAGACACTTAACAACTGAGCCGCTCAGGCACCCTGAGTGATAAATATTTGAGTACTTTTTCATATGATGGGTACAATTCAAGACAGAATATTGAAGACAAATTTCCCTTTCTCTGGGAGTTTGCCTAGAGTGAGGGAGATGGACAACAAACAAATTAATTGGTATAGGATGCAATTTCAGCTACTGACAGGTGCTGGGATATAAAGGAAAGCCGACCAGGAGCCTGGGGCTTTGAAGGTGGTGGTGGTAGAATGGGGGGAGAATACTGACAAACCACAGTTGATGGGCACTTTGTTGACACAAAGGCAGCAACAATGAACTAACATTGTCGCTGGACTCACGAAGTAGGCTGGTTCCTTTTTCTTCACACCCTTCTTAGCATTTTCTCACAAGGCTTAGTCTAGCTGGTTCCACCCTTCCTGATAATTTAATGCTGGAGCCACTCTCTTACATTTGCTCTTGACTATGGACTCTACTTTCTATCTTTTGTATTTTTTGTTAGAAATTAAGATTACAATATGTTGTACACTGGGAATTAATATAATATTATATGTCAATTATTTCTTGATTAAAAATACAAAAACAGGGCACCTGGGTGGCTCAGTTGGTTAAGCGACTGCCTTCGGCTCAGGTCATGATCCTGGAGTCCTGGGATTGAGTACCACATTGGGCTCCCTGCTCAGCAAGGGGTCTGCTTCTCCCTCTAACCCTCTCCCATCTCATGCTCTCTCTCTCTCTCTCTCTCTCACTCTCTTTCTCAAATAAATAAATAAAAAACAAATTAAAAAAAAAACCAGCATTAATAGAGGAACACCACCACTACCACCACCAACTACAAAAACCACGTTTTAAAAATCGAGGTCATCACAGCACTTCCTGCATAACCACAGTGACTTCTTTGGGTTCTGCTTGGTATTAGTCATCACCACAGACATTTGCACATCCTTCCCCCAATACTTTGCTGATGATACCTATAGACAAATAGCCATCCTTCCACGGAGCACGTCTGGCTTCTTCCTATACAAATCTGGAGACACAATTATTTTTTGGTACATCCACAAAAACAAATCTCCACAAGATACTGAGAAGGAAGGCCAGTTTTTACTAGAGATTTCATGAAAAGAAGAAGGTGAAGTGTCATAAGGCATACTACACAACAAATAACTTTAAATTCCCAGTGGAGGGGCACCTGGGTGGTTCAGTCTGTAAAGTGTCCGCCTCTTGATTTCAGCTTAGGTCATGGTCTCAGGGTCCTGGGATTGAGCCCCCTGTCCTGCTCTGCGCTCAGCACAGAGTCTGCTTGTCCCTCTCCCTCTGCTGCTCCCCTGTTCTCTCTCCCTCCCTCTTTCTCTCAAATAAATGAATAATTACAATCTTATTAAAAAAAAAAAGAAAAAATTCTATAAATAAATAAGTTCCCAGTTGAACATTTTCCCCCTTCCTCAAATGTTACCAGCCTTACATCTCTCGCTTTCTCTTAATCCTTCATATACCCTCGTGGTAGAGTTAATTCAGCACCTTTCAGCTTCTCCAAGTTGTAATTGTCAACCTTCCCATAGACTTTTGAAGTGTGGCCTCTCTGCATGGATTTAGCAAAGCAGGTCTGTCCCTAGGAAGGGATCCTTCTGCTCCCCTCCCTCTGATCATCTTATTTATGTGTTACATTTCTAATGATCTTTTTCGAGGCCAAATCCTTTGGTGAACTCTTGTTCTCTCAATCTTGCTGCCATTCTCTGCTTGGATGTCCCATAAGTACTTTATTTGATCATGTCTCAAATCAAACTTACATTCTTTCCTGTCTTTCCAATTCTATTCCTTCTCTATGTCTGCTGTTTCAGAAAATGGTACCAACAGCCCTCCAGGTACTCCCAGGCAGACACCTGGGAACCAACCATGACTCTTCCTTTCACACACCTGGATTATCACTGCCCCCACCCATCTAGCAATCCATCACCAAGTTCTGTTGTATCTATTTCCTAAGCCATTTTCAATCTGTTTCTTTTCAACCCACTTGCCAGGACAAATGGTTCCTTTCTGCTCAAAAGTTTACCATGATGCTCTATTGTTTGACAAATAACATAAAAACCTGCGCCACCTGGGTTAAAGCCTCTGCCTTTGGCCCAGGTCTCGGGATCCAGCCCTGCATCAGGCTCTTTGCTCAGCAGGGAGCCTGCTTCCCACCGCCCCCCCCCCCCCCGCCTCTGCCTACTTGTGATCTCTCTGTCAAATAAATAAATAAAATCTTTTTAAAAATCTTTAAAAATTAAAGAAATAAAATAAAAACCTCTTGGCTTTATAAAATGGACACTAACATGAAAACACCTTATTGTGATGAGAGGGTTGTCAGTTTTCCTCTCAAGAAAGCCATTTATATCTGATTAATTTGTTAGACATAACTTTCACTATATC